>NC_140480.1:18690623-18740623 GCF_051167445.1 Perissodus microlepis
GCTTTCTTCCATTTGCGCAACATCTCTAAAATTAGAAATATCCTGTCTCAGAGTGACGCTGAAAAACTAGTTCATGCATTTATTACTTCCAGGCTGGACTACTGTAATTCATTATTATCAGGATGTCCAAAAAACTCACTGAAAAGCCTTCAGCTAATCCAAAATGCTGCAGCAAGAGTACTGACAGGGACTAGAAGGAGAGAGCATATTTCTCCTGTTTTGGCTTCCCTTCATTGGCTTCCTGTTAAATCCAGAATTGAATTCAAAATCCTGCTCCTCACATACGAGGTCTTAAATAATCAGGCCCCATCTTATCTTAATGACCTTGTAGTACCATATCACCCTATTAGAGCACTTCGCTCTCGCTCTGCAGGCCTACTTGTTGTTCCTAGAGTATTTAAAAGTAGAATGGGAGGCAGAGCCTTCAGTTTTCAGGCCCCTCTTCTGTGGAACCAGCTTCCAGTTTGGATTCGGGAGACAGAAACTATCTCTACTTTTAAGATTAGGCTTAAAACTTTCCTTTTTGCTAAAGCATATAGTTAGGGCTGGACCAGGTGACCCTGAATCCTCCCTTAGTTATGCTGCAATAGACGTAGGCTGCCGGGGGATTCCCATGATGCATTGAGTTTTTCCTTTCCAGTCACCTTTCTCACTCACTATGTATTAATAGACCTCTCTGCATTGAATCATATCTGTTATTAACCTCTGTCTCTCTTCCACAGCATGTCTTTTATCCTGTCTTCCTTCTCTCACCCCAACCGGTCGCAGCAGATGGCCGCCCCTCCCTGAGCCTGGTTCTGCCGGAGGTTTCTTCCTGTTAAAAGGGAGTTTTTCCTTCCCACTGTCGCCAAAGTGCTTGCTCATAGGGGGTCATATGATTGTTGGGTTTTTCTCTGTATCTATGAAGCGCCTTGAGGCGACTTTTGTTGTGATTTGGCGCTATATAAATAAAATTGAATTGAATTGAATTGAATTGAACTAGAACATGGGAACAAGTAAAAGTGAAATATAAGAATATTCTACAGAATGGTAATATTTATCACTTATATTGCTTTTAGTCTCTTGAAAAGAGACCCTGAAATAATCTGTTTGTTTGTTTATAACAGCAACCAAGAAAAGGGCAGAGCAAAAAAAGACAGGTGGCACCCCCTCGTCAACAAGTTGGTTAAGTAAATAATACCCTCACGGGAAAATCGATATCTCTCTATGAGCACACTGTCGCGCTGAGCTAAAGGATCCTGTCTATCCCGCAATATACGCTGAATTCTGAAAACTCTCCTTATCAATCTTGCACCTTCCGCAATGGGTTGCTCGCGTACAAACGGACAGGACATAGCTGCGACAGACTTCCCAAATCCACCTTCGTTTTTATAGCCGTGGTCTCTCATCTTGATTACACGAAGTAATTTACTATTACTACTCTAAAATATGAATTACATCTGAAATAATCAAATACATGAAATAGAATGATTAATAGTACATTTCCCTTTTTTTAGGAAATGACCTGTATGTATCTGTATGAAATCAATAAAAGAATCAAATACTGCATTATCTTTAGTTACACTGATAATATTTATTTATGGAAAAACAGTGGAAAAATATCGCTGTTGCTTTCGTATAAATGAAGCGGACATACCTGAGTGGCTGCGATCTAATCCTGTTTATATAAAGTAAGCCTGCTCCCAAGCAGGTTTACGTTTACGGATCCGTTGCTATGACAGCAAGTCCCGGATGAGCTTCGGAGAACCGAACGATCCAAGATCACGCGAAATCGTCAACAATCAAATCCAGCTAACTTACTTAGCGAGGTACGAAGAACGGACCCCTGGTCATTAGGTATGAATGTCATCTTTTAATCATTTCTTTTAACTTTCTTTTTCCAGGTTAGAATGAGTGTGCAGCATCTCTAATGAGATTAAAAAAACAAGATTCGGGTACACAACTTCAAATTTATTTAGTATTTTCTGCAAATCCACACATGATCAAAATATACATAAAGCCTCAAATATATACATAGACATTAGAAGAGTTAAGTAAGTTTTGTTGTTTAGGTGTATAATGTCCAGCCAATGACAGAAAATCGTCATTTAGTTTTAGTCATAATTTAGGCATCTAAATTCTTTTAATTCGTTTTTGTTGATTAAATATTCTAAGATTATAGTAAATTAAATCTGAAATGATTTAATCATTTAATCAAGCTCTGCCCAGGTGTCACTGTGGATGATTCAAATTCGGTGGCAGCATATTCACCGTGTGGACGTAGCACCTGGTTCATGAGGTGTTGGAAAGTGGCTGGGGCTCCGAACAAGCCAAAAGGAAGTGTGAAAAATTTGTACAAACCATATGGAGTAGAGAAGGCCATTTTTTCCTTAGACTGCGGAGACAAGGGAATGTGCCAGTATTCCTTGGTTAAATCCAGTGTTGTAAAAAAAAAGTGAGCAGTGCCTAACCAGTCCGTGAGCTCGTCAACCCAGGGCATGGGCTACGCATCAAGCTGTGACATTTCACTTGTGCGAGACATGAACGATGTGCCCCGGTCGATCAGTATGTCTTTCTGGAAATGACCTGAAATGGCACCTGCGCCACACTCTTTGCAGAAATGGTGCATAGAACCAGTCTATTTACAGTGTGGTGGGACTCTGCTTTGTTTGTCAGTTTGCAGGGACTTTATCGGATGGGCTGGGAAAGACTATGGACAATCGGCACCAGAATGAACGAGAGTACATCAGATACCACGGAGCCACCAGTGGAGAGCACCTGGTAGCAGGGATTCATGGATTGGCTCACGGTACAGCTTCAAAACTCTTCTTTGTCTGGTTAATGCTACCACTAGTTGAGAAAAGATTCATTTAATGAGTGTCTGAATGAAGAGCCTCCCAAACCCTTAAAAATGTAATTTATGTAAACTCTGTTGTCCGTATGCTAAAAAAGTGGTGGGGAGAACAAATTATTGTTGAAACAAAAGATTTAAGATCAAACAATACAGATTACTGAATGAAAGATGACACTAAAATGATAATTGTTAATAGAAAATATTTAAGCCCTTTGGAATAAGTGATGTTTCAGAATTTATTTTTTTTTACATAATTTGAGCTGATCTTCAGATGACAGAATTATTAGCCCCCTATGGAAATTTAGAAAAGTTGAAAAGTGCTGTTTAATGGAGCAAGGAATTTTTTAACTATTATCCACAAAGGGCGAAAATATGGAACAGTAGTGAACCTTCCCAAGAGTAGCTGGCCAACCAAAATTACACCAAGAGCGCAGCAACGACTCATCCAAGAGCCTCAGAACAACATACCAGAAACATTACTCACATGAAATATCAAAGTTACGGATTGCCTACATTAAACTAAAGACCCACTGCCTGCTCCCCTTGAAGCTAGCATTTTTGCAAGTTTGTACATCCTTTTAAATACACGTTCTGTCCTCTCTCAGGTATCATTGGAGGCATGACGAGCATCATCACTTCCACAGTGGAGGGTGTGAAGACGGAGGGTGGGGTCGGTGGCTTCTTCTCTGGCCTGGGTAAAGGCCTTGTTGGTACTGTGACCAAACCGGTGGCTGGAGCTCTGGACTTTGCATCAGAGACAGCCCAGACAGTCCGTGATATGGCTAGTCTAAGTAATCATAGGTGGGTTAAGTCTGTTCTCTGTAGTATTTGAATCCAAAACATTATTTTATTTTGTTAAAGTCAGTTTTATTATATAACCTCAACCTGAACATGCACCAGCTTATATTTTGACCATGTGCACACGTGGACTCTCTCCAAGCAGATTAGGCCACTCTGCGGTGGGGAATACTCCTCATTTCAGTAGATGTCTTTCTGATAGTGGTGAAAGTAAGTTTAAGAATATAATTCCTCCACTATCCACTATCTCCTTCAATGTCTTGTGCCCACACAGTGCAGAGCAGCTACTTAAACTCTATGCCCCCAGACGTCAATTATCTTATTAAAACTATTACATGTTTGGTGCATACAAGTCTGGATACTGTGGCTCCTCTGAAAAGGAAAGATGTAACTGAAATGTGCAATCTACATTTAGCCTGAAGATACTTTGATATACTTTGTTACTCTATAAAAAAGCTCCCTGTGAAGCTAGAACATCTTAGTGTTCATCACTGATTGAAAAAAAAAAATAATAGCAACCTTAGATTTCTCTTCAGCACAGTACAGCTTTCAGTATCACTGACATTTATTTAGACTCTTTTTCTCCAACCTCAGTAATTATTACTTCAGTAATTCCAAAACATCAACATGTGTTTTAGACCATATTCCTACAAGACTGCTCAATGAAGTCCTGCAATCCTACAATCTTTCACTCTTAAACATGCCTATCTCTATTAATGACCTCGGTACCACAGACCTTCAAGCTAGCAGTGATTAAACCACTACTCAAAAGCCATCGCTTTACACATCTGTCTTAGCTAATTATAGACTCTCTAATTAAAGACAATCTCCAACTTTCCTGTTATCTTAAAAATGGTTGAAATAGTAGCTGTAAAACAGCTAACAGATCATCTGCAGAGGAATGGTTTATTCAAACAGTTTCAGTCAGGTTTCAAAACTCATCACAGCACAGAAACAGCTTTAGTGGAGGTTACAAATGATCTTCTTATGGCCTCTTACAGTGTGCTTCTTCTTTAGCTACTCCTTTGTTGCCTTGGTGGTATGTTTTGAGTCTTCACTGTTCTAGTTGAGGGAGGGAGGTTCTTGTTCAGGTTTAAATGGGTTAGTTGATGCCAGAAAGTTGTTTTTTGGTTTCATCTGACCACAGCACTTTCTCCCAAGCCTTCTCTGAACCATTTAGACCAGGGGGGGTCAAACCTACGGTCAGCGATACAATTATATCTGGCACGCAAGATCATTTCATATGTCAGTTGTTAATGGTCCATCGGTATGTGGGAGCCAATCTTCAGCCCTGCTGAGAATCAAGAAGAAATTCCTGCTAGTATTACCAGCATGTAGACTTTCCAATGAGCGGCCATAACTTCCTGGATCAAATTTACACCTCAACGTCTCCAGTCTCCTTCAGAATGCTGTTGAAGTTCTGCCATAGACCTGGCAGCAGGCGTACGTTTTATGTGTGCCAGGTCTGTCCAGCATCCTCCCCCGCCACCTGATCCAACTCAGCACCAGGTGTTGATCAGTTGACAGCTCAGCCCTTCTCTTTACCTGAGTGTCCAGAACATATGGCTGCAGGTCTGGTGATATGATTACAAAATCAATCATCAACCTGCGACCTAGGGCAGCTGCGTGCACTTATGGACACCCTTATGTTCAAACATGGTGTTTGTTATGGACAAACTGTGATTTGCACAGAAGTCCAACAACAAAAAACACTCTGGTTTAGATCCGGGAGGCCGTTCTGCCCAATCACGATGCTCCAGGTCACTGTCGTTGCGTTGAAGTCTGCCAGTAGGACAAAAGAGTCCTCAGGTGGAGCACCCTCAAGCACCCTGCCCGTTCGGCGCATAAGCACAATTGACAGTCAGGACCCGTTCCCCGACCCTAAGGCACAGCTTCATTTTTGTCTAATGTTCTTAGAACTGAAATATCCTGAATCGTTCTTGTTCTTGGAAGTGTTTACATTCTGCTGCTATGTCGTTCAGGCTCACTGTGCAGCATGTGAGGAAGCCCCGCTGCTGTAAGGGACCCCAGGGTCTGCTGCCTCGATACTCAGCCACACAGGCGGACGGTCAGGAGCAACTGTTCCACCTCACAGACAACATTCACTCCGAGTTGTGAGTGTAACTCAGTTCATTGTGTGTTCTTACAGTTGATTGCCTGCAGATTCAGCAAAGCTTAATGTTTTATTTCCTACAGCTTCATTGCTGTTGAGCCCATCGACACGTACTGCGTACTCATCTCCTCGAAAGTTGTCTACTTCCTGAAGCCAGGTGACTTCGTGGATCGTGAGGCCATCTTTCTGGAGGTCAAATACGATGACCTCTACCACTGTCTGGTATCTAAGGATCATGGGAAGGTATATGTGCAACTCACCAAGAAGGCTGAGAATACTAGCAGTGGTGTGGCAATTCCCGGTCCTTCCCACCAGAAGCCCATGGTGAGTTTTCGGTGACATTTTTGGATTGTTCCAGTGGTTTTGATTGATTCAAATTAGACAAAAATACTGTCTCATTTCTCTTTAAGCAGATAGTTTACATTAGACCAAGCAGGACAAATAAAAGCCAGACACAGATTCATTCACAGAAGAAGAAACCAATCCACTATGTTTTTTATTTTGTGTCCTGTGTGATATTCAAACAACTACACCCATCAATATGGTTTACAGCAGAAAAAGAGACTCCTAATTTCCCTTTGAACAACTTCTGCAGTATGTTTGGTAACTAAGAATATAACTTCATCTTAGTAGCCATGTAAGTGTCTGGTGCTTACCCTCTGATCATGTGTCATCACAAGTAGGGATGTTCTTGCCGACTAATTTCCTAAATCGACTAAGCGAGTGGGGAAAATGAGACTAATAGACCAATTTAAAACTAAGAAACACTCATATACAGGGCTCTAGACAAACTTTTGGCCACGGTTGCACTGGTGAGCACTTTTTGCGCACCAGCACAAAAGTTAGGCGCACCCAAATTTTTCAACCGCATTGCTTAACACCACAGTTTTACATGTGCACTTTTTTGGGGGGGAAATTGCTGTCCATACAGACAATTGATTTGTAAACGATTAATTAACAATCTTGTCAACACAAAGTTCTTTATTTGGAGCACATTTCTACAAGAAAGATAAGTTACTGAAAAAGTGCTTGTGCTTAAAGTGCGTTGGCACTCTTTGGTGATATTGTAGGCAATGTTAAACTTAATCATCACATCGGCCTCCTCTGACGACCTGTTTGCTGCTGCCTGCCGCTTAAAGGCAGTGGGTAGAGGGGACACTTGGGCAGTGCATTTATCACGACATATAACCTGTTTTCTGGATACATTGTGCTTGTTCAGCGTTCAAAGATTGATGGCTCCGTTTTAGAGCACTGGCTATGAATTTCAGACAGATCAGGCCTTAACAAAAAAAGTTATCAATAATTCTTTTCATCTTTTCTCATTACCCACAGCTACATCCACTTCTGTCAGGCCCAGGCTGCTTATTAGGGCTGGGTATCGTCACTGATTTCTATAATCCATTCGATTGCGATTCACTAGGTCCCGATTTGATTCAATTCAAGAGGGAATTAATGACGACATTTATTAAATGTGAAGCGTAGTTTGGATCTTCTTTTGCTGCTGGTTCAGCGTATTTTGGTTGGAGAGATACAGAACCTGCAGCTCAGAATCTAGTGCAAAAAAGACATAAACACAGCGTGGACCCGATGCATCAGGATCAGTGAGCTGTCTGCTTTCAGCCATGTCCATGTACGGGCCGTCGGGTGAGAAAGCCGAGAAAGAGAAAGCTGGTTCTGATGCGTCGGGTCCGCTCTGTGTTTATTTCTTTGTGTTGAATCCGTTTACCTGCTCTCATTTACTGTTTGGCGGTTGGTGAAATAGTTTTGTGAGCTTTAACCTGAGATTCTGGCGTTTCAGGATTTAATAAATCGATATCACTTTATTTAAGCTACTCACTTCTCTCTATCTGCCTGCACTTTCAAACGTACACAACAAGGACCACAGGAACATCTGGACCATGGCCAATCAGAGAGGTCCCGTCCCTGACCATTTTTGATTGGTTTAGACCAGGGGTCAGCAACCTTTAACACCCAAAGAGCCATTTGGACCCGGTTTCCACGCAAAAGAAAACACTGGGAGCCGCAAATACTTTTTGACATCTAAAATGAAGATAACACTGTATATATAGTTTTTTACCTTTATGCTTTGTGTGAACAACTAAGGTTTGTTGCTTATGAAATCCATGAAGTGCTACAGAGAAAATTACATTTTATTTATGTAATTAACACATTTTGAACTTTTTAAGAAATATAACAAAAGGAAAGACACCCAGCTGAACTAAAATGATCCATGTAGCAAACAAAAACTGTTATATCGCCTTTGGGCTTTTGGAGCCTTGACCTGACTTTTAAAAAATAATTGGGAAAAAAAGCACTATGCTGCTGAAAAATGAAAAGTAGATATTTGCAAAATTCTGCCTAAATATGTATTTTACCTGGTTAATGTGTGTGTCGGGGCGTGGTCTGCAGCACTGCTGCAGGGGAGGCGGACGCACCTGAGCGACACCCGCAATCACGCCTCGCCGCCTTAACGTCTGTGCTGTTGTCTTGGTATGTGTCGGGCTGTGAGCTGAAAAGCTACAGCCGGCTGTATGCGTACAGCACCCGTGTGTGAAAAGTGGTCAATAAAGAGATGCTGAAAAGCGTGTTCATGCAAACATCGTCGGGTCTGCCGTGATATGTTTGCAATGAGACTTCTGGTCCCGAACCTCTGCGCACAGCATCTGCAAATCGGGGCTGTACGAAGGGACTTTCATCTTTAAGCAGGAGTGTAAGCTGTCATCTGTGAGGCGTGAGCGGTGTTTGTTTTTAACATAGTTCATGGTGGAGAATAGCTGCTGACATAATGTGGATCCGAAGATCCATAATTGGCCTACCTGGGGTTGAAAGTCTCGATAAATGCACGCCGTTTAGGCGGGTATATCGGCTTCAGCGAGTGTGACGCTTATTTTGAGTAATGAAAAAAACAATAGAATCTAATTTTATTTTTATATTTCAATATCACAATAATCTTCCAATTTAGAACTACAAGTTAAAAAAAAACTAACATAAATAAAATACACTTCAGCTAAATATTTCTAATTTATTTTCCCAAACCACATGGTGCCGCACTATAAGGACTAAAGAGCCGCAGGTTGCCAACCCTTGGTTTAGACCATGATAGGGGCATAATGTGTGTCTGTTGTGTCTCCACACGGAGACTTTCAGAGTTGCTGAAACCTTTTTTTTTTTTTTTCTTTCACTCAAACAGTTGGTTGCACCAGTGCGACCTAGGGGGGGGGGTTTTGTCACACCATTGAAAAATTTGGTTGCATTTGCGACCAAATTGGTCACACTCTAGAGCCCTGATATCAATTTAAATTAGAGAACTATTTAATGAAGGATGTGAAAAACTCTAAACAAAAGCATTTGAAACCAATAATCACATTCAGCATTAATGATTAAACTGTGCAGCACTTGAATTGTGCATTAAGAACATTGGACTATACTCCAAAAGACAACAAAGAAAAACACTTAAAATAAACCAATGTTAAATATGATATGAAAATATGTTACTACAAAAGATGCATTGTGCCGTGCATTATGATTGTTGCACATTGTTGGACAATTTCAATAAAACCACTTCATTGAAAGTTAAAATCTGAAATAACAAAACAAGAAATCCCCCAGCTATATTTTTCGCTTATCTGAAGTTGGGTCGTCCGAGCAGAGGCCTAAGCAGTGAGCCACCTTCTCTACCTTATCTGGGAAAAAACACTTCATTCCCAATCCAGTGTGTCCTGGGTCTACCCTGTGGCCTCCAGTTGGAACCCAGGAGGCAACCGCATCAACTGGCTCATTTCGATATGGAAGAGTAGCAGCTCTACTGTGAACTCCTCCCAAATGACTGAACTCCTCACCCCATGCTAAGGGAGAGCACATCCACCGCCTGGAGAAAGCTAATTTTCCCATTTCGATTATCATAATATCAAGAACATTGATATAACTGCTTTCTCCCATTTAATTGACAGTCTTCCTAGCAGAGACAATTTATCTACTCCTGATGAACTGGTGTCTCACTGCAATGATAGACTCCAGTCTTATGGATATTTTTGCTCCTTTAAAAACCCAGTGTCTCCTTTATCCACTCTGCTGGGTGGAATTTTGCCTTGACCCACTTCCCACTTAGGAGGCTAAATCCTACTTATCCTTACTCTTTCCTTTAATAGCAGACATTATTCATTCTTCCCTAATCTCTGCTTTTTTCCTTTACCTCTTAAAACAGCTGTGATAATTCCAACTCTCAACAAACCTGATGCAGACCCTTCCAACCTAAATAATTTGTGTCCAATTGCTAATTTACCTTTTCTTTTGAAAACTTGCTGTTTAGATCTACTCTCACCTTACTAACAATCGTCTGTTTGAGCATTTTCACTCTGGTTTTTGGTCACTTCACAGTAGTGAGACAGCCCTGGTCAAAATCACAGATGATACTCTTATGGCAGCTGACTCTGGGCAGAGAGAGTGTTGATCTACTCATGTTATTCAGGTGTGTTGCAGCAAAAAAAGTAAACGTTTGGGGACACCAGCCCTCCAGGACTGGAGTTTGACACTTTACAATAATGGTTTGGGGAAGCCTGCAGATACAAAATTCAAGGTCTTAGAAGTACTCTCCTCCTACATAATGTGATGATAACGTTGCAGAAAACTAGAACAACCAAGGTCAAGTTGTAGGTTAGAAGACCAAAATAACTTTCTTTAATCCTGAACCTTCATGAGCTAGGATTCTTTTTCAGTCAGACAATGAGATACACTTCAGCTGAATTTTTAAAATCCATGTCATTTTAAATTGTAAGAAGTTGTCTAATTTAGTTCTCCAATTTCAGTGACTGGTGGCTTATAGGACCAGTTTTCATTCAAATTGTTCTGTCTCTTCCCAACTTCAGTGTTTTCATTCTTTGACGCTCCTTCCGTAGGTCCATGTGAAAAGCGAGAGCCTCGCCATCAAAATATCTCAAGAAATCAACTACGCCAAGAGTCTGTACTACGAGCAACAGCTCATGCTTCCTTCCACTGAGAATGAGGACTGCTTACTGCTTGAATCCTGATCGGGACTTTTGGAGATGGTGTCTGCAGGATTGTGGGGCATTTAATTGATTTTTGCAGATAACAGTTTTTTTTAATCTGTTTTGACAAACAGCAGTAAAGGGTACTGGGTACAGATACGTGACCTGATGTTTCAGAAAGCACAGACATGTACAGGATAGAAAAAAAAAATAAAACTTGCACTGCAGTGTTCTTTTCATTGTGTATATGTAGAAAGCCCTTGTACTGCATTTGGCCTTTGCATTTATGACTTTTATGGCTGTAGTTGTACACATTCTACAACAGTTCTATATATTTGTGACTAGACTTAAATGTAAATAGAGCTGCATACCAAGAGTATAAATTGTTGTACATACTCTATTATGATGAAATATAGAAAGTCACAACAAAAGTGGATTATGTAACAAACTGCCTTTACAAATGTATTTTGTGTAAGAGTCTATTAGAGATGGGGACATTGATTTGCACTGACATTGGGGTGGGACATGCAGCCCCCTCAACCTTTCAATTATACACACTGGAGTGTCCGTCATCGCCTACACTGCTTTTTACAATCATAAATCTAATGTGTCTAATTTTATTTAGCTACCCTTTTTTAATGACCTCATAATGAGCCTTCTAACCAAACTTTAAAGCAAAGTGAGGGCTTCCTTTTTACCTTTTACTCTGAGCAGCCCCATACGATAGGAAGCCACTGTTTGCAGGTGTGCGTGCACGTGCGTTAGCATAGGCCTGTTAGAGAGATGACACACTCAGTCTGTGATCCTGTTAAAATGGTAAGATTTAAATAGACACTACTTCAAATAAAGCACCAGATTGCAGTACTCACTGTGGGGGACGCATTATTTTCCGACTCATTCAAAACACACATTTCCATTGTTGACTTCTTGCTTGTCCAGTGGTCTTTACTTGAATGAATCCAGAATCAGATATATTTTAAATTGATTTTCTCAATGTCTTTAAGCAGTATCATCATTCATGAAAACTTTTTGGAGAGATGGATAAAAGTAATTAGACTGAATACTATACTGTACTTAATTTATATTTTACCAAATCACAACTATTGCCTCCAGGTGCTTTATATTGTTGGCTACAAACAATTTTGGTAAGAAACAAACAGTCACATGACCCTCTGCCCTGTGACCAAGCAACTGGCGACAGTGGGAAGGAAAAACTCCCAACCATTTGGGGGCGAGGGAAAGAAGAAAGCAGAATGAGACGGTACAATGGGAGACAGGCACACTATGGAAGAAAGAGTCGGTTGAATAATACTTTTATAATTCCAGTAAAAATAATTACTAATAATTAAATGTCGTAGTGATGTATAGCACATGTAGAAATTGCAGTCACCCCTGTTAAAATTCCAGGTTTTTCTATGGTTGAAAAAGACTACAAGAAATGGTTTCAAAACTTTGTTTCATACACTGGGGCCAGTACTGTCCTGTCTCAGGAAAACCAAGACCAAAAAGGTGGAAGAAAGAGCTGGCCAAGTCTACAATCTCAGTGTTTTTTCCCTATATATTTTTTTTGTTTTTCTTTTTATTACCGGAGCCACAGCTGAGGGGTTGCAAAACCCTGAAATTAGACAGTTGGCAAGAAAGATTACTGCTGCTGTCACTCCTCTTCCTCCTCTGCCTGTGCTTCAAGGATTCTGAGAGTTAGTATGATTTAGGTATTGATTCATTTTAACTATTGCATTCTGCCTGCTCTAATCAAGTTCACTTAATGTTTAATAGTCCACATTTAATCTATTTACTCATATGCAGTTGACGGTTTCTTTCTTTTACATAACATTTGTATATAAAGGTATAATGATATTTTAAAAAATTACACACATAATCTATACATAAAATTAAATCCCTAAAAAACTGATATTAGTCTTTACTACCTCATTTTAAGTAAATTCCACCTAAAGTTGGGGTCAGCTTCATAACAGTTAATGTACATTTAAACCTTATACATTATATCACTGGACAGCAGTTTATTCATTTTCTTTCTTCTGAAAACTAATTGATACTCTATTCCTCCACTGTCAAGCTCAAACTTTGTGCAACTTGTGTTTCATTTATATAGCACCAATTTACAGCACTTTACCCATACAATATTAGAGAGGAAACCGCAACAATCAGATGACCTTCCAATGGGGAGCACTCTGTGACAGTGGGAATCAAGAACTCTTAATAGGATGAGATGTGATTATTTGTAACTTTTTCAGTGATGACTTTTACTGGGCAAAAAAGTAAAACAGACAATGTTACTGGAGAAGAGCTGCAGGAGCATGTAACTGATGCTGAGAAAGTGGTGGTTCAATACTATAGAGTCGATCCTTACTTCCAACAGTGAAAGAACCGGAAACGTGGAGTGGCAGTTATTACGGGTGGAAATGTGCAGCTGTCAACCATCAAAGTGAAAAAAGACTGGGCCCTCCAACACGGTACTGGAAGGAGATGCCAGTCAACCGGTAAATAATCCAAAGCAAGACCTCAGTATCCACCAGCTACTTGAACAAAAAACAAAACAGATATAGATAAATATGCTCAGTGAAAGCAGCCCAAAGCTCCTCAGAATATGAAAACGATGACAAATCAACAAACACTATATGGATGCTCCCAAAGTGGCAGTGCATTAATGTTTACATAAAAACTTATTTTGATGGGGGGGTTGTTTTTTTTTTTCATTTTAAAATGTGTATAAACAACAGAACAAGTAGACTCTTGTTGACAGATTTTTATGTTTAAAAATCATCTGGTCCTTAACAGGTATAGTAAATCCAAATGTAGAAGTAGTGTGAAACAATTAAGTAAAGCCTTATTTAGGCAAATAAATGGAAAATGGACTGGTTCTTATATATCACTTTTCTATTCTACATTTCTACACTTTCTACACTTTTCTACCTTGGCCTCCAGTAACGCTGTGAGGAACCTTGGAGTCATTTTTGACCAGGACATGTCCTTCAACGCACATATTAAACAAATATGTAAGACTGCTTTCTTCCATTTGCGCAACATCTCTAAAATTAGAAATATCCTGTCTCAGAGTGACACTGAAAAACTAGTTCATGCATTTATTACTTCCAGGCTGGACTACTGTAATTCATTATTATTAGGATGTCCAAAAAACTCACTGAAAAGCCTTCAGCTAATCCAAAATGCTGCAGCAAGAGTACTGACAGGGACTAGAAGGAGAGAGCATATTTCTCCTGTTTTGGCTTCCCTTCATTGGCTTCCTGTTAAATCCAGAATTGAATTCAAAATCCTGCTCCTCACATACAAGGTCTTAAATAATCAGGCCCCATCTTATCTTAATGACCTTGTAGTACCATATCACCCTATTAGAGCACTTCGCTCTCGCTCTGCAGGCCTACTTGTTGTTCCTAGAGTATTTAAAAGTAGAATGGGAGGCAGAGCCTTCAGTTTTCAGGCCCCTCTTCTGTGGAACCAGCTTCCAGTTTGGATTCGGGAGACAGAAACTATCTCTACTTTTAAGATTAGGCTTAAAACTTTCCTTTTTGCTAAAGCATATAGTTAGGGCTGGACCAGGTGACCCTGAATCCTCCCTTAGTTATGCTGCAAAAGGTGTAGGCTGCCAGGGATTCCCATGATGCACTGGGTGTTTCTTCTTCACTCACTATGTATTAATAGACCTCTCTGCATTGAATCATATCTGTTATTAACCTCTGTCTCTCTTCCACAGCATGTCTTTTATCCTGTCTTCCTTCTCTCACCCCAACCGGTCGCAGCAGATGGCCGCCCCTCCCTGAGCCTGGTTCTGCCGGAGGTTTCTTCCTGTTAAAAGGGAGTTTTTCCTTCCCACTGTCGCCAAAGTGCTTGCTCATAGAGGGTCATATGATTGTTGGGTTTTTCTCTGTATCTATGAAGCGCCTTGAGGCGACTTTTGTTGTGATTTGGCGCTATATAAATAAAATTGAATTGAATTGAATTGAATTGAATACACATTCCAATAATCAGAGAGCAACTATGGGTATCAGTGTCTTTTCCACAGATGCTTGGGCATTGTTAGAATATATTTTTTATGTTTAATGCTTATAAACCTCATTACTTTATATTTCAAATAAACTCATAACACATTTATGTTTTATCTAATCTCACACATTCAAATGTTATCTTTCCAATGTGGGTGTTGGGTTGTGATACCTACAAGAAAACAACTCTGGGTCTCCTGAACAACCTAAGAGGCATGGTGTTTTTAACTTGAACCTTTTAACTGCTTAATAAATTTAAGAAAATGTACTTCGGGCATATTTGTCTTTCATCTCATGAAATGAATCTGACAGCGTGCAGACTGGAGCAGCCACAGATCAAACCACCAACCTTCCAATTAGTAGATGGACTCTACCTCCTGACCTACAGCCAACGTTAGCTGTCCAGCCAGGTGCTGATTATCAAATGCACTTAAGTAACAATCAAGTATCATATTTACGTTGATGGCAGTGCAATTAGACTGAAAGTATGTCTTGTTTGAAAACCCATAGTAGAGATATTTGCCCATAACCCACAATGCCACAGCAACTTATACCAACTGCTAGCATAGTGATGGAGGGGTCGTAATCTGGGCCCTTTAATATGAAAGTAGTTCAACATTCCCAGGATCTCCTTCTGTTATCAATTGCTGATTCTTATTTGCTGCTGCATCTTTTTCACACACCTGGAAACACAATTCACACACCAAGAATAACTGTTCAGTCAGTCACATGCATTCACTTTGGTCGGCAACAGACTGCAGTGAATTCCCTTTATCACCTTTTGTGTATGGACACAAGTTTTTTTTGTTTATTTTTTTACCTGTTTACTGAAACACATTCCAATTATAGTTATATTATGGACATGGTCATCATGTGTCGACTCTCAGGTTTCATTTGGGGGTATCCACATTCAAATTGGATGAATGGTTTACGAGTTCTCTTTCAAACATTCGTTTCGGTGTCTTACTATGGGGAACGCTCTCTCAGCGTTGTCCTCAGAAGCCTCTATATCATTACTCCAGCCAGTATAGGGCTTTGGAGCGTGATGTCACGGGGGTGGGCGTGGAAAGGATTTTGGCCCGATCCGCCATTTTGGGGGACTAAACAAAGCGCAAGTGAAAAAGGTAGTGATGGTAAATTTGATTCTTTTTACTGAATCGAGTTTTAATGAGTCACTCACCAAAGTGAATTGGGTTTTTTGAGTCATTTGATTCACTGAGTCAGTTGACCAGAGAGTGCAAAAAATGTACATTTTCACTCAAACTTAATTTGTTTCTCTTTTCATGTAAATCCTACTGCTAAGATGAATGATTCTAAAAGAAAACAACTATTTTATAGAACAAAAACATTTCTAAAATTAGGCAATTTCCTATCAAAATTGCTTAATAAACATTTATTTTGTTTATTTTAATTTTATTAGTATTTTCCTTAAATGTGTCAAATATATATTTTCTCATCTAAATGTCCACTGAGCTGTGAGCCAGGGGGCGGTAATGCGCCTTAACATTGGTTGCCAACCAAGAAGAAGAAGAAGCTGTGAGCCAGGAGGGAGGGGGTGAGTGAGTGAGTGATTGTTCGCTCTATGATTCAGCACAGGAGGGAGGGGGTGAGCGAGTCCTGAGTGATTCGCTTACGATTCAGCACAGGAGGGAGGGGGTTAGTGAGTGAGTGAGTGATTTGTTCGCTCTATGATTCAGCACAGGAGGGAGGGGGTTAGTGAGTCCTGAGCAGTGTTGGGTAAGTTACTTTAAATTAGTAACTTAGTTACATTACTAGTTACTTCTATCAAAAGTAACTCAGTTACTTCAAGTTACTCGTTACTTTCAGAGTAACTAGTTACTAGGGAAAGTAACTTTGGTTTTACTCAGAATTCTCTTGTGAATGTGTTGCTTCCGTAACTGGATACCCAGCAAGATTGCCAGTCTTCTAGCTTGCTTACTTGCCACAAGTGCACTGTGCCACCTACCAATAGAAAGGAAAAAATAATGTGCACATTTCCACGAGAGAAATCCCACACCTGATTCTATCCTAGCCTGCTTTTTACATCCAACAGAAAAACTGCAGTCGTGGTGCTTTCGATTGTACTCAGAACTCGGAAATTCTGCCTTCTGAATAGGAAGATGTAGGTAACACCAGACTGAAGATGAGCTGCATACAGAGCTGGACTGGGACAAAAAAATCGTCCCGGGCATTTTGACTAGAGACCGGCCCACCATTATAGGAAAAATCATAAAGCCTTTGAATGAAAATAAACACTGTTGTGACAGTGATGTACACTGTTCTGATGGTATATATGTATCAATCTATCAATTGTTTGTTGCAAGACTCAGATAATTATTTTTTTAAAAGTGAGACATTTTAAATGAGAATAAGAAAGTATTTCCTTGTGCCCCCCTTTCCCTTTTAATGCCCTACATGGACCCCTGGCAACACTTTGCTAGACCCGCCCCTGCACAGTTACCAGCTGTCAGCTACTTAGAAAAGGATCCTGGTGTTATTTGTCTCTCAGAAACAGTTCATAACTTCCCTTCAACTCATTCATGTTAACTAAAAGGTAAACCTGTTTCTCCATCACAGCTCTGATGATTCAGTAAGGACATCTCCTGGTTTCATCTTCATGTTTCCCTCTCATCACATAACCAAACCGATATCATGACCAGCAGGTTTACAGCTGTGGCTCCAGCCAACATCAGCTGATACTAGAAATTAATATTAAATAAATTCTAACAACAGCTGATCAAGCTTAAAAGTGCTGCTGTTGTTTACCGCGACATCCGCTGGTTTCCTCTTTCTGGCACAAAGTGGGCGATAAATAAACAAGCGAGAAAAGCCGATCAGCTGATCATTGATCAGTTTCATGATTGAAGTAGAAACAGGAGAGGGAGGGTGAGAGGATGAGAGAAGAAGAGGCAGCTGTGCAGCGTAAACACAGAAGAACTCCAGCTTTGTGTCTTTTTCATTGTAGCTGAAGTCCGGGACAAACTGTGTTCCTTTTCACCTCAATACCAAACGCATGATATTTTCTCTGAATACGAGACGATTCCGTTTTTTACGGGAAGGTTGGCAACTCTAATAATTAACCTTATGAACAAAATAAAGTTCAACATCAGTAACATAGCACCCACCCAGCTGTATAGAAACTCCGTCATGCTAGCTAGCACGCAGTACGAAAAAGTCAGCATAACGAAAATAAACTCCACCTAAACTTGGTTCATATCTGACCCAGATGGACTGCAGGTTATAACTTCTTACCTGAAGTTCAGTTCACCTGACACTCTCGGACCAGCGGCCGCTTCGGGTCTCTCCTCTTGCCTCCCTTTTCCTTCATCCACCTGCTGGCTTCCACCACTTGCTAATGTTATTGAATCTGTGGAAGCTCCGCGATAGCCACCACACGAAGTAACGAATAACGAGCCTATCTAAATCCCAGTAACGAGTAACGCGTACCCGGTTTTGGCATAATAACTAGTTACCGTGCTCGTTACCACAATAATAACGTAGTTACTGTAACACGTTACTTAATAACGCGTTAGTCCCAACACTGGTCCTGAGTGATTCGCTTATGCTTACGATTCAGCACAGGAAGGGAGGGGGTGAGTAACTCAAATGTGCTGTTAGCATGTTAGCAGAGCGATGCTACTGTGAACCGAGGAGCTATTGTCTTGATGTGAGCTTCTACTCAGGGTTTTTTCTTCCAGTTCAGAGCAGAATTTTTTTCGCTAAGATACTGGATGTTGTGTTTTTCTCCACAATTTTAATTATAAGCTAGATATACTGCTGCTAACAGCAACAGGGATGAGTCAGTGAGTCAGTTGGGCTTGTGAATCATGATTCATGAGTCAGTAAAGTGATTCTCGAGTATTGAACGATTCGTTCATGATTCGCGCATCACTAGGCGACAGTCATAGCAAAGACATGAAGCACTTTTGAAATATGGGGAAAGCCAAAAACTGCGCTTCCTCCACTTCCGTAACATTGATTCATTGATGTTGAATTCTCTCGCAGCTGTTCTATTCCCATGTTGTTGCAGTATATTAATAACTAACCTCGTATTGTGGATGAATAATCTCAGTTGTTCTCCTGACTGAAGTTTGGCCCATGTATAGCATCCTGCTATGCGATTGCATTTGTCCCTGACCACCAGAATCCCTCACGTTAACTTTTAATGAGTGGAAAAAAAGTTGGCGTTCATCCTCCAGCTTCACTGTGCTAATGTTATGCTAACATAGCTGTGTCGCTAGCAATCACGTAGCACATCATTATATACCAGGTAATCCAACTTTAGTAACCCTGCAAACACCACTGCTGTTTAGTTTTCTGTCTTCATTTATGTTGGAAGTGGTAGCAGAGCTGTACGTTTTAATTAGTTTCAAAAGTCTCTGTCAGAACATGGTATGAAATGTTTAGGTGTAAACTAGCGAGCTAACTTCCTATTAACTTCTAACTCCGTTAAATTTAATAAATTCTGTTTTCATGGATGTAAAACTTAATTGTTACACCCGATAAAGCAGCAACGCTGATGATTTAATTAAAGATGAAAGAATTTAGACCGTTTTTAACTCTTAGTGTTCATTTGACTTTGGGACCTGAAATGGACAGAGTTTTGGACCCAGATTACTCCGCGAAGCTCCTCACTACGGCAGCCGTAATGCTCTGACAATCCATCAAGCAGTGCAGATTACCAAAGTTGTACTAAAACATTTTTTAACAGATTTCTGCACGCAGAAATCGGTTCGAGGTCAGTAAGCACAACCAGAATTCATACATAAGGCACACTCTCAATTTTTGAGAAAATTAAAGGATTTTTTGTGTGGGAAATACGTTATACAGAAGAAAAGAATATATATCGTGATATATATCGTTACCGCACATGCTTCAAATTATATCGCGATATGGATTTTAGGCCATATCGCCCAGCCCTACTCAAAAGGTCTCATCAAGTCCCGATTTAATTCGATTTATGCTATGTTATCAGTGTATGCTCTCGGTGTTTGCTGATATCAAACTGTGGTATGAGGACCACTGTGGGTTAATCTTTGTAGTGATACTCCTTTTTTTTTTTTATTTAGACCTGGTTTAATTCTGGTATAGTTGAATATTTGTATATAATCCCCGCAGCTGTCAGACTCTATAACAGGGGTCACCAGCCTTTCTTAAAACTGAGAGTTAGATAAAATTGTGAACAGTTTGGTTTGTCTTTAGTTATATCCTCCTGACTACCAGCAATGCAAATTTGTCCTCTGTAGAGCACCTTTCTAAACCTGAATATCTCCCATGCACTGCATACTACAGAATTGCCTCCTTTTGGTATCTACAGAGGACATTTAGGGCTTTCCAATGATACCAAATGTGAAGGGGTGGAGCTTTGGGAACTTTAGTTTTTTCATTAAGGAACATGGTGGCCATCGCTGCAAGCACATTTTATGGGAAGAAGAAAAGTAAGTGCATAAAACTTCTTATTGAGCAATTTTTAGCTATAAATGTTGTTAACATATTTTAAATAAGTCTCTTAATAACACATTAAAACATAGTATGCTTAATTCTAACTTCATTTTAGTATAGTATTGAAGTGTTTAAAAAATGTCCTCCGTAGTGGACATTTGTAGTCATTTCCTCCATTTTGTTCTGTTTTTTTAAATGACCAGAAAAGGAGTCCTTTTTAGAAGCAGAAAGAAATTTATTGCAGTTTGATGAGGGAAACCCAGATCTTGAGTTGTCTGATGAAGAAGATCATAGGGAATAAGCCCTTGAAGAAGAAAGAAGGAGGAGCATCAGGGATGGTACTCAGACCTGAACTTGCTGTCATTAAGTGGTTGGACAGTTGTCATGACATCCTCTGCCTATTGCAATCAACCTCAGGACAGACGCACAAGATGGTCTAAGAAAAACAAAAGGTTTGTCCATGTGCCAAGTCCACTGGCAATTGCTGAGTACACTACCAATATAGGTGACGTGGACCTTGTTGCCGAATGTTGAGTTTCTACAGGATGGTCTCTTGCACTCAGAAATTGACAGTATGTGCAGTTTTCTACTTTTTGATCTGGCAATCACCAACTCGTGGCTTCAGTATAGCAGTGACTTGCAGTTTTGGGGGAAGAAACCACTACAGTTCCTTGGTGAAGAGTTGAAGCAAATGTTTGCCATCAAAGTTCATTTTTACACGTTTGGCCTTCCAATGTCCTCTGCAGTGGACATGTGATATCTAAAAAATGTAAACTTTTTTTTCCCAAAAAATTATTTCAGTCTTCTAATTACCTTACAAACATTGGGGGATTTAAATTTTTTTTTGATTGGACAACATTTTTTTTCCTGGTAGTCAGGAGGATATGGTTCTATCCAGCATATTCTATCTTGATATGCTGTCTTATCACAGGTTAATTTTTCAAAAATATTAGCAATGATTTATGCAAGGAAAGGGCTACATATAACTCTTTATTTCTATTAATGTCTTACTTCATTCCTACCTGATTGACATGTTTAGGAATTATGAGTGATTGGCTCACTGTGGTGGTAAAAGTTGCTACCAATCAAATTATGATATGGTAAAGTTAAAACAAAACACAACTGACTGTTTTATATTATATCTAATATATATTATGTAATTATCCTTATAATTACAAAATGTTTTATGTAAGATTTATGTTTTGTAATTTAAATCTGACATCACAAAAGTATTTTGGAGTTTGAATAATGTATTTTGTAACTGCAGTACACATAATACTAATTTTGAACAATTTTGTCCAGGTTCCTTGCCACCAGGGACTCCTTCAGGACCATCGCGTTCAGTTACAGAGTTGGTGTGTCCACGGTGTGCCAGATCATCCCCCAGGTAGCGACGGCCATCTGTGACTGTCTAGTGGACGACTTCATGGCTTTGCCTTCACCTGGAGACTCATAGAGAAAGTATATACAGTGGTCCCTCATTTATTGCTGCAGGGTTTCTCAGAATAACTAGCCCCTCGCCACACACTTTATTCACTTTATTTATTTATTTTTTTTACACACACACATGAAGATTAGTCACAGTTCTCACAAGTTGATTCTCACAGTGCAAACCTTTGTAGATTTCAAAACGTAAAAGTATCATTATGCCGTGTTTTTTCTTCGTCTTCCTGCCACTTTTGTGCGCCTTTTTCCCTCCAGGAGTGATGATGTCATCATCACTCCATAAGCCAATGAGATTATCACATGACATTTTTGAATGGGGATATTTCTTTTTAACTGTTTTCAATTTAACGTAATATTTAAGTGTTTCTTAGTTTTAGACTAGTTGGTTAGTCTATTTCAATGTTTTAAACCATATCCCAGGGTTTTTACTTCACCATTTATGGAGTTTTAACAAGCAAATAAAAGACAGAGCTTAATTCTGTAAAGATTAGATGAAAAATACTCAAATGATAAATTTAATTGGTTTATTATTTTGTTACATAAGTTGAAAAAAGTAAAACAAGTAACTACAGAAACAACATAAAAGAAAGGTTAAACAATCAAATAAGTAAATGGGGGGGGGGGGGGGGGGGGGAGGAGAGAAAATCCCAACAATCCTCTGAGCAAGCACTAGGCGACAGTGGAGAGGAAAAACTGCCTTTTAACGGGCAGAAGCCTCCAGCAGAACCAGGCTCAGGAGGGGGCAGTCAACTGCTGGGACTGGTTGGGGGGTGAGGGTGAAAAAAAGAAAAAAGATTAAGAAGGTAGGGAATATGTGTTAGGAGAGAAAGGGAGAGGGGGGACAGGAGAGGTGAAAATTAAGATGGATCACAGGTGGAGGAGGACGAGGCTAAATCATCTGAATAACCAGCAGAAGCTTCTTTTCTTCGTTTCCAGGTATTTTTCCATGAGCGCTTTTTTCTCCAGGATAAGGGTTCTCAACTGATCGTTTGTTTCTGCATTTTGCTTCTCGAGTTGCTTGCATCTTTGCTCCATTTCTTTTAATCCTGCTTGTTCTTTTCTAGGCTTTTCTTTCGGGTCTTTGTATGTTGCCTCCTCCATTCGATTTGCCTTGCACATGTCTGTATTTCTCTCTTGTTTTTTGTTGTGCATCTCTTCTATCAGGTTAATTTTTCTCTTGAATTCTTGATGCATACGCAGCAGGTATTCACATTTTTTCTCTTGTTGTTGCTTTTGTGCCTGCATTTCAGTTATTTGGCTCTTCAAGTCACTGACCCTCAACAACATTACATTCATGAGCTCTGAGTGTTTTTTCCTTATTCCATTGATTGTACACTGCATCTCTGAACATTGTTTTTCCAGTATTTCCTTCTCTCTTTCCAGTTCAGGTGTTTTGTCCTTCATTTCATTACAAAATTCTTGCAGTTCTAGATTCCTTCTCTCAAAGTCCTGGAGAATACGTTTTTCTTCTTCCTGTTGCTTTTTTTCTTCAAGAAGCTCTTTATTTTTGCACTCTGTTTCATCAAACCTGACTTTCAGATCTACGTACATTTCCCTCATGGCTTTGAGTTTGTGCTGCATTTGTATTTCCTTTTCTCTTTCCAGTTCAGATGTTTTGTCCTTCATGTTATTACAAAATTCTCGCAGTTCTAGATTCCTTCTCTCAAAGTCCTGGAGAATACGTTTTTCTTCTTCCTGTTGCTTTTTTTCTTCAAGAAGCTCTTTATTTTTGCACTCTGTTTCATTAAACCTGACTATCAGATCTCCGTAAGTTTCCTTCATGCCTTTCAGTTTGTGCTCCATTTGTATTTCCGGTTCAGTCTTCTGTTGGTGGATTTTTTCAATTGTTTTCTCAGCTTCATTGAGCTTTCCTTGAAGCACCTGATTCTTTTGCTCCATGTTTTGGAGATCCCATTGTATCTCCTCAATAGTAGCTTTCTTTCCTTGAAGCTGGGCAGATGTTTCTTTTAATTCAGCACTCTGTGTTCCCGATGAAAGAAAGCGGGAAAAAAACTTCTTTCGTCCTTGACCAAACTTCATTCCCCAGCCCTCATTGATAATTTTTATATCAGGCTGGCGTTGCTGTTTTCCTTCCAGGTCTTTATTTCGTGCTTCCAATTGTCTGCACTTCTCCTCTAGTTGACGCTTCTCTTCTTCAATTTGTTTAACTTTGTAATGGAGGTCAGAGTTTTCCTTCTGACTTTCCTGTAATGCCCTTTGGACTGATAAGACACCATCCATGGTCATTTCTCCTGGAGAGATTGGCTGGCCAGACCACGAAGGACAGGCAGCATTATCTTTTTTTCTTTGTCGGCGTTTTCGTGGACGCATGTTGGAGCCTGTGCACAGTGACTCTGAAAAGGTTTAGAAATATTTCCAAATGTATCTCTTGTCGAACGTTTGAAGGCTGCGAACAAACTTCTTTAAAATTGCTGCTTCTGATCCGTATTTAAGGACTTCAGAACTTCAAAGGATCAAAGGTATTGAAGATGTCCTTGTGACATCATCACTCCGTAAGCCAATCAGATCAATCAGATTGTCACATGACATTTTAAAATGGGGATGGGTTTTTTTTTAGTTTTTTTGAGTTTTCAACATTTGCTCCAGGAGCTGCGCCTGGATGACGGCCGCTTTCAGCGGTACCACCGTCTTTCCCTCGCCCAGTTTGAGGACCTGCTGTCCCGCGTTGGTCCAAGCATCGCCCGCTTAGACACCAACTATAGGCGCTCAATCCCTGTCGCCTGTCCATCCGCCTGCGGTTAGTAAAAGTGTTTAGTACGGTAGTCCTTTATTGATGCCTGTGCTAATGTATGCTAAACTATCGTTTATACACTGCTAACATGGATGTGGTATGCTAACAGTGAATGCTGTGGGTGTTTACTGATAGCAAACTGTGGTATGGAGACGACTGTTTATAATATTTCTAGTGATACTCAAAAGTAGGGGTGGGCGATATAAACGATATACGATAGAAATGATATAAATTTGGCCAACGATAGAGATTTTGACTATAGGGCTTTGGAGCGTGATGTCACGGGGGTGGGCGTGGAAAGGATTTTGGCCCGATCCGCCATTTTGGGGGTCTAAACAAAGCGCAAGCGAAAAAGGAGCGAAGGCACACACAACAGCCATGGTTCGTATTTGCTGTGTGGTCGGCTGCAATGTTCGATCGCACGACCGGCAAGAGAATAAGCTTGAAAAGGGTTTGTCTTTTCATTCTTTCCCAACCTGGAAGCAACATGAGGCAGCTCGTGTATCGATGTTACCAAACGAAGGCGTCTAGCCTGGATAGCAGCTGTGAGACAAGCTGATATCCAGTTCTCTTCCATCTCCAAATATCTGTTGGTGCTCCAGACATTTTCATTCCGGTAAGTTCTAAATATGTTCATATCACTCTTTATAGCCTATTAGTTTTATTTTCGATGCGCTCTGAGCTCATAGCAAATGAGAACAAACATCCTACTGAGTGATTTTGCAGACCTACCTTCTATTTATAGAGTTGCTAATTATTTGGCATTATTGCAGCAAACCAGCCTATGAAATGGATGAAACTGGGTTTCAGCGCTACACAAGGGACCTGCTTCAAACATACCACCATGCCAATCAGATTACTTCTTCCATGTGAGGGTGAAGAGGTGACCCTTCTGGATAAGATGGTGAAGGTTTGCTGCGTTTGTTGAACAGTGTGGTAATAAAACCAGGGAAAAATGAAACTTGCTCCTGTTAAATATTCTTAAGTCTTTTGCTGTATAAATAGTGGTATTTTTTTTTCAAAAGATACAGTAAATAAAGTAATGTTAGTAGTGGGTGATATCATGTAAACACTGTCATGATTTTATGTAAACATTTTGTCATTTGTAAACTATAAATGACATGGATTCTACATTGTAACGGATGTGATGTTCTATAAAGTGGTTTTAATTAAAAAACAAAAAAAAGGGGCAAAAATTAGTTTGTTTCTTTATTCAATTTTTGAACAGTGGTACTCAGTCAGTACATATTCAGTAAATGCTAATTATTTACACGGCAGTGCACTACAGGCATAAATCTAGACCCCTAGATAAAACATTATGGCATTATAGCAGTGACAACTCCTCCACAGTAGCAGGTCGGATTTTTCTTTTTTGAGGACGGCTCCTTTTACCTGTCACTACGGATGGTCTGTTTATGTTTTGATCGAGAGCCTTTTTTGGGCAGCTTAAGAGGAGAAGTCTATCTTATGGCCAACCTCTGGCTGTATCTTGGTCACATTACCCAGCAAAACCCAGTATGCAGGTTCATCTGTAACAGTCCTTGTGCCACAGATCAACACTGTTGCTTCTACATTAAACAGAAGAGCAGCGACGTGGGTGCAGGTCTCCACGACTCCGGCCTTACAGGTGCAGTGGGCGGCTTCAACCTTCCCTGTGATGCTCACAGTGACCCATGGCTGCAATGCTGGTTCATTCAGTCTTTGAGAGTGCAGGACCTGAAACACACACAGGCAAAGTTAATTTAAAGACAAGAACTATGAGCCAAGGCCGACATAAATGTGTTTAATCTACTTTATCATAAATGTAACAAAGTGTTTAGAAAGTTAGCACATACATGTAATTTTTCATTTCTTTATGCATCCATCTATAGAACGCTGCATGTTATATTCTAAATCTGCCTGTTCTCTGTCAGAAACCTGCCTGCAGAAAATGAACCTAAAGTATGAGATGCAAGGATGTAATCACTATCAAGATGAAGAAAGCATAAAGTGACAATTATGAATCACTTAATATGATCAGGAGATTCTGCAGGTCATTAATCAATGTATAACACTAAATTAAAATGGATTTTTAGTGACACAGGATACAAATATGGAAGCAAGATGTATAATGAGAATTATTAATAATAAATATGAATAAATCATTGCAATTTCTTTAACCATAAAGAATAACTAAATCCATCAGGACAATGTCACATCAATGCACTGAACTCACTATGTTATCCACCTAACAGCCTCCACGTGTTCTCACTGTAATTTCCCCTCATGAATTAATTTATGCTGCACTAATCTGAATGTTTGCAGGGAAATCAAACGCATTTCACACGCAGTACTCGAGCTGACTTACCTTTGTTTGAATGACGACTTGTACGCGCTGATTCCACAGATAAGGTACGAAAATATGTCAGGCTACGTCAATAGCGGTTGGTCTTCAGGGTTTCTACTCCACGGCCGTATTTCATACGGGTCCACATTTCCAATGCACGCTATTTTCTGCAAGTACCGCCACTTCGCCTCTGAACGAAATCGGTCTCTATACAGTCCATTCTCTTTTGAGCTGCTTTTAAGCGTCTTGTAATCGTCGTTCCAACACAGTGTATTTGTTTTGATTCGTAGACCCCGAAAATGGTGCCGCGCTCCCACAATGCATTGCAGCGTGATGTCAACTCCAAAGCCCTATAGGCTGGCAGTCGTGACGCTTGCATCAGGGAGGGGCTACCCTCCTCCCTATAAAAGGGTGTGACACAGCGTCACCCGTCATTCAATTTCCTCTTCTTGCTTCTTAGAAACCTCATCTCTCTTGACTGTGAACGTGAGTGCTAGCTTAACTGTCCACGCGAGCAAGCTAACACCTTGGTCACCGGGCGCTAGCACCACTCGCGTTTCGAGTCGCCTGCTCTTCACCACAGAGCCAGGTCGGAGAGTGTGTTAGCTGCCACCACGCACCTAGCACAACAGTTAGCTGACCAAGCTAACTGTCTTTGCTACACACAGTCACCAAGCCAAGTCGCACAAGCACTAGCCACCACACTAGCTAGGTCATACTAGCTCACCATAGCTACCCGACTGAGAGAAGAAAAAAAATAAAAATAAAAAATCAGCGTTAGCTGTCCAGCCATTCCAAGCTAGCTACACCAAGCTTCCTTAATATGGCAGACTGCAAACCGCTGCCCAGAATTTGCCCCTGCGGTTGCAAAATCTCAGGTTCAGATACACATGACACGTGTGTGATGTGCCTCGGGCTGCAACATGCCCAAGCGGCTATTTCCACACTGGGTATATGCGAACACTGCGCTTGCTTCACCCTAAAAAGCCTTTGCCAAAGGCTAGCCCGCCAGGCTAGCCTGTCGAAGAAGGACCCAATGCGGTTGTCACAGCTGCCGAGGCGAGCCGTGTGGTGTTGGAGGGAGAAAGGACCCAAAATGCAAGCAGTGGATGATAATGCTAGTGATTTTTATTTACAAAGTGGAGTGGTGGCAAAACAGGCAATGAGGGAGGACAATAAACTAAAGAAACCTAAACTGGGAAAACTAAATAACTAACCTGAGAAGATACCAAAAGGGATGAGAGGCAAAGAGACGCAGACGAGGAACAGGACACCGTGGAACACAGAGTAACGCAGACTGACACAGAGTAACGCAGATGAACCGGCAACAGGCAGGAGAACACACAGGGTTTAAATACACACACCAGTAATCAGGGGATGAGAGACAGGAGGGCAATACAGCTGGGAGAAATCAGAGCTGACGGGACAGGGGGAAACGTAACCTGAACACACTCACATCAGACGGAGACCTTCACAATAAAACAGGAAACTCACAGACACAGAACCAGACAAGACACAGAACTAAACAGACAGATTCACAAGCAGACAGTGTGACACCATGGACAGACGGAGGGAACACAGAGAAGTGGGAGCAGGCAGGCAAAGAACAGAAACCTAACAAATGGCAAATCACCACAGAATACATACTCGGAATGAACAAAAGCATAAGGAAACACAAAACACTGAGTCGGCAGGCTCAGGACCATGACAGTTGTCTCCAATCGGCCCACCGATGGAGCACACTGAGTCCGCCACACCAGGCACCAGCTGGGTCGACGAGATGGATATCGTCCTCCCGCTGGTGGATGATGCCGAGGTCAGCTGCGAAGCTATGTTGTCTGATTCCCTCGAGGCTAATGACGAGCTACTCAGCGATTCCTCTGAGGGAGCGTCGGAACATCTCGTCTCGGACGAGGATGACGACGTTTTCTTTGCCCCCTCTGGTCGGAATTCTGCGACACAAGGGGCCGATTGTGATAACCCCGGCACACAGTCCTGCGGCATGGAGCTATTTGACGTTGCAAAACGGGCAGCGGAAAAGCTGGCAATCCCATGCCCTGTGGTGGCATCTGAAGTCATACATAGACGATTGGCTGCTGCTATCAGAGTCAGAAATAATGGGAAGAGAGCACACCAGGTTGACAGTGGATCATCTGATGGCGCTGGGTTACACCATAAACTACCAAAAGAGTGTCCTGCAGCCAGCTCAGGCCATCTCTTTCATAGGAATAGCTCTAAACTCCGCCTCGTACTGAGCGTGTCTCTCTGTGGACAGAGTAAAAAAATGCTATCACATGCTGGCATTTTTCAGTTGGGAAGATATCTCCTATTCAGAAAATGCCTGCAGATGCTGGGATTAATGGCGTCTTCACTGGCGGTCATTCCACTAGGCAGACTGCATATGAGGGAATTTCAGCGATGGGTTGCATCACTGAGACTGAATCGAAAGCGCCATACCCACCACCATATCAGAGTGACAGCAGACTGCGCTGCAGCACTCCACTGTTGGAGAAATCCCACATTTCTCACTCAGGGGGTGTCACTGGGGGCTGTCACAGCCAGAAAGGTGGTGACCACGGACGCGAGTCTCACGGGCTGGGGTGCCACTCACGAGGGCAGAGCAGTGAGCGGCAGCTGAGACTCACAACAGAGGGGTGCTCACATAAATTGGCTAGAATTGCTAGCAGCATTTCTAGCACTGAGACACTTCCTTCCCCTGTTGAGAAACCACCATGTTCTGATCAGAACAGACAACACCACTGTTGTGGCGTACATCAACAGACAGGGCGGGTTACGTTCCCGTCCTTTGCACATGCTGGCTCGAAGACTGATCATGTGGAGCAGCATCAATCTGTTGTCACTGAGAGCTACTGACATTCCAGGAGCTCTGAACTTGGGAGCAGACTTAATGTCCAGGGGAAACCCGCAGTACGGGGACTGGACCCTGCACCCACATGTGGTGACCCAAATCTGGACCCGCTTTGGCCAGCCACAGGTCGATCTGTTTGCCTCGAGGGAGAACGCTCAGTGTCCACTGTATTTCTCCCTGAGGGACCAGGAGGCTCCGCTAGGGGTAGACGCATTAGCTCACAACTGGCCACATGCTCTGCTTTATGCCTTAATTTCTCCCACTCTAACCAGAGTGAGAGAGAGAGGGCTAACAATGATATTGATCGCCCCAAGGTGGATGAGGTCCCATTGGTTAGCGGAGATTATGGCCCTCTTGTGGAGCGAACCTTGGCCTCTCCCTCTCCGACGAGACCAAGTCTCCCAAGCCGGGGGGAGATTTTTCACCCTCACCCTGAGCGCCTTGCCCTGTGGGCTTGGCCCGTGAGAGGTTGAATCTGAGTACGGCAGGACTCCCCCAGGGTGTTATAGCCACTATTCAGAGTGCTAGAGCCCCCTCCACAAGATCATTGTATGAGAACAAGTGGAGGGTATTTGAGGAATGGTGTGGAAAGTCATTATCCAAGAACTGTTAGATAAAGGAAAGGCCTTTTCCACAATTAAAGTATATCTAGCAGCCATTTCAGCTTGCCATGTGGGCTTCGTGGATGGCCCAGTGAGCCATCACCCGCTAGTCTGCCGTTTCATGAAAGGGGCACGACGGCTCCACCCAGTGTCTAAACCTCTCGTACCCACGTGGGATTTATCCCTGGTGCTGGGGGCAGTTTCACAGCCACCATTTGAACCACTAAACCAGGTGGAAATAAAAATCCTGTCTTTGAAGACTGCATTGCTCCTGGCTCTCGCATCTGCGAAGCGTGTCAGTGATATTCATGCACTGTCAATACACAAAGAGTGCACCCGATTCACGCGGGATAACTCTAGAGTCACACTCAGGCCAAATCCGGCCTTTGTTCCTAAAATCCTTATCTCCAATGCACCCCATTGGAGCTGGAAGCTTTTTGCCCTCCTCCTTTCTCCTCCCCTGAACAGGAGCGTCTACATGCTCTCTGTCCAGTTAGGGCTTTATATACCTATATAGAGAGAACGAAGGCTTTCAGGAGGTCGGATCAGCTGTTTGTTTCCTGGGCTAAACCACATCTTGGCAAGCCCACTAGCAAACAACGCATTTCCCACTGGATTGTTAAGGCGATCCAATTGGCTTATTCCAGCACGGGTCTGCCCCCCCCCCCGGAGGGACTTCGTGCTCATTCTGCCAGAGGGATGGCAACCTCTTGGGCCCTTTTTAGTGGTGTCTCTATAGAAGAGATATGTGCAGCTGCGAGCTGGGCTTCACCTTTGACCTTTGCAAGGTTTTACAGGTTGGATGTCACTGCACCATCTCTAGCCCACACTGTGTTAAGTGTGGGTCCCCACGAGACCTCCTAAATTGGCAGTCAGTCGTTCAGATGGGCTTATCTGGCAATACGGGAGTCTGCATATCCCCATAGTGAGACACCGAAACTAATGTTTGAAAGAGAACTTGAGGTTACGTAACCCCCGTTCTCTGATAACATGAGTGAGGTGTCTCACCAGATCACCCTCCTTTCACGACGCGAGGAAGAGGTGAGCTTATCTTGAATGACGGGTGACGCTGTGTCACACCCTTTTATAGGGAGGAGGGTGGCCCCTCCCTGACGCAAGTGTCACGACTGCCAGCCAATACTGGCTGGAGTAATGATATAGAGGCTTCTGAGGACAACGCTGAGAGAGCGTTCCCCATAGTGAGATACCTCACTCATGTTATCAGAGAACGGGGGTTACAGAATAGAGTAACCCCAAGTTTCAGCTCATTAACATGTCCCACCCTATTTTTTTTAAGGGGACCAAAAGAAATTAGACAATCGACTCAAAGGCTATTTCATGGGCACGTGTGGACAAACCTTTGTTATATCACTTTCAATAAATAGATAAAAGTCTTGGAATTGAGTTGTGGTGCTTGTATTTGGAAGATATATATGTGAAAAGTTCACCTGCGGTCAAAGGAGCTCTCCCTGCAGGTGAAACAAGCCATCCTTAAGCTGCAAAAACAGAGAAGAAAAAAAAAAACAATCCAAGAAATTGCTACAATAGTAGGAGCAGCAAAGTGTAAAGTGTGCGTGTTAGTCCCCATAGGGAAATAGTTCCTCTGCATTTAACCCATTCACCCAGTGGGCAGCCACCAATGCAGCGCCCGGGGAGCAGTGTGTAGGGACGGTACCTTGCTCAGGGGTACCTCAGGGTAGCCGTTCAGTGGAGTCGAACCCCCGACCTTCTGATCATGGGGCCGCCACTCTACCTACTGAGCTATCCCTGCCCCAAAATCTACAGACTGGCAGATCCTGAGAAATAAAGAAAGCACTGGTAAACTCAGCAACACAAAAAAAACCTTCACGTCCAAGGAAGATGGATCATCTTACAATCATTTCTATGGTGAAGAGAACCCCCTTCAAAAGAGCCAACCAAGTGAACAACACTCTCCAGGAGGTAGGCGCATAGATATTCAAGTCTACATGCTCGTCCAGGATTTGAACCCGGGACCTCCCACACCCAAAGCGAGAATCATACGCCTAGAACAACGAGCCACAGCAAGACTGTGCTCACAACTGGAACACTGTTTTTAAGCCTTCTTCAATAGCCATTTTTGTACTTTCAGGCCTTTGCTACTGACAAGCTCCAACAGGGATGACTCCAGAGGGACTGCACACAATGAATGAGAAAAAAAAAGGGTTCCCAGTCATCCAGGTCATGGTAGTCTGTTGAGCTTTGAAAGAAAGCAGCTGGAATTGGAGAGTCCCAGGTATTTAAACCCCAGATGGGGTTGTCTTTACCAGGTTCGTTGACCAACTATGAAACATATCACATGAGACAAGGTGTGAAAAAGAGTGGGTAATTATCAGCAGAGGTTTCGGGTGAAACCATTATGAGACTTTGACATAGTCAGTTTAACTTCTTTACACTGAAATGGAATGGCCTCAATTTCAATCAGACCTTGTGAGCTCTAATAGCTAGGGGTGCAACGATACACAAAATTCACGGTTCGGTTCGATACTTTGGTATCACGGTTTGATATTTTTTCGATACAAAAAAAATGTTCATGCCTTTTTAATTTGTCATTTATTAAAATTATAAATATATATTTTAACTCAAAAGTACAGTTTTTAAATTTAATGTTGCTGAAACAACAAAGTAATAAAAAAAAAATCTATCTGATCGAGAAATCACTCATCTTTGGAAAAGAGAGTTTATTACAGAGAAATGGCTCTTTCCAAAAATAAAAGCTATACTATACGCTTCTTCTGGGGTATACTCTCAGCAGCATATTAAACATATCAGGTCCCCATAAGGAGAATCATGTGCTAACGGCTGTCTAAATGACTCAGGTAAAGTTTGTAGCATGCGTGCTTGTTGTTTTTGTCTGCTTTCACTTGTCTTTGCACTAGGATGATGTCGGAGTAAATGTGCAGTCATATTCGTTGTGTTCCCACTAGTGCTGTCAGCGTTAATCTCGTTGAAATGACGTTAACGCCACAACACGGCAAATCTCCGTTAACGAGCTACCGCGGATCGCCCCGTGCGTGGGGCTGGACGGCGTCAACACATTAACGAGCAAACTGCGCTAACACACTGGTTCCCACCCATGTAATTGAGCATTGCGTGGCACATCCAACATACTGTTTTACTTTTGTCCATGACGCGCTTACCTTCAGGGTCATACGTCACATGAAAACCAAAATAGTTCCAAACGCCAGATCTGAATTAGGGTGGGGGAGGTTCAATTTGCCATGTTGCAAGGAGAGCTTAACTTCTGTCTCGCTAGTTTGCCCTGCGCTCAGTGAATCTGCGTTTGACTACTCCGCCTAGGCTGCACTGTCGAGCGCAGATCCACTGAGCGCTCAACACAGACAGCATCATCAGAGGAAAAGTTGATAAAATAAATTAAAAATTTTGTATTGTTCGATACATATGCGTACCGAACCGAAAGCACTGTATCGAACGGTTCAATATCGATACGAGTATCGTTGTACCCCTACTAATAGCCCTTTTCCACTAGCACCTAACTGGCTTGACTTAACTTGACTCAGCTCGGTCTTTAGAGTTTCCATTAGGTGGGAGTACTTGGTAACAGGTATTTTTTAGTACCTGCTCAGTAAGCTTTCCAAGTAACTCTCAAAATGTGACATATACAGATTGCATGGCAGGAACTGTGCAGTCAATGGCATCACTCAACGAGTCATGAGAGTGACTCCTTCACAAAATCAGTAACGCCATTTTTGAAAGACAAATTGGTGTCACAGATAACATTGAAAGGTTTGGCAAACAACATATTTAGTATGACCCAGAAGGAATTAAACTTGCCAAAGGTTTCCATGAAGCTGAAAGCTTGTGATGTACAATGGGCTCGTCTGGGATTTGAACCCGGGACCTCTTGCACCCGAAGCAAGACTCATACGCCTAGACCAACGAGCCACGGGAAAACTGTTCTCACAACTGGAACACTGAAATTACAGACTTAAATCTGCCTTCAAATTCAAGCGGGAATGTTTTTTGTTTTTTTTACTTTTATTGCCAAAAATAACAAGGCAATTCACATCAACAACATGACCTGAGACCAGATCTGCTGCATATAATGGTGGGGGTTATTCAAAAACTTAATTTAAAAGAAAAAACATATATACACATATACATATACACACATACATACATACCAATACCTAATCACAGATGTAACAATGTTAAGGCTTGAGTGTCCTTTCAAGATATTTTATAATTAGTCTCCATTTTTTCTCAAAGGTTGGCACTTTTAGTTGTAGTTGAGCTGTTATCCGTTCCATCGTATAGACATTTTTCAGTTTTCAGAAGCCACTGAGCAACTGTGGGTGTTTCTGGTTTGAGCCAGTGAATTGTTATCATTTTTCTTGCAGTCATGAGGAGGAGATGCAGGAGAAAGTGCTGCTCATAGGAGAAACCATCAGGAAAGATATCCAACAAAAAGATCAGAGGATCCATTGGGAGGTTGACTGACAATATGTTTTGTATAATGTTCTTGACATCCATCCAGTACTGTTGTATGTAAACACAGTCCCAAAAAATATTTGTCTGGTCCCCCACAAACCCACACCCTCTCCAACACTTATCACTGACACTACTTTTGGATAGAGAGGTTTTCAGTGGAGTTCTAAAAAATCTTAATTTAACCTTCCAGTCAAATTCCTTCCACATTTGACTACCCACCCCTCTATGGCAGCCACAACAGACACTCCCATGTGACATCATCCAACATTATATTGAGTTCCATTTCCCATTGTTGTTTTATATGATAGGCACTATCAGACATGTCAATCAGCAGTTTCTGGTAGATCAAAGACACTTGGTTTTTCAACGTACCTGACTTTTCAAGCAGTTTTATAAAATGGTTTTCCAACCCGATTGGTTCTCTTCTAATATTGTCCCAGTCTTTATGCTTTGTAATGTAGTCCCTTAACTGTAAGTATCTATAGTGGTCCCCTGGGGATAAAGCATATTTAGCCCTTAGCTGGGCAAAACTTTTAAGAGTATTCTTTTCAAACAGCTGATTGACTGTAATCATTCCTTTCTCTGCCCACCTTTCAAAACTCCGATCTGACAACGATGGAAGGAACTCAACATTTCCATTTATGGGAACCGCTCGAGACATGGTCAAATTCCCTTTTAACATTTTTAACACTTGGTTCCAAATCTTTACGGTGTGCTTGACCCATGGGTTAGTTATTTTAATCTTTTTCCGTGATTGGGGGTTGAGAAATGGGAGACTCCGAAGGGAGATACCTGGTAATGAATACTCTTCCATAGATACCCACTGCATTTCTGAATCACGAATAATCCAGGCAGCCATTTAATTGAGCTGCCCAATAGTACATTCTGAAGTTAGGCAACTTGAGGCCCCCTTTTTCCTTTCCAGACATTAACATTTTGAGTCTGACCCTTGGTCGTTTATTCTGCCAGATAAATTTAGATGTAATGCGTTCTAATAATTTGAATGCAGACTGTGGGATCAAAATGGGTAGGTGCTGAAATAGGAATAATAGGCGTGGAAGAATATTCATCCTTATACATTCAATCCTCCCCATAAAAGTGAGTGGGAGTAGGTTCCATCTGTCCAAGTCCCCCTTACTCTCCTTGAACAACCGATCATAATTGAGTGCAAGTAGCTGATTGGTTTTAGGAGTAATAATTACCCCCAAGTATCTGAAGCCCTGTTTGGAGTGTCTAAAAGATACAAGATGATCTAGCTGTGTGGGCCAGTTGCCAACAATCATTAACGCCTCAGATTTATTTGTATTTATTTTATAACCTGACACTGTACCATAATCACTGTACCAAAAACAGAGGTGACCGGATTCTCTAAAAATAGCAGAATATCATCTGCGAAAAGTGACAGCTTATGTTGTGTATTGGTTTCATCTCTAATTCCTTGTATGAGAGGGTTAGATCTGATCAGTTCAGCTAACGGTTCAATACTAAGAGCAAAAAAGGACGGCGATAACACTTCACCCTGTCTAGTGCCACGGCCTAGAGAGAAGAAGTCAGAGCAGTGACCATTAACCCTTATATAGTGTTTGGACCCATGAGATAAAAGTCTCATTAAAGCCCATATGCCTGAGAGTCTGTTGCAGGAAGTCCCAATCTACCCGGTCAAAGGCCTTTTCCGCATCCAGGCTCAAGAACATTGAAGAGGTATCCCTTTCCTGTGCCATAATCTGAAGATTGAGGGCCCTTCTAACATTATCTGAACCTTGCCTATGGGAAATAAAACCTGTTTGGTCAGGTTTCACTAGTTTTCTTATATGTTTTTGAATTCTATTTGCAATAATGGCTGTAAGAATTTTTAAATCAACACAAAGCAGGCTGATAGGGCGATAAGACATGCATAAAGTCGGGTCCTTGCTTTCTTTATGGATGACACTAATAATAGCTTCAGACCATGACTGGGGGGGATCACTTTTAAATAATGCATAATTATAAACTTTGCATAACAATGGTGTTAGCTCTTTTTCAAAAAATTTGTAATACTCCCCAGGCAGTCCATCCACTCCGGGGGACTTGTTGTTTTTCAGTTTTCCAATACTGTTTTTTATTTCTTCAATGGTGATTGGATTTGTTATTAGTTCAGCTTCTTCCTGAGACAGTTTACTAAGATTAATCGGGTTAAGAAATTGTTCAATCTTTTCAAATTTATTTGGGACATTTTCTTCTTTATACAATTCCTGATAATACAAAGAAAATGCTTTCGCAACTTCCTTAGGTTGGCACACAATTTTTCCAGAGTTTGGACATTTAATTTTATGAACAACCCTACTTGATTGCTCTTTACGCAGCTGAAATGCCAGCAGTCGGCTTGCCCGATTGCCGTATTGGTGGTACTTTTGATTAACAAAGCGTAGTTGTCCCTCCGCCTTATACGTTAGTAAATCATCCAACTTTTGCCTCTGCTCTTTCAATGAGTTCAAAGTCCCAGTGTCTTTAGTTACCTGACTGACTTTTTCTAATTTCTTAATTTTGTTTTCTAGTTCTGTTTGTTCTGCTAGTCTCTCCTTTTTCAGTCTAGATGAAACCGCTATAATATTACCTCTCAAATAACTTTTGGCACTCTCCCACAAGATTGAAGGAGACACCTCATTATTATCATTGAATTGAATATATTCAGTCAGACTCTTTTGAAGTTCTTGTCGGGTTGTTTCATTATTCAAGATAGATACATTGGCTCTCCAATATTTAAAATGATTGTTTGGGTTCAGTCTTAATGTCAGACAAACCGGGGCGTGATCAGAGTGATTGCTTCTATGCTACACTGTCTAGTCCTATAAAGGTCTGTCCTAGGCATTAAAAACATGTCTATCCTTGAATGGCAGCGATGTACATGTGAATAAAAAGTAAAATCTTTTTCTTGGGGGTGGAACTGGCGCCACACATCCACTAGGCCCAATTCCTTAATCATTGTATTTAAACTACAAGATTTCTTGGATTTGGGGCCATTGTGTGTCGGGAGTCTGTCGACAGCTGCTTTCAAAGTACAATTGAAATCACCTCCCACCAAGATCATTCCTTCAGATTTGTCTGCTATCAATGATGCAATATTCTTGAAGAAATTTGGACAGTCCTCGTTTGGTGCATATAAATTTAGTAAAGTAATTTTAGACCCCCATACAGAGCCAATCACCATTACATAGCGCCCTTCCCTATCCGCAAATGTTTTTTCATGGTGGAAATATGTTGACCGGTTAACAAGAATTGCAACTCCTCTTTTTCTCCCATCCTGATAAGTAGAGCTATATTGTTGTTCAACCCACTCTCTCCTCAACTTCCTGTGTTCCTTTTCAGAGAGGTGAGTCTCCTGAAGCATTGCTATGGAGCACCCTTTAGTTTTTCAGTTGGTTCAGTACCTTTTTCCTTTTAATTGGACTATTCAAACCCTTTACGTTATACGAAACACAAATTAGATCTTTCATATCTTAGACTCATATCCTATACAGACAAAACTAAAATATTATACTCAATGAAATAGTGGTCCACAATTGGTCTCAGGCCAAGATAAACAAAAACATTTAGAACTAAACAAACAAAGAACATTAAGAACAGTAGCTTCCACGTACCCGACTGGATTAATAACAACCTGAGTAATCCAGTCCCCGGTGTACCCTGGGCGGAGGGTGGTGACGAGTCCTCTGTGGGGGAAAAACACAATGTGTTATTTCGTCGCTGTTGCCCGCTCGCAGAGCGGCTCATTGCGGCTATATAAGTGGGGTGGGGGGGTGGTATCCACTTGTGTGGGCACTTTCCATCCATTGTACAAGCGAAAAAATATATTTTTTTTATCTCTTCCTAACATTTATGTCCAAGAAAAACTAAAATGAACTCGGCGGGAGTGACATCTCAGTCCTCCATAAAGAAAGTTTTTATTTCGTCAAGGGAGAGGGTCATACCTGCCCTAGTTCCCTCAGCGGACCATCAGCACCGGGATAGCTCCGTTTCCATGCGCTCCCTCTGGTCGACTCGCACTTGTATCCCCAGCTCTTGAAGCGTCGGCAGGGCTTCCGTCAAACTTGAGAACGTCTTCTCACCACCATCCTTGAACAGTCTCAGTTTTGCTGGAAACACACACTTGGCTCTGATGTTTTTCAGCTTTAATTGCTTTACCGCATCTCGTACCAGTGCCCTCCTCTTTTGCAGTTCCTGGGAAAAATCATGGTCAAAATATATCTGCGTGCCCTTATATAAGACACGCTTCTGGTCCCAGGCTTGTCGTAGAATGGTCTCTTTCACAGAGAAGTCCCAGAATCTGACCACCAGTGAGCGCGGTGCTGCGTCGGGGTTCTTGGGTTTAGCAGCAAGGGCTCTGTGTGCTCGCTCTATTCCAATGTTAAGATCAGCGGGAAGTTGAAGAGTTGATTTACACAGCTCTAGTACAAACAGCTTAACATCTCTCCCCTCACTCCCTTCTGGGACACGATAGATCCTCAGGTTGTTTCGCCTTAGTCTATTTTGCATGTCCTAGCATCGTGCTGTGAGATCCATTTCTCTATGTAACAAGTACCGGAGGGCTCGTTCATGACGCCTGGTGGAGTCTTCGTTGTCGCCGATCCGCTCCTCCATCTCCGTTGTTCTGTTTTCCAGCTTTGTCATATCTTCTCTCAAAATCTTGAAAGACGCCTCCAGTCTCGTCAGAGCTTGCTGTGTTTCCATATGCCCGTCTTTGTTATCTTTTCTTATCTTCTCCAGTTCTGCTAATATCCTCGTATCTGCATCACGAGTGCTAGCAGTAGCATTAGCATCTGCATTCGAGGACAAAGTTAGTTGCTTCAAATGCTCACCTTTATCTTTATTTTGATCCTGTTTGCTGGATCCCTTGCCTCTCAGGGACGATGCCATGCTGGTTGGAATGGAAATTGCCGAGTTTTAAAAATTGTAGTTAGGAGTAATGTATTAATCTGGACGGAGCTCGTTCCTTATGCTGCTTGACTAGATCATGGCGTCACCGGAAGCCCCAAGCGGGAATGTTTTTAAGCCCTCTTCAGTATCCATTTTTGTACTTTCAGGCCTTTGCTACTGACAAGCTCCAACAGGGATGACTCCAGATGGACTGCACACAATGAATGAGAAAAAAAGGGTTCCCAGTCATCCAGGTCATGGTAGTCTGAGGAGCTTTGAAAGAAAGCAGCCGGAATTCTCTAAGTTTCTTGAAGCCCTTTCACCCCTCATCTGAGAACCTTCGTTAGATCTAAAACTAAATGTTGGAGAGTCCCAGGTATTTAAACCCCAGATGGGGTTGTCTTTACCAGGGTCATTGACCAACTATGAAACATATCATATGAGCCAAGGTGTGAAAAAAGGCGTGGGTAATTATCAGCAGAGGTTTCGGGTGAAACCATTATGAGACCTTGACATATGTAGTTTAACTTCTTTACACTGAAATTGAATGGCCTCAATTTCAATCAGACCTTGTGAGCTCTAATTACCTTTTTCCACTACCACCAACCTAGCTTGTCTTAACTTGACTCAGCTCGGTCTTTAGAGTTTCCATTAGGCGGTAGTAACTGGTAACAGCTATTTTTTGGTACTTGCTCAGTTAGGTTTCCAAGTCACTCTCAAAATGTGACATAAACAGATTGCATGGCAGGGCCTGTGCAGTCAATGGCATCACTCAATGAGTCATGAGAGTGACTGCTTCACAAAATCAGTAACAGCAGTTTTGAAAGACAAATTGGTGTCACAGATAACTTTGAAAGGTTTTGTAAGCAACACATTTACAATGACCCAGAAGGAGTTACACTTGCCAAAAGTTTCCATGAAGCTTAAAGCTTTCGATGTGAAGGGGGCTCGTCTGGGATTTTAACCCAGGACCTCCCGCACCCTAAGCGAGAATCATACGCCTAGACCAACGAGCCAAAGGAAGAGAGCACTCATTGCTGGAGCTCTGAAAGTACAGGCTTAAATCGGCCTTCAAATTCAAGCGGGACTGTTTTTAAGGCCTTTTCAGTAGCCATTTTTGTACTTTCAGGCCTTTGTTACTGACAAGCTCCAACAGGGATGACTCCAGAGGGACTGCACACAATGAATGAGAAAAGAAAAGGGTTCCCAGTCATCCAGGTCATGGTAGTCTGAGGAGCTTTGAAAGAAAGCAGCTGGAATTCTCTAAGTTTCTTGAAGCCCTTTCACCCCTTATCTGAGAACCTTCGTTAGATCTAAAACTAAATGTTGGAGAGTCCCAGGTATTTAAACCCCAGATGGGGTTGTCTTTACCAGGGTCATTGACCAACTATGAAACATATCATATGAGCCAAGGTGTGAAAAAAGGCGTGGGTAATTATCAGCAGAGGTTTCGGGTGAAACCATTATGAGACCTTGACATATGTAGTTTAACTTCTTTACACTGAAATTGAATGGCCTCGATTTCAATCAGACCTTGTGAGCTCTAATTACCTTTTTCCACTACCACCAACCTAGCTTGGCTTAACTTGACTCAGCTCGGTCTTTAGAGTTTCCATTAGGCGGTAGTAACTGGTAACAGGTATTTTTTAGTACTTGCTCAGTTAGGTTTCCAAGTCACTCTCAAAATGTGACATATACAGATTGCATGGCAGGAACTGTGCAGTCAATGGCATCACTCAATGAGTCATGAGAGTGACTGCTTCACAAAATCAGTAAGAGCAGTTTTGAAAGACAAATTAGTGTCACAGATAACTTTGAAAGGTTTGGCAAACAACACATTTACAATGACCCAGAAGAAATTAAACTTGCCAAAGGTTTCCATGAAGCTCAAAAGCTTGTGATGTACAATGGACTCGTCTGGGATTTGAACCCGGGACCTCTCGCACCCCAAGCAAGACTCATACGCCTAGACCAACGAGCCACGGGAAAACTGTTCTCACAACTGGAACACTGAAATTACAGACTTAAATCTGCCTTCAAATTCAAGCAGGACTGTTTTTAAGCCCTCTTCAGTAGCCATTTTTGTACTTTCAGGCCTTTGCTACTGACAAGCTCCAACAGGGATGACTCCAGAGGGACTGCACACAATGAATGAGAAAAGAAAAGGGTTCCCAGTCATCCAGGTCATGGTAGTCTGAGGAGCTTTGAAAGAAAGCAGCTGGAATTCTCTAAGTTTCTTGAAGACCTTTCACCACTCATCTGAGAACCTTCGTTAGATCTAAAACTAAATGTTGGGGAGTCCCAGGTATTTAAACCCCAGATGGGGTTGTCTTTACCGGGGTCGTTCACCAACTGTGAAACATATAGTATGAGCCAAGGTGTGAAAAAAGGCGTGTGTGATTATCAGTAGAGGTTTCGGGTGAAACCATTATGAGACCTTGACATATGTAGTTTAAATTCTTTACACTGAAATTGAATGGCCTCGATTTCAATCAGACCTTGTGAGCTCTAATTACCTTTTTCCACTACCACCAACCTAGCTTGGCTTAACTTGACTCAGCTCAGTCTTTAGAGTTTCCATTAGGCGGTAGTAACTGGTACCAGGTATTTTTTGGTACTTGCTCAGTTAGGTTTCCAAGTCACTCTCAAAATGTGACATATACAGATTGCATGGCAGGGACTGTGCAGTCAATGGCTGTTAGCTCAAAAGACACGACGTCGTACTCTCATTCACAGCGCTTTATTCGTTCCACCATTTTTCATACCAACAACAACAAAACTTCGCGGGCAACAGTACTCTCGCGATAAAACAGAAAATAACAAGTTAACAATCTCCCTCTTTCTTAAAAAAAATAAAATAAAAGTATAAACACACCCCTGTAAACATTTGTATACATATATGTATATATTTATATAAACAAAAAAACATTTCAAAAGTGCTTTGCTTTACTTAAAGCATACTATCATTGCACACAATAAACAATGGTGCATTTTAATGCAAAGACAACTTTGTAAACAAAGGATTACAGTATCCAGAGTCCTTCATCTAGCGCCTTTAGAAGGGTTAAAGGTGAAACTCCCTTTTTTGTCAGACAATCAGCAAGTTGGGATTTTGAATCTGACCAACAAATGTGTCTGATTTTCTTGGCTTGTATGAGCTCTTTAATGCTGCTCATTTCTAGCCTCAGTCTCTTCTCTGTAACCTGCTTAGTAGACTTGAGTGCATCAAACAAGGAATGATTGTCAGTCACACAGATCAAAGGAAGAGCGTTCAGACCAGTGTTACCAGTTGTAAGCTCAGAAAAAAGTGTTGCCAGGAAGACAGCACTGTCTATTCCATCTGACATGGCAAGAGTTTCTCCTGCCAGTGTACTTCTGACCACGCGCCTGATTTTTTTAGACTGCCAGAAGAGAGGACAAAACTTTCCTCCTTTACCCATAAGGACGATTAATGCCCCTCCTTGAGTACCGCCATCAGGAAGGTTGCCAAATGAAGCATCACTGAAAACAACCAATGCCAGATCCTCACTGTTACCGAAATGCTGAAACTCAAGAGTCACTTTCTCTGCCTTAAGTTTACGGATAACTTTGTTCACTTCATGAATAGACTGTACAGTTGCATCTTTGATATTAGATCCAAGGCTACATGTGTCAAACATAACATCAGGCCTCATTTGTTTGGCAACCCACAAAATCTGTCCTATTTTTGACCTGAGTTGCTCACGTTCTGTTTCACTTAAGGAAGCCTCCCTCTGTACAGCCCGTGCTGCTTGTAACTGAACCGGTTGTAGGTTGTCAATGTAAAGTTGTTGATGCACCTCTATTACATCATTAACTGTACAAATGTCCATACCAACATAAGAAAAGCTGTCATGTTCTTCACGGCCCACAAGGAAGGTAGATTTCAGTACAGGAATGATATGAGTTGCAAAGTGACTTGAACCAGCCCAAAGGAAATCATCAACGTGACATGCAAGCACTCCTGTAACCTCAGATTGTTCATTCTGCCAATAGAACACTGCAGGATCAACCTGTGATATTTTACCACCAGTTTTGAGCATAATGTCTTTGACCTTATTGTACCAATAAAGTGAAGCATCTGCAAGTCCATAAACACACTTTTTCAGTTTCCATAGAACATTGTCCTTGCCAGCTTCAGGTGGGGGACGAAGATAAATGTCTCTTGACAGTTCCATTCCCTGCAAGAAGGCAGATTTAATGTCCATTGAATTTACTCTCCACTTGTTTTGACATATCACAGCTAGCACCAGTCTGAGGGACTCAGACGCACATGTTGGAGAGTCTTTCTGTAGTTCTTTAGTATTTACCTCTTCAAACCCCCGTGCCACAAGTCGAGCCTTTGGGACAACACCATTAGTAGTTTCTTTGAGTGTACAGACCCATTTAGTAGACACACATTTTTGACCCAGGTCTTTCACTTCATCCAACACACCATTACTTTGCCAGCTCTTAATCTCCTGCTGCTTAGCAGAGTCAAAGGAAATATCTTTTGTTATGAGTACATCTGCATCTTTGTTTTCAGCTTCAGTGCAAAGACCATCAACAAGTGACATGTCTACAGCTTTCTTTTCACCTTCACTACCATCATGCTCAAGATATTGCACATTGTACCAGTTTTTGTATTGCCCATTTGCTTTTCCCGCTCTGCCTAGCACTCTGGCTGTGTGTTGAACACCGTTGTCTCTGTTGGTAAAAGTGATCAGCTGTCCTGATCTTAACTTTACATTTGCAGAGACATGATCAGTGGGTGTAGAGGGCTCATTTGCAGTTTGTGTGACAGACATGTTTTCTGTAGTGTGTGTGACAGACATGTTTTCTGTAGTGTGTGTAACAGACATGTTTTCTGTAGTGTTAGTTTCTCTGTCAATAGTGATGTCTTCTTCCTCACTAATACTCTGTTCACCATCGGGTGTGTCAGTGTCATCATTTTCAACTGCGTCTTTGTTGTCATCATCAGTAGTACTGTGTGGTATTTGTTTATCTCCAGTCTGTGAATCCACTTTACTCAACCTTGACTGGTGTCCCCCCATGTCTTACAAATACAACAGTTCCACCCTGCCCAATAACTACACCTGGACCCTTCCACTCTGTACAGTCGACTCGTTTGTAGTATACTTTATCTCCTGCCTCATATTTGTCATCTGTAGGCCTAAGTTTTTTGCGTAGTGCTCTTCTGATCCTTTCTGAACACTCTGCCTCAGTAAATGCTTTCCTGGAAGCATGTAATGCTGATATATGTTCAGCTACTCTTGCACTTACAGTTGTGCCCTCTAAGGCAGGTGGCCTATCCATCAACACAGAAGGAAGGTTGGGGTTTTGGCCAAACACAAGTTGATGTGGACTATAACCATGTACATTAAGCATACTGTTTTTGGCCATAAGGGCCCAGTCTAGCGCAGTGTGCCAGTCACATCCTCGTTCCTTTTTTACCTTCAGGAGGATTTCTGTAAGTGTCATGTTATGTCTCTCCAATAGTCCGTTGCTCCAGGGACTATACCCCGCCGTTGTTTTTACCTCAATGTTGAAGTTTTCAGCCATGTCCCGAATCTCTGTGTTGTTGAACTCTCCGCCGTTGTCTGTGTAGAGCCGTCTGGGGGCACCGTGAATGCTTATCCAGGTGTGAATGAAGGAGTTGACGATCTCTGCAGCTTTCTTTGTCTTTTCATCTCTAATGTCCACACAATAGTGTCCCGAACTAGTGAGCTCTAGGGGAACAGGCTGCTTGAACATGACAACACTGTCATTCTCCATGTCTAGAACAGTCCCTGCTTTCTTGAGAGACGTTTTGCTCAGTAGTAGTGGAATGTCAACAGGAACTACTTCACTTTCAATGTCACATTTTGTTTGTCCAATTTTGGCTGGAAGTTTCACTTTTCTGCTGGAATACACTACAATACCATCCCCAAAGCGAAATGGTCTGGAGCTGGGGGTTTCTGATTGCAACAACTTGTTTACTTGGCCTTGGCTGAGGTCAGTTTGTGGTCAGAAGTGGCTAGATAGTTACATAACTATCTAGCCACTTCTGACCACAAACTGTACGTGTACATGCAGTATCAATAATGGCTGACCCCAGTGCCTCAGTCAGGAAGATTTCAGAGTCTGTCATTGAGGCTTTAGTGTACAAAGTAATGTTACACTCCTCCACTTTCCCATCTTCAGTTAGCTTTACTTGGTCACCATTACGATGAGGACAGTCTTTCGCCCAGTGGTAAGTGCTCTGACAAATAGCACATCTTGTTCGCTTGCCAAACTTGTCAAGTGGGTTGGTACCTTGTAGTGGTTGTCGCTGTCCACTCCGCGACGAAGTACCGTTGTTTCGTTTGTATTTGGGACCTTTTTGTTCCGTAAGGAAAACTGCATCTTGGTTCAGTTGAATTCCGCTGAAAACTCCGGTTACTTTCCCTCCGAAAATCCGTTTCAGTGCAGACTTCATAGACGCAAACGTTAAGTCCGTGCACGCTGTCAGTGCAAGCTGTCGACTTTTCTCATCAAGACAAGCTGTATCTAGAAGCTTAAATGCTAGCACAGCGTCAGGCAGCGTCATGTTGTACTTTTTCATCCAGTTATAACGCTGTTCAAAGTCTATAATGTAGTCTGCCATGGACACGCTGTGGTTCTTTGCAATGGAGTCAAAACACGAGTAGGCTTCATAAGAGCGGTCTTTCTCTTCTCTCTGAAACACCGCGTCAAGTTTTGCAAGTAGTATTTCCATACCGTCATCTTTGTCCAAATCTTCCACGGGTATCTCCATGGCCGTTTCTCTGGCTCTTCCCTCAAGCCCCAGCACGACCGCGAGTGCCTGTTTCTTTTTATCCAGGGTCATTGACCAACTATGAAACATATCACATGAGACAAGGTGTGAAAAAAGGCGTGGGTAATTATCAGCAGAGGTTTCAGGTGAAACCATTATGAGACCTTGACATATGTAGTTTAAATTCTTTACACTGAAATTGAATGGCCTCGATTTCAATCAGACCTTGTGAGCTCTAATTACCTTTTTCCACTACCACCAACCTAGCTTGGCTTAACTTGACTCAGCTCGGTCTTTAGAGTTTCCATTAGACGGTAGTAACTGGTAACAGGTATTTTTTAGTACTTGCTCAGTTAGGTTTCCAAGTCACTCTCAAAATGTGACATATACAGATTGCATGGCAGGGACTGTGCAGTCAATGGCATCACTCAATGAGTCATGAGAGTGACTGCTTCACACAATCAGTAAAAGCAGTTTTGACAGACAAATTGGTGTCACAGATAACATTGAAAGGTTTTGTAAGCAACACATTTACAATGACCCAGAAGGAGTTACACTTGCCAAAAGTTTCCATGAAGCTTAAAGACTTCGATGTGAAGGGGGGGGGGGGGGGGGGGGGGGGTTTCTTTCTCTTTTCTTTCACTGCTGTGATCACCTACTTCCCCACTCACCTACAAACAATACCCTCTATTTCTGCATATTTACACGCAAGCACATGCACTCAACGGCAGCACATTTACAACAGCCTCACAGCACACACAGACTTATAGGACACACACGCAAGCCACGCTTGTTCATTATTTGTGAATATACACACACATAATCAGACTTATGGAGCCTCTCACCACCCATTTTTTTTCTCTTTCTATTTACAAACAAGTGATGTTTCCACATTCTCTTCCCCCGTCTAAACGAAACACCCAGCGTACATCATTAGACATACACACACAATTATGGGCACACTAAGGTTTGTCACATGGAATGTAAATGGAGCTGGCACCAGAGAAAAAAAGGTTAAAGATATTTAACCAGCTTAAAAAACTACAGGCAGATGTTGTTTTATTACAAGAGACTCACAGGCCTGTCACAGGTTTAAACAAACTTAAAACAACTGAGTTTCCTAATGTGTTTGCAGCCTGTTATAATTCTAGACAAACGGGAATAGCAATTTTAATACATAAAAATGTTAATTTTACAGTACTCGATACAGTTATAGATCCAGAGGGTAGATTCCTCATTATTAAATTATCAGTATTTAACAAAAAGCTATGTATTGTAAGTATATATGGTCCAAATGTTGATGAACCCTCATTCTTCCACGGATTTTTTAGTGCACTCTCTGAACACCTTGATTGCACACTTATTCTTGGAGGTGACCTCAACCTTGGATTAAATGAAGAAATGGATAGGGTCAACACAACAGGAACTCAGCGCAATTGGCAGTCCACAAATATAATCAAACAGTATATGAGTGACTATGGCCTTTGCGATGCATGGTGCTCCCTTCACCCCAACAGTAAGGAATATTCTTTCTTCTCACATGTCCATCACTCCTACTCTCGTCTGGATTATTTTCTAGTCAGCAGCTCACTGCTGAGTGATATTTCAGACACTGAGATTCACCCTATAGCTGTCAGTGATCATGCTCCTGTATCTTTAACACTAATACATAAGAAGAACACTACACCAAGTAAAAACTGGAGATTCAATACATCGCTGCTCAAAGATGAAGACTTTATTAAATATTTTTAAAAAGAGTGGACTGCATATTTAGACTTTAATGACACTCCTGGAACATCAGCTTCTGTTCTATGGGAAGCAGGGAAAGATGTGATGAGAGGTAAAATAATTTCTTTCTCATCACACAAAAAGAAAGAAGAAAACAAAAACATTCAGGAACCAGAAAAAAAACATCAAATCCTTAGAAGAAGCCTACGTGTGCGACCAAGATAAAGAAATAATGAACAAAATATGCAAAACAAAACTAGAATTAAATGAAATTATTAATAAAAAAACACAATTCCTAGTACAAAGACTTCACTTGCAGAATTTTGAACACAGTAACAAATCAGGTCGATTTCTAGCTAACCAGTTAAAAATAAATAAAGAAAAAACAACTATATGTGCTGTTAAAGATTTATCTGGAAACACAATATATGACCCTGGAAGAATAAACAACATTTTTAGGGATTTCTATGAAACTCTATATTCACCACAAATAAACCCGTCTAAAAATGAAATTAATCAGTTTCTTGACAACGTAACTCTTCCAAAATTACTAGACAGTCAAGCAATGGCACTGGATTCGCCACTGACGCCAGGTGAACTCCAGGAAGCCCTAATAAGTATGCCCAATAATAAGGCTCCAGGTCCAGACGGCTACCCTGCAGAATTCTACAAAGAATTCTGGACAATTTTGGCACCAGTATTCCACGGAATGTTGCAGGAAATCAAGGAAAATGGCAGACTACCACCAAATATGAATTCTGCCAGCATTAGTCTCCTGCTAAAACCAGGCAAAGACCCTTTATTTCCCTCAAGCTATCGTCCAATATCCCTTATAAATGCAGACCTCAAAATAATCTGCAAAGCCCTCTCAAAAAGATTAGAGAAGATAACCCCCTTTTTAATTCATCCTGACCAAACTGGTTTCATAAAAGGTAGGCACTCATCAACAAACGCACGTAGATTACTTAATTTAATAGACTACTCATACAGTAAAAACACTGAAACCACAATATTATCTCTAGATGCAGAAAAAGCGTTTGACAGCGTTAACTGGAAATTTTTATTTGCAACTTTACACAAATTTGGTTTTGGAAACTCTTTCATAAACTGGCTAAGAATATTATATAATTCCCCAACAGCTTGTGTCAGAACAAATGACCAGACATCCTCCAGCTTCTGTCTCCTGAGGGGCACCAGACAGGGATGCCCACTCTCCCCCTCACTTTTTGCAATTTTTATCGAACCACTAGCAGCAGCATTTAGACAGGCTACAACAATTAAGGGCATAAAATGTAAGAACGTAGAACATAAAATCAGTCGCTATGCGGATGATGTGTTGCTTTTTCTCCAAAACTCACAAACAGACCTTTCGGAGGTAATTACTCTAATAAACTGGTTTTCAAGAGTTTCAGATTATTCAATTAACTGGTCAAAATCTACAGTTCTTCCAATTAACTGCTCCTTCCATAATTCTTCTTTTCAATATTTAGGTATTAATCAAGAACGAAAATCGGAGGTTCGAAGACGATCAGATACCGTCGTAGTTCCGACCATAAACGATGCCAACTAGCGATCCGGCGGCGTTATTCCCATGACCCGCTGGGCAGCGTCCGGGAAACCAAAGTCTTTGGGTTCCGGGGGGAGTATGGTTGCAAAGCTGAAACTTAAAGGAATTGACGGAAGGGCACCACCAGGAGTGGAGCCTGCAGCTTAATTTGACTCAACACGGGAAACCTCACCCGGCCCGGACACGGAAAGGATTGACAGATTGATAGCTCTTTCTCGATTCTGTGGGTGGTGGTGCATGGCCGTTCTTAGTTGGTGGAGCAAGTTGTCTGGTTAATTCCGATAACGAACGAGACTCCGACATGCTAACTAGTTACTCGACCCCGTGCGGTCTGAGTCCAACTTCTTAGAGGGACAAGTGGCGTTCAGCCACACGAGATTGA
>NC_140480.1:18745623-19083123 GCF_051167445.1 Perissodus microlepis
CTTCTGGCCACCTGTGCCTCAATTTTATTCCACAACTTAGACATCCACATTACTCACACTCTCATAACACATACATATAGGGCCTTGAGGGTGGGCACGTTAACGACGGTGTGTAATCAACCCCACCTCTGGCGCCGGTGCCCACCTCTCAATTTTAAATCCATGTAGACATTGAGGGTTCTCGGGAGGGGCCGTGCTAACACCTGCTGCTCACTGACAGCAGCACCAGGGCTGGACTGGGACAAAAAATCGGCCTGGGCATTTTGACTAGAGACCGGCCCACCAGGTATTATAGGAAAAGCCATAAAGCCTTTGAATGAAAACAAACGCTGTTGTGACAGTGATGTACACTGTCTTGTTGGTATATGTATGATTTCTATACGTTGTACATCAGATAAAACTTTGGTTGTAAGATTCAGATAATTATTTAATAAAAGCGAGACATTTTAAATGAGAATAAGAAAGAAAGGTATTTCTTTGTGCCCCCCTCTCCGTGTTAATGCCCTTCCTGGCCCCCTGGCAAAGCTTTGCTAGACCCGCACCGTTACCAGCTGTCAGCTATTTAGAAAAGGATCCTGGTGTTATTTGTCTCTCAGAAACAGTTCATAACTTCCCTTCAACTCATTCATATCACCTAAAAAGTAAACCTGTTTCTCCATCACCTGTTCAGCTCTGATGATTCAGTAAGGACATCTCCTGGTTTCATCTTCATGTCTTCCTCTCCCCAGATAACCAAACCGACATAATGACCAGCAGCTTTTACAGCTGTGGCTCCAGCAAACATCAGCTGATACTAGAAATTAATATTAAATAAATTCTAACAACAGCTGATCAAGCTTAAACATGCTGCTGTTGTTTAGCGCGACAACCGCTGGTTTCCTCTTTCTGGCGCAAAGTGGGCGATAAACAAGCAAGAGAGAAAAGCCAATCAGCTGATCATTGATCAGTTTCATGATTGAATGAGAGAAGAAGAAACAGCTGACAGAGAAAAACTCCAGCTTTGTCTCTTTTTCCATTCTAGCTGAAGTACGGGACAAACTGTGTTCCTTTTCACCTCAATGCAAAACGCATAACATTTTCTCTGAATACGGGACAATTCCGTTTTTTAGGGGACGGTTGGCAACTCTACTAACTAACCTTATGAATAAAATCAAGTTCCGGCGGCCGCCTTGGGTCTCTGCTCCTCCTGCCTCCCCTTCCCTCATCCACCTGGCCTCTTGTGGCAGCTCCGCCATAGCCACCACCAAACAACTGAGTTATTTTTACACATCTGCCAGCATCTGGCCAATCCATCACCTTTCATTGTTTATACTGTTATAAAAAAAATAAAATAATAATAATCGGCCCATAAAAACGAAAAATCACCATCGGCCCACCGGGCAAATGCCCAGTATGCCCGATGGCCAGTCCAGCTATGGATGAAATGCAGGTTTGGTAGAGGCTACAAATACACACAGCCGCTCTATCACGTGAGCACACTGCTCCAACGTGCTATGGTTATGAGCTGAGCTACGCCGTGTCGCAAGTTTTGTGAGGTGCTTTTTTGATATTTAATGGATCGATTACATTTTTTATTTCTCTCCGATATCAGATCCAGTAATTTACGTCAGTATCGGACCGATACCGATATGTAATATCGGATCGGTCCATCTCTACTTATTAGTGGAGCTAATGTGGCTGTAATTAAGGAATTTAATTTAAGACAGCACTACGAGACAAAACGTCAGGATAAGCTGAAAAACCTAAATGCAGAGCAGAAACTACAGAAAGTAGAAGAGCTAAAGAAAAATCTGACATTTCAGCAGACGTTTTTCACCAGAGCAAAATCACAAAGTGAAGCTGTTGTGAAAGCAAGTTTTATTGTAGCAGAGGAGCCAAATCAGCCCGGTACCACTCTGAAGAGCTGCATGATGAAGCTGTGTGATGTCTTGTGTCCAGACAAAACACAGATTTTGGCAAATGTGAGCCTGAGGAGAAATACAATTGCTGATCGGGTTTGTGAGATGGCCACTGATTTAAGAACACAGTTGTGTGAAAGAAGCAAAAGCTTTATTGCATACTCTCTTGCTGTGGATGAAAGTACAGACAATGATGGACATTGCACAGCGACCATCTTCATCCATGGAGAGGAAATATTGAACATTAAATCAATGCATGGGACAACAACAGGAAAAGACATTTTTGAAAACGTATGTCAAAGTTTAACCGACATGAAACTACCATGGGACAAACTTGTTGGACTTACAACAGATGGAGCGCCGGTGTTGTGCGATGAAAAAAGCGGACTAGTCAGCAGGATGCGAGTAAAGATGCAGGAGGAGAACTGTACCGGTGAGTTAACAGCATACTGCATCACACACCAGGAAAGGCTGTGTGGTAAAGTCCTAAAAATGGAGCATGTAATGATCACCGTAACGTAAACCGTAAATTTTATCTGAGCTAAAAGTTTAAATCACCGTCAATTTCAGTCTTTTATGTGGGAAATAGATTCAGAGTTTGCCGACATTCCTTATCATACTGACGTCCGTTGGCTGAGTTGGGATAAAAATTCTTAATAGAGTTTTTGAGCTCAGCAAGGAAATCTGTCAGTTCATGGACATGACATGTATGATGTGGTGAAGGCATTTCAAGTGAAGCTGTCACAAACGCACCAGTGCAACCTGCCTTACCTTCCCTGTTGCCAAGCAATGTTGAACCAAGTCAGCGGACTTTGCTGAACTGCACCTGTGCAGATAATAATAATATATATATATATAATATAATAATATAATAATAATATTCCTGTCCGTTTTTATTCATATTTATGTTTAAAAAACATTGTTTTAGTTTGTTCAATAAATCTTTATCTTCTATATAATCTATTCATTCACTAGTTTGGTAAACTGCCGTCCAACTTAGAGACTCGAGGAAGTCTGAATCACTGTGTCACAGCACAGTATCTTATTTTATTTTTAGTCATTTATTTCAGTTTTTGTTGCACTAACTGAAATAAATTTATGATGTTTTGAATATGAATCTTAACCAAGCAAGTATTGAAAAATAACAGAACCAGGACAATGAGGAACGCGGAAGGTCACCTTCCGCGTTGTTATGGCACGCGCCGGGTTATGGATTAAATCCAGTGGAATTACGCTCCCGCGGTAATAGACGTTCCAGCCCTGTATTGCAGCCCTAAACCATAACCTTATCCCTAAGCCTAACCATAACCTTATTTCTAACCGTAACCAGCACTTTAATGACGTGAAATAGTGTTTTCCCAAGCGATTTTAAGGAAAAGAGCAAACATGTGTAGATTGAGTCCAAACGGTTCTCACATGTCCTCAGTTTTCCGATGTCATCATGTAGGAACGTGTTGGGTGCCCGAAAACGTAATATGTTGACGATTTGTCACCTAGCGTAAAATGTTACGCTTTGGGAGTGAGAACGTGTTGTAGAAAGGTATAGTAATCATCCACAACTATTTTCAGTTGCGGATGATAAAGATTCAGAAAGTTTATTCATGCAGGCCCATATGACAGAGAATATGCATGTTCTTTTTGTTTTCATATTTTAATTTATATTTAATTGTGTTGTGGTTTGTAGTGTTTTGTGTTGTTTCATTTTAAATTTGTTTAAAAGGAAAAAGCTGAAAATGTAAATAGTTAAAAGTTGAAATGTGACTAGTTGTTTTTTGTATTATATGATTTATTTATTACATGTTATGTGGAGTGAATAAATAAAAGTATATTTACGGTGGCCCCTAGAGACAGAGCACATACAAACTTCAAAACACGTACAAACTCTGAAGCACGTACAAACCCTGAAGCACGTAAATCTCCAAAACACGTACAAAACACAACAGAAGTGCTCCAGAATGCTAGGCGCAGTGTTGAGCTTTTGTTACCTAGTGGCTACACAAGCCAGCAAGTACCAACGACCGCATTTGGTGTGTGGTAGTAACAGCTAAATGAACATTTTTTGTTTAATTATTTGAATATATATGAGTGCTTGTGTATGAATACACAAACCATACACATATGCTTTCAATTATGTAATTTAAGTGATCTAGGTAGCTCTGTTTTGGAAGTTCAGTTAACTCTAGGAATGTGTTTTGGAGTTTGTATGTGCTTTGGAATTTGTACATGCTTTTTGGAGTTTGTACGTGCTTTGTCTCTAGGGGCCACCACATATATTTATATATAAACATATATAAATAAAACCACTTTTTTTTTTACATTAGTAATTCCTTTTGTACATAATTTTATATTATTGTTTAAAATAAATAAATTAAAGCAACAAAACAACCTGAAGAGCCGGTTCGGAGCTGAAAGAGCTTGCTCTTTTTAGTGAGCCGAGCCTAAAGATCCGGTTCTCTAAAAAGAGCTGGAAATCCCACCACTAGAAGCAACAATCAGACCCCCAAAACATCAGCTATTTTATGTAAGAACGTGAAAGCTGTCCAGATTTGATGATTTCTAGAGAACTTGTTCACCAGATCTTTTTGAATAATAGCCCTAACTAATCAATATTTGATGTGTCTTTGAGTTGGCCTGGGTTGTGGGTTTTTGTTTTTGTTTATATAACATAAATCTGGCAGTCGGAGTGATGCTATGAATCAAAATCCCGGCAGCTGATAATGCTGACTGGCCGACTTACAATCTATCTACTATTATCCCTATGGTAGTGGTAAATCTCAAGTATTCCCAAGATTACATGTAAATTGCCTCTGAAACATCATTCTGTGTCTAATGCAGAATCAGAATGAGTCCTTCCTCCTAGGTGCTCTAGCAGAAGGACTGGTTGGAGGTTTAACTACTTTCAGGGGTCACTGATGGTGCCTCAGGAAGTTGGGTAGTGTGTTTAGCAGCAGAGCAGAGCTTCGGGTCACGTCAGCTCACAGGTGAATCTCAGCAGTAGAATGGTGGATAATGTGAAGGAGTGCCGACCGACTGCTGTGTTGATGGCTGCACACAAACAAGACAAAATTCAAATGCTGATGTAACAACCTCCTATCCAAGCATGTTGTATTTGTACTGTCAACCAGCCAGTTTGTCCTGTTATCTATCAATCCAGTACACGTGTGTGTGTGTGTGTGCGCGCGCAGAACTCCAAAGTTTGAAAATGATCACAAATACATCAAAGTGTCACACTGACAAACACACTGTGCTTTCTTCTAACTACACACCTGGTGCATAAATACTATATAAATAAATAAAAACTACAAACAGTTTCAAAAATAAACCTTGTACTGTAAATACTTTTGACACATTGATTCATCACTTAATTCAATGCCTTTAACTGTTTTCTATCATGAATTTGCAATTTGGGATTCAGTATCTTCACTCAGAGCACTGTGGACTGGAAGAGCCAGGGACTGAACCACCGACCTTTGAGTAGCAGATGACCTTCCCTACCTCCTGGAGGTAATCAGATTATGTGTAGTTATTAAAATGTGCTGGGAACTCCCAAAAAGCCCACACCTCGAGGTCACTCTCTTTTTATACTTCTTGTTTTTCTTTTAGACTCGTGCAAAGTTGCCACCGTCACAGTTGTAGCTGTACCGAAACTGACGTACCAATGTAATGTTCTTTTCCTCTCTTCAGTCTTGGGTTGTCTGTAAAAACACAAGATTCGCTTTGAGAAGACCGAAAGCATTGACTGATCAGAACTAATCCCTACACAAGCAACTCACCAAACACGATCAGGCGGGTGTGGGTATCCGTGGAGCCCAGAGGATTCTGGGCTGTGCAGCGAAACATGGAGCCATTGAGCTCAGCAGGGACTCTCTCCAGGATGAGTTCCCTTCCGTTATGGACTGCTCTGCCATCGAGCAGAACCCCACCAACCTTGGTCCAAGTGAACATTGGCTCAGGGAAGACTTCACTCTGTGGACACACAGGTGTGTGAGCATGAGAAGCATTTTAAATTTTATGCCAGTGAAACTGTCACAGCTATCCAACAGAAGTACTACAAGTTCAGATTTTTAAACTTCACAATGACTTTTAGAGTCTCTGTGTTGAATACTCACTGCAGAAGGTCCCAGCTGGAAGCCCTGGACAGTGATCCGCACTGTATCTCCCACTTTGGCTTTACTGGGACTCATGGACAGCTTAGGTCCTCTGGGAGCAGCTAAGAGGAAAAATGTAAAAATAACACACTGGACACTGAACACATGTGACTGGATTTAAAAACAACTCTGTTTGCATGTTAGCTCAGCCAGTTAGTGAATGACTCACCCAATGTGACCTCAGCTTGCATGGGCATGGATAGAGCTGGGTGGTTGACTTCACAGCTGAATAGAGCCTCATTGTCAAGCTGGGGGTTGAGGCTCCAGGTTAGCATGGCTCTAACCTCCATGGTGCCATCGCCTGCTGCCTGCTGCCGGTGATAGAAGTAATAGAGAGGGTCAGTAGTCTGAACCCAGCGGGGAAATTCCCTGCTCACTATTGTCTCAGGGATAATCTCAGTGGTTTCCTCAGGATTCAGTTCAGACTCTTCTTCTTGGCCCTGAGAGTCAACAGGTCCATTATGGTCTAGCCTGGCCTGCTTCTCCTCTTGCTCCAGCAGGGTCCTCTGGAGTTTGGTGTCATCAACATCTCGACTGGTCAACACCTGGGTACTCCAAAGCCCTGCCTGGTTCATAGTCCAGCTCTTTTTGTGACCTGGGCTCTTACTTTGAACTCCTACTGAAGAAAAAGACTGGGCTGTTGGCACAACATCAATAAGCTCACCATCTCTCTTGAAGTATACCTAAACAGCAGAGAGAGAAAAACTTAGCTCACTAGGCATTTTGAAGACATTTAATCATAAGTCAAGTTCAGCTGGAGAATTCCATTGTGTGTGTTAAAGTTAGTAGGATAGCGCAGAAATGTGAGTCTCATCCACAGCTGTAAAATTTTTAAAAATGCTGGCAGCCACCAGTGCTACCCCTCAGGCTCCTCCTCCATAGATCTATGGTTTAAATCTGAAATCTTCCAGGTGATTTTCAGAAAAGTTGACCTTTGACCTTGACCTTGAAGTTGAGGTCACTGAGATTCAAACGCATCCGAGATTTTTAGTATTTGCACCTGTGCTATTAATTAATTTGGAAGTCCATGCCGCCTGTTTTCCCACCCGCCCAGTAGATAATAATAACTCAGCCTTTTACGGCTAAGCAGCAACCAGGAAAATCAAATAGTCGTCAGGTTGTAATTTTTACAAGTCTATGATATAGACACCAACTTGGACATTATCAAGGTTATTGGCAGTTGCACTTGCTCCTGTTGTCTTCACTGATAGCAGACACTTCTCAGGGGTTGGTAGTGCTAAGACAACTTTACATACAGGATTTGTGCCCCGTGTGGCAACATGTTTAGATTTATCTTTGTTTTTAGTCATTTAGGTTTAGGCATCCAAACAGGGCTGTGAGACATGGCTTACAGTCCAGAAGGGGGAAAATGAAATAGGAACAGGGTGAATAACAAAATCTAACCATCCTGTCGGTGTACATAAGAGCTTTTGCATTTTGCTATAAGATGGGAATGCATTGTTCTTGCTCTATTGCTTTTTTATTTTGTAATGGCATTTTCAGCAAGAATTGTTTCCATCTATTTAATTCTGCTTATCTAGTTCAGGGTCACTGCCTGGGATAGGGCTGAAACTATCTCTGCTGAGGGCAAGAGGGGGGGAAGGAGGGAGGGAGGGTAGCCAGAATTATGTTTCTAAAATGACATTGCCTCTAATTCTGTTGGCTGCATAAGTGGAAAACACGAAAGCATACTGTAAATAAAGGAGCTGCCACTGCACTGCTGATTGTTGGAGTTTTCCTGCTTACAGCCACATAATATTCTCCAATATTAATTCCCAATGCAATAAATTCCCAATTCCAATGTTCAAAAGAGGTCATCCAGGTTACAGAACACAGTTTTAAATAGCTTTTTTGCTTCCAAATTTCCAACTGCTGTAGGATGCATCAAGTAGGGGTTATTGCTCTTTATATGTGAGCACCAACCAAATCCAGCAGTGCACACTAAATAAATTCTGCAGTGAAAGAAAGAGCACAGTTTTCAACTCTATCAGGAAAATATTTGAGTTGTTTCCATATTCATAAATAGGCTGATGATCAACAATTAAGTTATCCTTCCTCACATACTTAGCAGTGATGTAAATACCAAATCTTTCAAGAGAGATAAAGACATAAAAATTCTCCATCTCACCATGGGAGCTGGTTTTGCTCCTGTAACAATGCAAACCAGAGTGAAGTTTTGAGCCTCGTAACGGCTGAATGGAGCTGGGCTGTTGGCCACCACCACAGAGATAGACTTTGGAGGTACTGGAGAGAAAATACAATGACCAAGGCAGTCAAAGAGGAAGGTGCTTTCATTTCATTGAAGGTGTGTTTAATGAAGCTGAGCTGACACTGGAGTGCAAAGACCTTAAAGAGCAAAAATTTCAAAACATTACAATAATGTTTTTTTTTTACTATTTTTACATCTTATTACCCCAGTGTAATGAATTATTCCTGTAAAATATACACCAATGGCAAATTATAACCAAACTATAGCTATAATGAAATACTTTACAATACTTCCATAAATTACTACAGAATTTAGTAAAAGATATACATGGTGCCAAGAGAAAACCACTGATACAGCCAGAGATGTTCATGGGACAACATGAGTATGAATACATACCTATGACAGTGAGGGTGATACTGCTAGAGGCTAGAATAACTTTGTCTCTGGAATTTCTGTCATAAATCCCTACATGGCACTCATACAGGCCATCATCCTCCATGTGAACTTCTGGAAGTCTGTTCATGCACAGAGTTATAAGAATAACAAAGGATGATTTTTATTAACAACTCAGATTTTCTGTGGAAAATTATCATAGAGCATAACAAAAACACTATTTCAGTATACTAGTCTCACCGCACTGTTGACTGGTATACTAGGTCCTCCCGTTTGCGGTTGTCCTCCATGTTGGAGTAGCTAGTGTTGTACATGGCATTATAGCTGAAAATCTTTTGCTTGGCACTGGCTCCTTCAATAATCTGCCAGGGAGAAGTACATTAGAATTGAATTTAAACAATTTATTGACTTTCCCACTCACTCTAAAGGCCACACCCTGGACTTGGTCTGCTGTTCTGGTCTTACTCCCTCGAATCTTTCTGCTACTAAAATCCCCATAACTGACCACTTCCTCCTTTCATTTAACTTCACTCTCTGCTGCTCTTCTACCAAGCCAACCCGTCTCATCTCGTTCCGCAACATCAAGAACATTGATATGGACATTCTCACTACCAGTTTGGACAATGTTCAGATTCCGGACTTCTATTCCACTCCTGATGATTTGTTGTTATATTATAATAATTGTCTACGCACTGTCCTTGATTCTCTGGCTCCTGTAAAAACCCACACTGTTTCCTTCGCTTGCTCTGCTCCCTGGTTTACCTCTGACCTCCGAGCTTTGAAGGCCAAAGCTCGGCAGCTAGAGCGTAAATATAAGAAATCTGGTTTAACTGTTGATTTTGAAATCTATAAATACCATGTACTTCAGTATAAAGACTCCATCAGCAAGGCCAAACAAAGCTTCTACTCTGGTATTATCAACTCTTATGAGGGTAATGCAAGGACTCTGTTTTCAGTTTTTAACAAACTAATTCAACCCCCCAACGCTTTACCACCACACTTCTATTCCCCTGAAACCTGCAACTCCTTGATGCTGTTCTGGACTACGAAAATCAATAACATCCACCAGCAACTCAGATCAAATGTTGTATCTACCCTCTCTCCAGAACCTTTTCTCCTTTTTGAGCCATTTTCCACTTTTCATCTTCCTGATTTATCTGATATTTCTGAGTTCATATGTAAATCAAAGCCTGCCACATGTCACCTTGACCCCATGCCCACAGGGCTTGTAAAATCCTGCCTCTCTTCTTTACTCCCACTCATTTCTGCTATCATTCACTCTTCTCTCACCACTGGTATCGTTCCCTCCTCATTCAAGACTGCTCTAGTCACTCCTATACTGAAAAAACCTTCTTTAGATCCCAACAACTTTAACAACCTCCGTCCGATTTCCAATCTACCCTTCATTTCTAAAATACTCGAAAAGTGCAGCTCAACTTCACTTACACCTGGTTAATAACAACATCTACGAGAGATTTCAATCTGGTTTTCGCTCATGTCACAGTACAGAAACTGCTTTACTTAAAGTTACTAACGATCTTCTAATCGGAGCTGACTCTGGTCTTCTCACCATTCTCGTCCTTTTAGATCTGAGCTCAGCCTTCGACAATTCAATTCAATTCAATTCAATTCAATTCAATTTTATTTATATAGCGCCAAATCACAACAAAAGTCGCCTCAAGGCGCTTCATAGATACAGAGAAAAACCCAACAATCATATGACCCCCTATGAGCAAGCACTTTGGCGACAGTGGGAAGGAAAAACTCCCTTTTAACAGGAAGAAACCTCCGGCAGAACCAGGCTCAGGGAGGGGCGGCCATCTGCTGCGACCGGTTGGGGTGAGAGAAGGAAGACAGGATAAAAGACATGCTGTGGAAGAGAGACAGAGGTTAATAACAGATATGATTCAATGCAGAGAGGTCTATTAATACATAGTGAGTGAGAAAGGTGACTGGAAAGGAAAAACTCAATGCATCATGGGAATCCCCCGGCAGCCTACGTCTATTGCAGCATAACTAAGGGAGGATTCAGGGTCACCTGGTCCAGCCCTAACTATATGCTTTAGCAAAAAGGAAAGTTTTAAGCCTAATCTTAAAAGTAGAGATAGTTTCTGTCTCCCGAATCCAAACTGGAAGCTGGTTCCACAGAAGAGGGGCCTGAAAACTGAAGGCTCTGCCTCCCATTCTACTTTTAAATACTCTAGGAACAACAAGTAGGCCTGCAGAGCGAGAGCGAAGTGCTCTAATAGGGTGATATGGTACTACAAGGTCATTAAGATAAGATGGGGCCTGATTATTTAAGACCTTGTATGTGAGGAGCAGGATTTTGAATTCAACACCATCTCTCACTCTGTACTTCTAAGAAGACTTTCCTCTCTCGGCATCTCTGACACACCCCTCACCTGGTTTCAATCATATCTCCTCGACCGTTTCCAGTTTATTCAACTAAGATCATTCTGCTCTCGTCTATTCCCCGTCACCTCTGGTGTACCCCAAGGCCCAGTCCTAGGCCCTCTTCTCTTCATAATATACATCCTCCCTCTAGGTACCATTTTCCGTAAATTTGATCTCCAGTTTCACTGTTTTGCTGATGACACCCAGTTATACCTCTCTTGCAGACCTGACTCCTCCCTCCCACCTTCTTCCCTTACAGAATGTCTATCTGAGCTAAAATCCTGGTTTACCTCAAATTTTTTAAAGCTCAATGAGGATAAAACTGAGATCCTCCTTATTGGCACCAAATCCAACCTTTTGAAGGCAAACCATTTCTCACTCACCATCGATAACTCCACAGTTTTCCCTTCTCCTCAGGTTAAGAGCCTTGGTGTCATCCTAGACAGTTCACTTTCCTACAAATCTCACATCAATAATCTCACCCGTTCTGCCTACTTCCATCTACGCAATATTAACAGATTACTTCCTTCGCTTTCCACCCAGTCCATGTCGATTCTTGTCCACAGTCTTGTTACATCCCGTATTGACTACTGCAATTCTCTTCTGCATGGTCTCCCCCAAAAATCCCTCCATAAGCTTCAACTGGTTCAGAATTCTGCTGCTCGCATTATCACCAGAATCCCCTCCTACCAGCACATCACCCCTGTTCTTCAGGAACTTCACTGGCTCCCTGTGAAATTCCGGATAATATTCAAACTTCTTCTGCTCACCTTCAAGGCCATTCATAACCTCGCTCCTCCTTACCTTTCTGACCTGTTAACCACTACCTGTTCTGCCCGTTCACTTCGATCTTCCTCTTCTATCCAGCTTGCTGTACCTTCCTTCCGCCTCACCACCATGGGAAGCAGAGCTTTCAGCTGCTCTGCTCCCAGGCTGTGGAACTGCCTACCCTCAGAAATAAGAAACATTGGTTCTCTCCCCCAGTTTAAATCCCAACTCAAAACTCATCTGTTCAAATCTGCATATTCACTGTGAATCCACTGTTTGTTAATTTTATCTTGTGCTTTTGTTTTATTGTTCTTATCTTGCCATTGTTTTACTATGTGTCTTCTTATTGTAAAGTGTCCTTGGGTGACTTGAAAGGCGCTCATAAATAAAATGTATTATTATTATTATTAGAATTAGAATCAATTGAACTAGAGGAGGCGGACCATATAGATATGAATTTATGCACGCCTCAGCTTCCAAGCAGATACACCTATGGTATCAGTTTCAAAATCGTATGTGATTTCCGTCTCGAGTTATCGCTTTACAACATTTCAGAAAGCTTGACCTCTGACCTCTAACCTTCAAGTTGAGGTCACTGAGATTCAAAATCGTCTGAGAGTTTTAGTAGACACGCCTATGGTATCAGTTTGAAAGTCCTATATCAGCCTTGACATGTGCAATTTGCCAACCCCAACATAAAAAAGTAAAAAATGTATTTCCAGTTTTTGTGTTGAGATTAGTTGGCTAACGCAGCGGTTGAAGAATATCCCATTTCTTTGCCATGAGAAACTCTTAGGTGTATTTTGCAGCTGGCTTTGGGTCATTGTCCATCAGTAGTTTGAAGTACTGTCCGATCAGTTTTGCATCATTTGACTGAATCTAAGCATTAAATATAGCCCTGTTCACTTCAGAAGTCAGACTGACATAGCAGCCACATCAATAAATCCATCTGTAAAATTAGATAAACACACTGGCACATGCTGGCACATCACGGGCTGTTGCTTTTCCATTATCATATTTTTCTCTTCCCATGATTCTGGTATAAATTTATCTTGTCTATTTCATATCTGCCGAAAGATTTTTTTCCTCCTTAACTATGCAGGCTCTGTTTTTTGGAAAAATGTAATCTGGCCCTTCTGCTGAGTGTAACCGGTGTTTGCACCTTGTTGTAAATCAGAATCAGAATCAGAATACTTTATTAATCCTGAAGGAAATTATAGGTTACATCAGGCAGCACGCTAATGGTGCATGCGCACTTACAAAGGAACCTTCTGACCAAACTTTACACAAACATCACATTGGGAAGACATGTCAGAGAGGTAGGCTGATAGGAAAAAACAACGAAAATACAATATACTCAGGCTATAAAGACTTTGCACATCATTTCCTATCTACATTTTGCACTCCCCTCACTCATAATCTTACATATTTGTTAATTTATCATTTGTATTCTATAACTGTAGGTACTAGGTATTATATATTTCTTTTATGTATATTTATTGTTAATATTTATACAGTGATGTATATATTACATATACTGTAAATACTTTGCACCATAACACCACAGCAAGATCCACGCACAAACTTGGCAATAAAAGTCATTTTGACTCTGATTCAGTCTGAGAGCCAAGTGTTTGGTTGGGGTGATGCGGTACTATTAGGTCTTCAAGGTAAGATGGGGCCTTATTATTTAAGACCTTGTAATGTGATGACAAGGATTTTGATTCTGGATTTAACAGGGAGCCAATGAAGAGAAGCCAGTACTGGAGAAATCTGCTCTCTCTTTCTAGTCCCTGTCAGTACTCTTGTTGCAGCATTACACACGCAAGATCATCATTCAGCTCAAAGCACTAACCTGTTCGCTTTCCCGAAACCACACAATCTCTTTCAGGCTGCCATCTGTTTGGAAGTTGCACTTCAGTGTGACTGTATCTCCAATGACGACAGGAGGAAGAGATTCACTAGTAACGGTTAAATAACCTGCCAAGAAGAAAACAGAGGAAGATAAGACTCCTGCAGTGAATAGAAAGGTTCTGCACAGTCAATAGTTCTGTAGTTTCTTATACTATTCACTGCTACTCTGTTGTATATACATCAAGGCTGAGGCATGTTGTTGCTGAGGACTTTACAGGGAGTGCAGAATTATTAGGCAAATGAGTATTTTGTCCACATCATCCTCTCCATGCATGTTGTCTTACTCCAAGCTGTATAGGCTCGAAAGCCTACTACCAATTAAGCATATTAGGTGATGTGCATCTCTGTAATGAGAAGGAGTGTGGTCTAATGACATCAACACCCTATATCAGGTGTGCATAATTATTAGGCAACGTCCTTTCCTTTGGCAAAATGGGTCAAAAGAAGGACTTGACAGGCTCAGAAAAGTCAAAAATAGTGAGATATCTTGCAGAGGGATGCAGCAGTCTCAAAATTGCAAAGCTTCTGAAGCGTGATCATCGAACAATCAAGCGTTTCATTCAAAATAGTCAACAGGGTCGCAAGAAGCGTGTGGAAAAACCAAGGTGCAAAATAACTGCCCATGAACTGAGAAAAGTCAAGCGTGCAGCTGCCAACATGCCACTTGCCACCAGTTTGGCCATATTTCAGAGCTGCAACATCACTGGAGTGCCCAAAAGCACAAGGTGTGCAATACTCAGAGACATGGCCAAGGTAAGAAAGGCTGAAAGACGACCACCACTGAACAAGACACACAAGCTGAAACGTCAAGACTGGGCCAAGAAATATCTCAAGACTGGTTTTTCTAAGGTTTTATGGACTGATGAAATGAGAGTGAGTCTTGATGGGACAGATGGATGGGCCCGTGGCTGGATTGGTAAAGGGCAGAGAGCTCCAGTCCGACTCAGACGCCAGCAAGGTGGAGGTGGAGTACTGGTTTGGGCTGGTATCATCAAAGATGAGCTTGTGGGGCCTTTTCGGGTTGAGGATGGAGTCAAGCTCAACTCCCAGTCCTACTGCCAGTTTCTGGAAGACACCTTCTTCAAGCAGTGGTACAGGAATAAGTCTGCATCCTTCAAGAAAAACAATGATTTTCATGCAGGACAATGCTCCATCACACGCGTTCAAGTACTCCACAGCGTGGCTGGCAAGAAAGGGTATAAAAGAAGAAAAACTAATGACATGGCCACCTTGTTCACCTGATCTGAACGCCATTGAGAACCTGTGGTCCATCATCAAATGTGAGATTTACAAGGAGGGAAAACAGTACACCTCTCTGAACAGTGTCTGGGAGGCTGTGGTTGCTGCTGCACGCAATGTTGATGGTGAACAGATCAAAACACTGACAGAATCCATGGATGGCAGGCTTTTGAGTGTCCTTGCAAAGAAAGGTGGCTATATTGGTCGCTGATTTGTTTTTGTTTTCTTTTTGAATGTCAGAAATGTATATTTGTGAATGTGGAGATGTTATATTGGTTCCACTGGTAAAAATAAATAATAGGAATGGGTATATATTTGTTTTTTGTTAAGTTGCCTAATAATTATGCACAGTAATAGTCACCTGCACACACAGATATCCCCCTAAAATAGCTAAAACTAAAAACAAACTAAAAACTACTTCCAAAAACATTCAGCTTTGATATTAATGAGTTTTTTGGGTTCATTGGGAACATGGTTGTTGTTCAATAATAAAATTATTCCTCAAAAATACAACTTGCCTAATAATTCTGCACTCCCTGTATTTATTTGAAAGCTGTACTCCCCAAATTCCACCAACATGTTAAGTGCTCTACCAGGGGCAACAAGACACTGGACCATGTGCACAGTAACATCAAGCGACACCCCTCCCCCACCTCTGACAATATGACCACTCCTCTCTGCTCTTCATCCGTTTTTAAACCATCCTCAGGAAACAAACCCCTCCAAGCACCCAGGTCACTAAAACATGGCCAGATGATGCTCTCATCCAGCTACAGGTTTTGATCTGACAGACTGATTCATCTTTGAACAGCAGGACCTGGAGAGCTTCACTTAGTCTGTCCTTTTCTACATTAAGTGCTGTGTTGAGAATATAACAGTTTTTCCTAACTGGAAACCTTGGATCACGAGAGAAGTACAGGCTCTGATCAGAACTGGTAACTCTGCCTTCCGGCTGAGGGAAAGTTTTCTGTACAGCACTGCCAGAGCCAACTCTAGGAGGGGTGTCAAACAAGCTAAGGAGGCTCACAGGAGGAGGATGAGGCCTTCAGTTTCACACTTAGCAGAGCAGCTCAACAACTTCTTCGCTCAGCGTCACCTGACCTACCCCTCCTTCTCACCCAGCACTCTCCCTTTAGGAGCATGAGGTAAGGAGGCAACTGAGAGCGGTGAACTCCAAGAGAGCTTTCTGGCCATGATGGCATGGGGCTGTGGTCAAAGCCTGTGCGGACCAACTGGGAGGGGATCTTCATCAGGTTGTTTAACCTCTGCCTGACTCATGCCACCATTACCACCTGTCTGAAGGCCTACATTATGATTCCCATTCCCTAAAAGCCTGTAATAGACTGCCTCAATGACTACAGAGACTGCCTACTGCCCTCTCTGGACCCCTACCACTTTGCTTACAGAGCAAATCAGTCCACAGAGGATACCACCTGATCCTGTATCACTGATTTCCTCACCAACCAGCCCAAATCAGTCAGACTCAGCCCCAGCCTCTCCCCCCACTGTCACTGTCTTACTCCTGACTTCCTCGTGTAGTACCACAGTTTCTAGCACCCTATCGTATGCTTTCTTTGGAGCTTCCTTCTGACCTTCTTAATTAACAATCCCAAAACAAACATTGCATCTTTATTGCTCTTTCTTGGCCTGAAGTCATACTGCTGCTTGCTAAATGTCACCTCTCTTCTTAATCTAGATTCAGTACTCTCTCCCACATCGTCATGCTATGGCTCATCAGCTTTGTCCTTCTGTAGTGATCTCCTTTGGCTCTGCACATCACTCTTGTTCTTGAAATCACTACCAGTGCGCTTGTTCTCAGTTCCTCGGACATCCTCTCACCCTCCAAGACTGTGTTAAACTACCTGGTTAGACAGTCCACTGCACTCTCTCCTATCTACACGACTCTACAGGTATGTCATGTGGACCAACTGCTTTTCATTCTTCATCCTCTTCATAGCTGCCCCCACTTTGCTAATTACTGCACTTCACTGATTCACTGACTTTCCTGTATCCCTTCTCCTCCCTCTCTCATTTTCTTCATTCATCAGCTCCTCAAAAGACTCCTTTATCTTTTCAATGATTTTGCAAATCAGTTTATGTCACATTCTAAAGATCTGACATGTGGGGTACCGCAGGGTTCAGTTCTGGGTCCTATTCTTTTTCTTTTGTACATGTTACTTCTAGGACTTATAATTAGGCAGTTCCCTGAGGTGTCTTATCACTTCTATGCTGATGATATTCAGCTCTATTGCTCTTTTAAGCCAATGGAAGTCCATAAACTGTCCTGTTTAATTAAATGTTTAGCTTCCATTGAATAGCAGCTTGGTCACAACTACTTACAGCTGAACTCTGAGAAGTCAGAAACATTAATTATTGCCCTCGACAACCAGATATCTCTAATCAAACAGCATCTTGGTTCTCTTGGCTCATCTGTTCACCCGAGCCTCAGGTACCTTGGTGTGATCTTTGATTCTGCCATGTCCCTAGAACAACAGTCTCGTCAGTTAATTAGGAATTGCCTTTTTCAGCTAAGAAACATCTCCAAACTGAGAATTTTGCTGTCTAAATCTGAGTTAGAAATGGTTATTCATGCTTTTATTTCATCTCGCTTAGATTATTGTAACAGTCTTTTTCTTTGTCTGAGCAAAATGAATCTTGACCATCTCCAGTTAGTCCAGAATGCTGCTGCAAAGCTTTTAACTAAGATACGAAAAAGAGAGCACATTACACCAGTGTTACGTTCATTACACTGCCTTCCAGCCTGAGATCATCTAATCAAAGGCTGTTGGTAGTCCCACAAACTTGTTTTAAGACCAGAGGAGATAGATCTTTTAGAGCGGTGGCCCCCAGGTTGTGGAATGCTCTCCCTCCATCATTGTGTTGCCTTGATATTATTTATTCTTTTAAAAAGCAGCTTAAGACTCATTTATTTAAATTGGCTTTTAATTAGATTTGTGCTGTATGTTTTATCATTGATGTATTTTATGTATTTCTGTTTTATATTATTGTGAAGCACTTTGTGGTTTTTATCCTGTGAAAAGTGCTATATAAATAAATTGATTTGATTTATCTTTTCAATGGTCTGTTGTCATGTAGCAGAGAAGGCTTGATATAGGCCCCAAAATGCAGACTAATTGGGAAAATTAAACTTAAACACAGCTTTATTGCTGAATGACTATGTACATAAACCAAGAAACCTAAACTGAGATGGCAGCCGGAACACACAGCCAGAGGATAAGGGAGATCACCACACTGGACGGAGGGAGACACAGACAGTAAATACATCAGAGGGGGTCAGAGCAGAGATGAAACACCTGGGGAACACAGGTGAACAAAATCAACTGACGAGACAGGGGAAGAACAACTGAGAATGGAACACACAGGACTCTTGTCTAGTTTCAAACAAAAACAGGAAGTATGTGAAACATACACACCAAGATGCAGACTGATGAAACCCAGGGAACAGAGGGAGGGGCGAGAGAGTGAGGGACGAGAAAGGGCAAGAGAACAAGGAGAGCAAGGGACAGAAAGGCAAGAGAAACCAGACAGACACACAGACCATGACTGGGGAAACGGGGGACAAACAAAGGACCTGCTGTGGTGGACACACATGAAAGCAACCAACTAAATGAACAAGTTGTCATGGTCCCTGTGCCTGCCCGGCCAGCCCAGTGTGGCCACAAATGTTTTTGTTTTTGTTTGCTCTGCCTTTGCTCTCCCCTCTCTTGCTCGCCTTGCTCTCTCTCTCCTGTCTCTCTGCCTGGGCGGAGTTCAGATTGAGCTCCCACCCTTGGCCCACGCACCTGCAGCTGATCACCAGTGATTCTGCATTTGGTTACTGACTCTTCTTAAGGCAGGGGCGCTGAGCTACTCGTCGCTGGAATATTGAGTAACTCTAGTTAGTATTGCCCGGCTCTGCAGAATTCTGTTGCTTCTCGTGCTTGCTTCAAAGTAACCCTCGTTTCTGTAAATATGTTTCCCCGATCTGCCTGTATCCTGACTCCTGGACCCCGTAAGCAAAAGTGGAGCTGCTAGTGTGGAGTTTGTGCGGACGAGGAGTGGAGCGAGTGCAAAGGCTTGTGTTCCCTGGTGTTTTCCCCCAGGTGTATATCGTGCACCCGGTGTGGATAATAAAGAACTGTTTAAATCGTATTTCTCAGTCTGCGTCTGAGTCCATTCCACCGCTGTACTTTAGAACTAGAGATACAAAAGACAAAACTAAAAAGCACAAGAAAACTAAACCATACCCAATAAAGACTAAGAAACATGGAACAACAATAAACAAAAAGGTCCAAAAGTCCAAAAACCGAAACACTGGGTTCAACCACCCAGGAACCCTAACATCTGTTCTCTGTGAACTGAAAACACCTGTAAAGGACATGACATGATGACAGGATGTCTATAGTTATTGCTCCTATGTTGACTGTTAAACCTTAAAATAAGTTATGATTTCTTTGATAAGGGTGAATATATTTTACAAATTTAAATAACAATGTTGACAGATAGTGTAAAATGTGATAGTTAAAATGTGTTGTTGGTGAGCTCGTGTTGACTGGTTGCTTCCCAGTGTTGTGGATCAGTGTCCCCCAAGCCTGCGAGGTCATAAAGGGAGAGGGTGTCATGGGTACTCTGCAAAGGGATTTGCCAATGTTGAGAGGAATTAGAAAACTGACCACATTGAAACAAGTATTGAGTAGAATAAAATATTTAAAAGCTAAGATTGTCTTTATACACATTTATCCACATTAGCAGAGCATTATCATTCCCAACGCGCAACATACCAACAATTCGTCACATTCATCAGTATGTTACGTGTTGGAATGAGGATGTGTTAACATCAGATATAAAACTGATAAAACAGATAGAAAACTAGAAGATGCTTCTGTTCAGAGCACGTCACTACCTGACTGAGGTTCCTCTCATTCCCCTACCAAGGTCTCTATTTTTGTCCAGAATTTCTTCTGATCTCTTCTCCCACCATTTCTTCCAAATTTTGCCAGCACACTTGCTCCACTCAGTGGATTTCATGATCATGCAGTTGAGGTCACGGATCGCTTCTCATCGCTAGTCTGCCTACCACTTATATTTTTGCCTTATATTTTAGTATCCCCTCACCCTCATCAGTTGCACACCACAAAAGGAAGACAAGACAGGGAAGGAAAAGCCCAGGTATATTACCAGACAAGTTTTTGTGATAAATATTTCAGGTATGCCTCTTCCAGAACAATGCATTCCATTATTGTGACAAGATTTAGCTTTTTCCTCCAACAAACTAAGCAAAAAGTTTTCAAAGAAAAGTGATTTTATGTCAATTTTATAGGCATTTACATCTTAAAGCACAGTATCACCAACATTCTCAAAATACCAATTTTGGTTTAAAAATAGATTGGATTATGACACATAGATCATGTGTCATGTTTCCTGTCCAGTCTGTCATGTGTTTCATGTCTGTGTTGTGTCCATGTTGTCAAGCTTGTGTGGCACGTCTATGGCTGTGTCCCAATTAAGAGACCGCACGCTTGAAGTACGCATTTTGAGACCTATTACATCACTGCGACGCAACGACGGCTGTCCCAATCCGAAGTGTACTTCAAATGCATACTCCAAATGCGCCGTCGATTTCCCAAATGTCAAGCGTGGTCCGGTGCACGCTTCGTGGTCCCATATATCCCACAATTCATAGCGCGGCGGTGAGTGTGGATAATTTTGCCGCAAAATACGGCAGACGGCAGAAGCAGAGCGGCCGAACAGTGAACTGTCAAAAGTACTGAATATTATGTCACTTATTTATTTGCAAATGTTTAATAAGGAAGACATTCCTGTTGGCCACATGTCGGCAGAGTTATGTGACATTAGTGATGTTTGTACTAACTTGGTTTTAGAGCCTTTACTTCAAAATATACGCCATTCAATAGTTGACCTTAATCTTACAGAGAATGTGACGATTTTATGGATAATTAAAGTCAGTCATATATCCACAAACACAACAAGCTGAAAGTCAGTGAATGCTGCTCGGTTTGTAGTCCTGAATATCACGGCACAAGCAGGATTCACTGCACTGTTAATGTTAGCTATGTTATATTGCTGCCTCTGTTCGGTGGTGTCGAGCCAAACGGACTTTAACGTGTGTTTGAACGAGCTGACGGTTCACTCGTTAAGCTGAAAGAAAGATGCTTTAATCACAGGAGTCACACATGTCTCTTGTTTAGCACTCATAATAACACAAACACTAAATCCTCCTTCTCTTGTGCTGTTTTGTAGCAGTGTATACACCTGAGACTGTCACCTGTCTGTCTGTCCTGCACTCTCTCTCTTTTTCTTTCTCTCTGATTGTGTAATAAAAGTATGAACATGTATTTATAAGTTACACTTGTGTTTGAATCTTGCAGCTTATCACACATTTGATTTCCATGTGTGACAACTGCAAGTGTCCAGAGTGAGGACAGACTGAGGGACCCACTGCTGCACATCATCTGTGAGGCTTTGCACCCCTGATGATCCACCAGGACAAACTCAGCAGTGTGTGAGGAAGAGGAGGAGGAAGAGCCAGCAGCAGCTTACAGATGGAGAGAATAGACAGACTGTTCCCTGTTTGTGAAGGACTGCTAGAAAAGTTTAAAATAACTAATTGTCTGTCCTGAATCAGTCTCATTAGGTAATGTTCAAATAATTATATCATTCCAGTGTTTTCAGTGTGGGAGAAAGTACTCAGGGCCTTCAAGTTAAACACTATGAAAGGCAGCAACAAGTTTAATATTCAGAAACCTAAAGTATGTATCAGCAGCAGAATGGACCTAAAAATAAATGTTTGCTTCAGTTCTATGAAGCTTTGAGTATTTTGGATTAGTAGTACTGCTGTTTTTGTTGTATCATATTGCTGTAATTGTTTATATGCTTTATATATCCTGAGGTAAGTTGATCTATAGTGTTACATCATATTTTATAAAGATGTTATGTGTTTGTATACTTTCTGCCCAGTTTGACCCATTTAGCAGAAGTCAGCCTGTTTAAGGCTCTGATATCTATTCTGTATGACTTAAAGCAGTTATGACATGGTCTGATTTTCTCACCCAATAAAGGAATATTTCATATATCAGTCTACTCTTCATTCTATCAGAAACAGTTATCACAGCTCGTACATTTTCTTTCTACACATATATGTAAGCATTAAGCCAAATGTAATAATGCCAACATATTAAACAAACAATATTTCTCTCTTATATATAATACATCTATATATACACTGTCAAAGATACTTGTCTTTGAGTGAAGATTTAAGGTGATAGGCAATATAAATAACTGCAACTTGAATCTTTGACCCAGAGTTCAAGCTCATTGTTGTAATATATATATATATATATATAAAAGTTCCCCACTTGCCCCTGTGGGCGGTCATCCTTGGAATCCTTCAAGCTCGGGTCCTCTACCAGAGGCCTGGGAGCTTGAGGGTCCTGCGCAGTATCTTAGGTGTTCCCAGGACTGCGCTCTTCTGGACAGAGATCTCCAATGTTGTTCCTGGGATCTGCAGGAGCCACTCGCCTAGCTTGGGAGTCACCGCACCTAGTGCTCCGATTACCATGGGGACCACCGTTACCTTCACCCTCCACATCCCCTCGAGCTCTTCTCTGAGCCCTTGGTATTTCTCCAGCTTCTCGTGTTCCTTCTTTCTAATGTTGCTGTCATTAGGAACCGCTACATCGATCACTACGGCCGTCTTCTTCTGTTTGTCTACCACAACTATGTCCGGTTGGTTAGCCACCACCATTTTGTCCGTCTGTATCTGGAAGTCCCACAGGATCTTAGCTCGGTCATTCTCCACCACCCTTGGGGGCGTCTCCCATTTTGACCTCGGAACTTCCAGGCCATATTCGGCACAGATGTTTCTGTATACTATGCCGGCCACTTGGTTATGGCGTTCCATGTATGCCCTGCCTGCTAGCATCTTGCACCCTGCTGTTGTGTGCTGGATTGTCTCAGGGGCATCTTTACACAGCCTGCACCTGGGGTCTTGCCTGGTGTGATAGACCCCAGCCTCTATGGATCTTGTACTCAGAGCTTGTTCTTGTGCTGCCATGATTAGTGCCTCTGTGCTGTCTTTCAGTCCAGCTTTGTCCAGCCACTGGTAGGATTTCTGGATATCAGCCACCTCCTCTATCTGCCGGTGGTACATACCGTACAGGGGCCTGTCCTTCCATCATGGTTCCTCGTATCCCTCCTCTTTCTTGGGTTTCTGCTGCCTGAGGTATTCACCAAGCACTTGGTCAGTTGGGGCAATCTTCCCAATGTATTCTTGGATGTTTGTTGTCTCATCCTGGACTGTGGTGCTGACACTCACCAGTCCCCGGCCCCCTTCCTTCCGCTTAGCGTACAGCCTCAGGGTGCTGGACTTGGGGTGAAACCCTCCATGCATGGTAAGGAGCTTTCTTGTCTTTATGTCAGTGGCTTCTATCTCCTCCTTTGGCCAACTTATTATACCAGCTGGGTACCTGATCACGGGCAGGGCGTAGGTGTTGATAGCCCAGATCTTGTTCTTACCGTTCAGCTGACTCCTCAGGACTTGCCTGACCCTCTGCAGGTACTTGGTGGTTGCAGCTTTCCTAGCTGGGGTTGGGACGCGCATCTGTAACCGGAAGGTCGGCGGTTCGATCCCCAGGCTCTCTGTCCTGGTCGTTGTGTCCTTGGGCAAGACACTTTACCCTACTGCCTACTGGTGTTGGCCAGAGGGGCCGATGGCGCGATATGGCAGCCTCGCTTCTATCAGTCTGCCCCAGGGCAGCTGTGGCTACAACCGTAGCTTGCCTCCACCAGTGTGTGAATGCGAGACTGAATTAATAGTGGCATTGTAAAGTGCTTTGGGTGCCTTGAAAAGCGCTATATAAATCCAATCCATTATTATTATTATTATTATTATGGTTCCCATTCCCCTGCAGGAACCCCAAGTACTTGTAACTGTCCTCTATGTCTGCAATGTTGCCTTCTGGTAGCTCGATCCCCTCAGTTCTGACTACCTTCCCTCTCTTTGTTATCATCCGACTACACTTCTCCAGCCCGAATGACATCCCGATGTCATTGCATAGTGTGGATCAGTGAATCAATGTCTCGTTCACTCTTGGCATACAGCTTGATGTCATCCATGTACAGGAGGTGGCTGACAACTGCTCCGTTCCGTAGTCGGTATCCGTAGCCAGTATCTGTAGCCAGTCTTGTCAATGATCTCACTGAGGGGGTTCAGGCCTATGCAGAACAGCAGTGGGGACAGAGCATCTCCTTGGTAGATCCCGCACTTGATGGTGACTTGTGCTATGGGCTTGGAGTTGGCCTCTAGTGTTGTACGCCACATCCCCATTGAATTCCTGATGAAGGCTCTTAGGGTCCTGTTGATCTTGTACAATTCTAGGCATTCCAGTATCCAGCTGTGGGGCATTGAGTCATAGGCCTTCTTGTAATCAATCCAGGTAGTGCACTGGTTGGTCAGCCTGGTCTTGCAGCCTCGGCTGACTGTTCTGTCTACCAGTAGCTGGTGTTTTGCGCCTCTGGTATTCTTGCCAATCCCTTTCTGTGCCCCGCTCATGTATTGACCCATGTGCCTTTTCATCTTAGCCGATATGATGCCTGACAGGAGCTTCCATGTAGTACTGAGGCAGGTTACTGGTCGGTAGTTGGATGGGACCCGTCCCTTCTTGGGGTCCTTGGGGATCAGGACCATCCGACCTTCGGTTAGCCATTCCGGGTGTCTCTCGTCCACTAGCAGCTGGTTCATTTGTGCTGCCAGATGCTCGTGGAGTGCAGTCAGCTTCTTCAGCCAGTAGGCGTGAACCATGTCGGGGCCTGGTGCTGTCCAACTCTTCATACTAGAGACCCTTGCTTGGATGTCTGCCACCATGATGGTTACTGGACCCTGTTCGGGGAGGTTGCTATGGTCTGCCCTCAGATCCACTAGCCACTGAGCATTGCCGTTATGGGTTGCGTCCTTCTCCCATATGCTCTTCCAGTATTGCTCCGTCTCCAGCCTTGGTGGTGCTGTTCTCTTATTGTTCCCTTGCCCCTGAGAGTACACTTTTGCTGGTTCTGTGGAGAACAGCTGGTTATTTTTCTTTTCTGCTAAAAAGAAAATTGGAAGAAGTGAGAGTTCATTGAAAAGAGTACACAGATAGAAAATTAAGTACAATTAAGAAGAAAGAAGAGAAAGAGAAAGAAGAGAAAACCCCAAAAATCATATAATAATAATAAATTTTATTTATAAAGCGCCTTTCAAGACACCCAAGGACACTGTACAATAGGATAAAACACATAATAGAACAATGAAGGACAATAAAACAAAAGCACAAGATAAAATTAATGACAGTGGGAAGAAAAAACTCGCTTTTAACAGGAAGAAATTCCAGGAGAACCAGGCCAAACAGGTCAAACAGGTAGTGGGCAGTATGCAAGGGGTCCTCCAGGGATGGCAGAGGGCAGCCAATGATTTTTTGGGCAGTGTTATTTACCCTTTGTGCAGCCTTCCTGTTGTCAGTCGTGGCCTCTGCATTTTCAAATACCCAGGCAGTAGGAGAGCTGCTCCACTTCTACCACTCCTCACAGTAGAAGGCCAGCAGCAGCTTATGGTGGTGTCATCGGCATACTTGACATCTGAAGGTGGTCCACTTTGGTGGCAAGGATGTCTGGGATTATAGTGTTGAATGCTGAGCTGTAGTCCACAAAGAGCATCCTCACATAACTCTTACTGTTCTCCAGATGGCTCAATGCTCTCTGAAGTGTGATGGTGAAGGTCTCCTCCCAATTCATATCCCCAATACATAATTTCCCCTTGGGATCACAATAAAGTACTTGGATTCTGATTCTGATTCTGATTTGATTTGTAAGCAAAATGGTAGGAGTCAGGACAGGGCCGTATACAGTCTCTAAGGTGCGAAGACACTATCTGTTCAAAACACTTCATGACTACAGATGTGAGGGTTATAGGTCTGTAGTCATTAAGGCTGTCTACACCTCATGTTCCTGGAGGGACAGGGGTGTGTGCCTGGTGCGGGAGAGAAGGAGGGCAGGGGTGTGGGAGAGGGGTCGTCTCAAACTGGGCAAAGAAGGTGTTAAGCTCCTCTCCAAGTGTGAGGCTGCCGTCAGGGGCTGGGTGGCTCTGGCCTTTGATGTTGGAGAGGGCTTGGATGTCTCTCCACACCTGGTGGGGGTAGTCATCTGCCAAGAAGCACACTACCTTCCTTGACATGCTTCCTCATGTTGGCTTTGGCAGTGCTGTACAGAGAACTGTCCATCAGTCTTAAGGCTGAGTTTCAAGTTCTGTTCAGACCTTGATTGTGGTTTGAAAAAAACTCGGATGTTTTTTGTCATGGTCCTGGGTGTTTCCCAGTGTTTTATGTTTGACTTCTATTTCCTGATTATTGGTTATTCAGTTGTTGTTTGTTTTGTTCTCTTGATGCTATTTGTTGTCCGCGTATTTGTGAATTGTGTCTTGTTTCCTGTTTTATTTTGATACTCCCAGTCCTACGTGCAGTGAGTCTAGTTTTGCTTCCCCTTGTCTCGTTATGTATAATTAACCCCAGCTGTGTCTCCCTCCTGTTTCTCATTCCCTGATTGCTCCTGTGTGTATATAAGCCCTGTATTTTCTCCTGATTGTTACTGGTCCGTCTGTGTTCCTCCGACAGTTCTCCCTGATTATCCTTCTTCATGTTCTCGCTGTTGCCTCGTGTTCAGGATTGTTGTTTAGTTCTTAGTTTTCCCCAGTTTAGAAACTACAAGAGTAGTTTCCGTATTTAACCTGTGACTGGAATATTAAAGACTGCCCGTCCTGTGACTAAACAGAGTTTGAAAGGCGGTGAGCCCACTCAACTTCCACTACAACCACCACTACTATTGTCAGCTGCCCAGCCGTCAGCTCAGTCATCTACTCCACTACCCGCTCCACTCCCACCACAACCATCACTTTGGTCACCAGCTCAGTTTCCAGTGTTGTCACCAGTTCTGTCGCCAGCTCAGGCTCCTCAGCTCTGAGCACAAGGTAAGCGGCGGGGCCAGATGCATCACCGACCCTCTGCTGCGGTGCTGTGCTAACCAGCTAGCAGGTGTGTTCACTTCAATTTTCAACGTGTCCCTGGCTAAGTCTGTGGTCCCCACATTCTTCAAGAGATCTACCATCATCCCTGTCCCAAAGAACAAGCAGCCGTCATGCCTGAATGACTACCGGCCAGTTGCACTGACCGCATGGGTGTTGGACTTCCTCACTGGCGGTACTCAGGTGGTGAGGGTGGGTAGCTGCATCTCCAACAGCATCAACATCAGCACGGGAGCGCCACAGGAGTGTGTCCTCTCCTCTCTACTCCCTCTACACTTCAGACTGTGTGGTCACCCAAGGCTCCAATACCATTGTGAAGTTCGCTGACGACACAGTGGAGAGTGTGCAGTCCTCAGTATCTCGGTGTCCACATCTCCTCAGACCTGACATGGTCTGCCCACATTCAGGTCCAGACCAAAAAGGCTGGGCAGCGCCTGTATTACCTCCGACAACTGAGGAAGTTCAGGGTCTCTCCAGTGATCCTCAGGACTTTCTATACAGGCGCTGTGGAGAGCATCCTCACACAGAACATCACATCCTTGTATGGAAACAGCTGTGTCAAGGATAAAAAAGCTCTTCAGAGAGTGATCTGTATGGCAGAACACTGCTGGAGGACAGCTCTCCCTTCCCTTCAGGGCATTTACGTCAGGAGACACTGGACTAGAGCAACTCAGATTTTGCACCCTGCTGTCACTGCCTGGGCAGAGCCAGTGCCCTGCACAGCTCCAGCCAGCTTCGTCGTGGCCAGAGGACTCCGCGCCTGCTGGAGGCTCCAGGGAGTCCATCCAGCCTGCAGCACCACCACCTACGGTTTCCTGCTATTGCCTGCAACGCCACCACCTGCACAATCATTTGCGGCTGCCGAGCTGCCGTCTGGGCCAGTTCTGTTGCCTGGTCCTGGTCTGATCCTGCCTCATCTCCTGCGGCTGCCACGCCGCCACGCTGCTCGGTCTGCACGTCCACTGTGGTTTTCAAGTTGGATTCAGAAGCTTAATTTGTTTAGATTAGATGATTAGATTAGATTAGATTAGATTCGATGAAACGTTATTAATTCCTCGGGTGGGTTCCTCCGGGAAATTCGGTTTCCAGTAGCACAGCACTGACAGAAGTTGCATGTTACAGATACAATAAGGGGAATGAGAGTAAGGACATAAGCATAAATATACTATATATACACATATACACATATATTAATACAGAATATATAATATGGATAAATAGGAATGCACATTTGAGTGAGCATATTGCACAGTGATTATTGCACAGTCGAATATAAGAAAAAAACAAATATTGCACAGTGTAAAAAAGCACTGCAGCTCAGTTGTTCCCACCCTCCCTTGTCTTCCTGTCTCCACTCCCTCTCCCCTCCAGTGAGGAGTTAAACAGTCTGATGGTGTGTGGGACAAAGGAGTTTTTTAGTCTGCTGGTTTGTGACTTTGGGAGAAGTTTGTTGTTTGTATCAGAATATCAGCAGTTCTGTCATTTTACCCAATGGTACCATACCCAACTTTTAGCAGTCCCTCAAGGGTGTCCTATTTCACCATATTTATTCATACTGATCAGTGAAATGTTATTCATGTTAAAAATGCAATGACATTAAGGAACTACAGGTATTGGGTGCAGATTATATCATTAGCAGACAGCACACCAGTATAAACATCAAATTCCAAAAAATGTAACTTCTGGCTTTGAAGACATTCATGTTAGGCAATATTGGGCAGAATTGACCTGACTAAAATAAGTTTACCAAGCTGTATCTATCCAATGCACAAATGCAATTAAATATGTTTATAAAATTAATAAATGCAACAAACTTCAGTTTTTTATTTGGAGAAATAAACCTCCCTACATGGAAAAAAATGATCAAAAATACAAAAGATGGAAACCTGAAAGCTGCTGATTTTGACTGCTTTAAAAATAAACTGGTTAAAATCCTAGATCAAATAATCACGTGACTCACTTTGGCTTTGTATTTCAAATCACCTAGTCAGTAAAGCTGGTGATTTAAATTTTCTTATCACAGACTGTGGTTAACAAGAGTTCGACAGAGAGATACACAAAGATACTTGTAGTTGTTGTACATCCATAAACTTTCACCTCCCAGCACTTAATGTTGAATAATAGGCATGCTCTGTATCATAACATGTACTTGAACTTAGTTACAGTCTATGAAAGTGCTGTAGCCAACACAGTGCAGAGCAGTTACCTAAACTCTACTCCCATCAAAGTTGTTTTGTTAATAGTGTAACATCCTCTCTTAGTTATGCTGCAACAAGCTTTGGCTGCTGGGGGCTTCCCATGATGTGCTGACTATTTCTTCTTCACTCACCTTTTTTATTCACTGTGTGTTCGTACACGACTCTGCATTATTCATCATTAGTTATGCTGATAAATGATGCTGAAAAACTAGTTCATGCATTTATTACTTCTAGGCTGGACTACTGTAATTCCTAAAACCTCCCTGAAAAGCCTTCAGTTAATCCAAAATGCTGCAGCAAGAGTACTGACAGGGACTAGAAAGAGAGAGCAGATTTCTCCTGTATTGGCTTCCCTTCATTGGCTTCTTGTTAAATCCAGAATTGAATTCAAAATCCTGCTCCTTACATACAAGGTCTTGAATAATCAGGCCCCATCTTATCTGAATGACCTTGTAGTACCATATCACCCTGTTAGATCACTTTCCTCTCACACTGCAGGCTTACTTGTTGTTCCTAGAGTATTTAAAAGTAGAAGAGCCTTTTCTGTGGAACCAGCTTCAAGTTTGGATTGGGGAGACAGACACCCTCTCTACTTTGAAGACTTCCTTTCTTTTCCTTTCCTTTCCTTTACCTTTTCCTTTCCTTCAAAGCACTTACTCATAACGGATCATGCGATTATTGGGGTTTTCTCTATCTTCTTTCTATTATTGCAGGGTCTTTACCTTGAGGCAACAGCAGAGCATCTGAGCACTACTTCTAACATTACACAAAGCAAGATTGCTGTCATACTGTCCATAAAGTCCTGGGCTTTGGGGCAAGCCTAAGGGCCTAGCTGCTGGTGAAGATTGTGAGTCCTGCTTTTTCCCTGCGATGAAAATGACATCTCCCTCAGTTTGTCAACATAACATCTGGTACAGGACAGCTGTGATAAAAGACAGAGAGGAAGTTTCTACAAACCGCTGGACCCAATACAGACCTAGCTTAGTCTCGATGGTCTCCCTCACTCATTTTTCCTCAGGGTGAATGTAGCTGTTGATAATGACGTGGACTCTGAAAAGAACAAATTACACTTCTGTAAAACCTTTTACTGGTGTATTTTTTAAAATCTAACATTTCATGTACAGTTTTCTCTCACCATGTTACCAGGCTGCTGATTTTTCTGTAGATGGATGTAAAACAGTTTTAATCAGTTTGTTTATATCATGCTCAGGTTTATGCTAAAAGGTTTATGCTAAAATCTCAAATGCAACATTTAATTTCTAGATAATTCTGATATTTACAATAAATCTGGACCTCTCCAGGTTGTGTGGTTGATCATGCATTGCCTAAAATGAGGAGAACAAAGACTGAGTAGTGAATTATTCAAACTCATGGACTATGAGAGGAACACAGCAACGCAAATAGGGAAAATTGCAGTAGTCCCATCAAGAGGTGATAATAAAATAAATACGAAAATTGAGTGTTGACCAGTCTTTGACAACAAGAGGCTGCAGTGGGACAGAGACATCCAATTTCAATGGGAAGTAAACTGGGATGTCATCAACACAAAAGTGTAAGGAAATATTATATTTCTTGATAATGAATCCCAAAGGTAGCATGTATAATGAGAACAGAGCAGAACCCAAAACAGGCCCCTGTGGTATACCACACAGGGCAGAACAAGAAGAATATTCACTACTGGCAACAGAAAAAGACCTTTTTCACAAATATTATTTAAATTAAATGGTGTCTTTCCGACCAACATGTTGTGATGGACCGTGTCAAAGGCAGCGGCTAAATCTATAAGAGCTAAAACAGCAGAATATTCTGAGTCAACAGTTAAAAGATAATTAAAAACTCTCAGTACTGTCATGGGATTTAAAACCAGACTGGAACACTTCACAAACACAATCAACATCCAAAATGGTCTGAAGTTGCTTAAACGTTTTCCACATGATTTGACTTCAGTAATACAGTATTTGTCTAAAATGTGATTGTCGTAAAGTGGAGCGCAGGTGGAGGAAAACTCACCTAAATGTTCATCTCCTCCACCTAAAGGACCTTTTAGCTTCTTTTAATAATGCTATCAGAGATGCGAGGGCTGCCTATTTCTTACACTTGGTTGCAAATAGCAGAGGTAATCCTAAGGTGCTATTTAACACCATTAGTGGCTTTGTTACTCCTGCTCTTCCAGCGGCCCCGTTTTCTTTCTTTTCTGCTTGCAAAGATGAAGAATGTAAGAATGAACTTTTCTCATTCAGCACCTGTTATGTCTATCTCCACCTCATCACGCCCTGTCATTTTGGATACTTTCTCTCCTGTTTCACTACCTGAGCTGGCAAAACTAGTGAATTCAGTGAAAGCATCCTCTTGTCCACTTGGCATTGTACCTGCATCATTATGAAAAAATGTCTTCCAGGTTATTGGTCCATCTGTGCTCACTCTAATCAACCCTTCACTGGCGTCTGGTATAGTTCTGGTTTATTTTAAAAATGCTGCTATTCTCTCACTTTTAAAAAAAACCTCAGTTAGACCCCTCTCTTTGGAGCAGCTACAGACTTATCTCTAAATTACCATTAATTGCTAAGCTTCTAGAAAAGGTTGTGGCTAAGCAACTTATAGTGGCTCTGGACAAACATAACATTTGCGATAAGTTTCAGTCCGGCTTTCGCAGAGCTCACTCCACAGAAACAGCCCTTCTTAGGGTCTCAAGTGACATTTTGATGAGTAATGATGCAGGAAAATGTTTGGTCCTACTTATGTTGGACCTAACATCAGCTTTTGACACTGTTGACCACCACATCCTCCTTGAAAGGCTTAAACATTGGGTTGGTGTATCTGGTACTGCCTTGGAGTGGTTCTCCTCATATCTACATTAGAGATGGCACGATACCACTTTTTTATGTCCGATACCGATATCATAAATTTGGATATCTGCCGATACCGATATGAATCCACTATAGTGTGTTTTTTTAATCAATAACACTGTTTTTTTTTTTTATCTTGCTGCATTTTGTATAAGTTCATAGTCAAGTTTAAATAAACAACAACACTAAAGCTATTCTGTTATACCTGTATGTAAAAAATACACTGCACCCAAAATATTTCATAGTTCAGGAATACTGATCAATCTAATAAACTTAAACCTACTCCATCCTCCCTATTCTGGTATTTTAAAGAGTACTTAGCAGAAATATTAAACAACCTAACTAATAGCAAGCAAAAAAAAAATAGGGAACCACCCACCCTCCACCTCATGATTCTTAATCGACGTAATCAACTTTAATTTGATGCAGGTTGGAAAAAAAATGCACAGAAATAAATTATTTTTCAAGAATAATTAAATAGATTCAACATCTTTCTTCAACAGAATTGCAGACTGCACAGATGATATCTTCCCAAAGGAAAAAGTACTATAGTTTACTAGGGTATATTAGACTTAATAGTTACTATATACAGTAATGGACTTCTATATATTTTACATCAGATTAAAACTTTGGGTGTAAGATTCAGATAATTATTTATTAAAAGCTAGACATTTTAAATGAGAATAAGAAAGAAAAGTATGTCTTTGTGCCCCCTTTTCCCTGTTAATGCCCTATCGGCCCCCCTAGCTAAACTTTGCTAGATCCTCCCCTGCACAGTTACCAGCCGTCAGCTGCATAGAAAATGATCCTGGTGTAGAAAGTAATATTAAATAAATTCTAACAACAGCGTATCGAGGTTAAACGTGCTGCTGTTATTCAGCCGCTGGTTTCCTCTTTCTGGTGCAAAGTGGGCCAAAAACAAACAAGAGAGACGGACTCGCAACAGAAAAGCCGATCAGCTGATCATTGATCAGTTTCATGATTGAAGTAGCAGCAGGAGAGGGAGGGAGAGAGAAGAGGCAGTCGCTCCATAAATCGGTTGTTAAACTTAACGATGGAATGCTTTACAAACATTTAGAGATGAACTTACACACTTGCTTTACTTCTCTCTGGGATAACTTCCTCGGAGATGAAATGCTGGTTTGGTAGCGAGGCTACAAATACACACAGCCGCTCTATCACATGATGCATACTGCTCTGACATGCCACGGTTATGAGCCGAGTTACGCCATGTCGCAAGTTTTGTGAGGTGCTTTTTTGATATTTAATGGATCGGATTACATTTTTTATTTCTCACCGATATCCGATCCAGTAATTTACGTCAGTATCAGACCGATACCGATACGTAATATCAGATCGGTCCATCTCTAATCTACATAACCAATCTTTTTCTGTGGTGGTCTCTGATTTTAGGTCATCCTCTACCTCCCTTACTTGTGGTGTCCCTCAGGGTTCGGTTTTGGGGCCTTTATTGTTCTTAATATATCTTCTCCCCCTCCAGCATATAATGGGCTCTTTTGAGGACATTTCTTATCACTGTTATGCTGATGATATTCAGTTGTACATTTCTTTTAAGCCCCAGGATTTATCTAAGCTTCAGCTTCTAAATGACTGCTTAGATTCCATCAAACGTTGGATGGCTGCAAATTTCCTCCAACTCAACGATGGGAAAACTGAAGTCCTCATATGTGCTCCAGACAGATTTGTATCCCAGATAGTGAAAGCCCTTGGTCCTCTTTCTGTGTATGTTAAATCCTCTATCAGGTGTCACTTTTAGGTGTCACTTTTGACTCGACTCTCACATTGGATGGGCATGTGAAATCTCTGGTTCGGTCTTGTTTTTATCATTTAAGAAATGTGGCTAAGTTCAGCCCTATTTTATCTCGCCCTGAACTGGAGATTGTCAGGGTCCTGGGTCTGAGCGACCCAGGATCCCTGGGCAGTCATGGACTGGTGATATTATATGTATTTTTGGTGTTGCTGCTGCTCTTTTCCATGCTTGTAGATGTGTGTGTGTGTGTGTGTGTGTGTGTATGGGTGCAGGTGTGTACACTGGTTTACAGGTGCCTTCAGGCCTGGTGGGTGTGGCCCTGCTAGGGGACTGGCCACACCCGAAGCTACACACCTGCCGCTGATCAGGGCTCGTCGGGGGAGCTACTTAGGAGAGTCTTGGAGCTCCCACCGACGTGGGATCATTCCATGAGATTCCACGTTAGGCTTCTGCTTAGTTAAGTCTGTGAGTGTATGCCTACTGGAATTAAGTGTCTTGACGGCTGCCTCTGTTATTTTCTCCTCAGGAGGAGCATGGAACATGGAACAGGGCAGCAGGCACAGGGTGTGTGTGGACACACGAGAGTGGAGAGCACGGAGCACGGACTTTTTGGGAAGACACGACACGGGAGTCACGGGAGAGCACGGGGATTTACTGTTATTGTTTCCACACACTGTAAATAAACGCACTGTTTATACACAGAGCACCGCGCCTGGGTCCTCCTTCCCCACATCCCCACGGTCTGCCATGCCAAACCGTGACAGAGATAGCTATACCTGCATTTATTTCCTCACGCTTGGACTATTGTAACTCTTTGTTTATGTGTCTAAGCAAAGGTTCTCTGGATTGTCTGCAGGTTGTGCTAAATGCTGCAGCTAGGCTGTTGACAAAATTCTCCAAGTATTCACATGTGACACCATTGCTATTTCAGCTACACTGGCTTCCTGTTGAATTTAGAGTACATTTTAAGATCCTGGTCTTGACATTTAGAGCCTTGCATAGACTGGAACCATCCTACATCTCCGACCTGCTACAGCCCTATGTCCCCAGCAGGTCCCCGAGGTCATCTGATCGGGGCTTACTTGCTATAAAACAGACTAAGATGAGAACAAAGGGTGACAGAGCTTTTGCCACTGTGACTCCAAGACTGTGGAACTCTCTCCCTCATACATTAAGAACTGTGGACTCGGTAGTTGTTTTTAAAAAACAACTCAAAACTCACCTTTTTAAAACTGTTTTTGGTTAATTTTTTGCCTGTTTTATATTGTCTGTTTTACCCTTTTATTATTTGTTATCTTATGTGCAGCACTTTGTGATTCTGTCTAGAAAAGTGCTATATAAATAAAATTGTATTTATTTATTTATATACAAAGTTCATTACATGACAGCACCAGATCAAGTGTGTGACCGTTTCCATGAGTTGGATCACTCACCCACTGAGTGAAATTAAGAGTTGATAAGGTTCCTTTACTAGTGGTCCAGTCTCAGAAAAAACATATATGTTAAAATAATCAACGATTAAAACATGATCATATCCTAGCACAAGTAAGTCAGCAAAATTAACACAAAAATCCTTGACCCATTTCAGTGGACCATACACCACAGTGTAGACGATTGAAGGAGTTCAGTTCCAGAAGCTGCACTTTAAAGCTGGGGTAGAAAACGGGTAACAGTTGTCGACAGTGAATTTTGGATTTAAATACAGAAGCTAGCCCTCTACCTTTACCAGTGGTCCGGGGAGAGCTGAGAAATGAACATTGGGGGGGAAGAAATTCCAAGAAAGAACTCCTTTGTGGGTGGCTGTAGCTCAGGTGGCAGAGCAGGTCATCCACTAATCAGAAGGTTGGTGGTTCGATCCCAGGCTGCCTCCTGGCTACATGCCAAGGAGGCATCCTGGGCAAGATACTAACCCCATGTTTGCCTACTGGTGGTGGTCAGAGGGCCTGGTGGCGCCAGTGTCCAGCAGCCTCACCTCTGTCAGTGCGCCCCAGGGCAGCTGTGGCTACAATGTAGCTTGCCATTGCCAGTGTGTGAATGACTGAATGTAGTGTAAAGCGCTTTGGGGTCCTTAGGGACTGAGTAAAGCGCTACACAAATGCAGGCCATTTACCATTTCACCAGGTTGAAGCCAAGTTTCTGTTGGCCCAAGTTGCGCCAACAGAAACTTTCTGCCAAGTTGGGCCAACAAATGCTTTCATAAATCACGGCCAGTGACCTGGTGTCTAACAGCGCTATCCAAAACATGATCAAACTGGTGCTAACAGAAGTGCATCTCAGAAGGCGAAGGTGTCTATGATTTGGGCCACTTCTGTAGGACGACTGCCACTGGAGGCTTCGCAGGAAGACAAAAAGGATTTATCCAGCGATGACATCTGGATACTTACTTGACTCATCTTTTTTAGTGCTTCCAAGGAGGAAAAGTGAATGGTAGGCAGCATAGTCAATCAAGTATGTCCGCCAGTAGTGGAGGAAGGCTTCCTGGCTGATTTCTCAGATCAAATGTTGGCAGTTTAACTGGCTAAAAGCTCAAAGTGTTTGGCTTTCATAGATGAGTGGAGCAGAGCCATCAGGGCAATATGAAAAAAGAAAAATAACAACATCCAGCAGATAGAACCCAGCTTGCTGTGCACACTGACGCCATCTTTATTGAAAAGACATTTCGGGGAGTGTTTTTGCAGAATATTAATAATGAATTTAGCCAAAAATAATTAGCCACAAAGGATTTGCCTGTTTCCCTCGATGCTCACTTAAGTGTTTATTTAAATGAGCGCACCTTAAAGCAGATAACATGTAAGCTAGGGAGGAAATGGCTCATTAATTTGGAACATCATTCTTTACCCTGGCTGGAAAAATAGTTTGCTGCCCACCGTAAAGCTAAAACAGAAGAAAACTGAAGAAAATAAGAACAACCCTAGGTTTCTCTTCAGCACTGTAGCCAGGCTGACAAAAAGTCAGAGCTCTGTTGAGCCAACTATTCCTTTAACGTTAACTAGCAATCAGTTAATCAATTTCTTCACAAATGAAATTTTAACCATTACAGAAAAAATTACTCATAATCATTTCACAGACATAACATTATCTACAGATACTTTAAGTACCAGTGATATTCATTTAGAATCTTTCTCTACAGCTGAGTTAACTTCAGTAATTACTTCCTCCAAACTATCAACGTGTCTTTTAGACCCCATTCCTACAAAACTGCTCAAAGAAGTCATGCCATTAATTAATGCTTGTTACAGCCCTAGCAGGGCCTCCTCTTGAAATTGCCCTTGTGTGGGTGTGGTGTTCTCTCTCTGCCTCCTCCTCTCTTGCTCCTCCCACCCCTCTGTCTTGCTTTCAATCTGCCTCGTTTGGCATCTGGACCCAGTCAGCAATCCCCTCTCTGAGGTTATATGTGCTGGGGAAGAATTGTGTGATGCGGGGTGGTGTTTCCGTGGCTCTACAATGTGTTTTGGGTGATAGAAAGGTCCCATTGCGAGATTGTCCGGGCTGTGATGTGGAAGCAGTGGGGAGAGTAGCTGCTTAAGTGAGTATTGTGGCTTGTGGGCCACAACAGCAGCAGCAGTAGAGCTTACTGCTGCTAGTGACAGGGTGAGCCTTTGGGCCCTTGGAAGGGTCAAATGATCATCATTTGACCCTAGAACTGAAGAAGCTTCTTGGATGAGAGGTGAAACGTCTTCAAGCAACTTAAAGAAGTCCAGATGTTTTTCTTTCCAGGCTCCTTAGACTTGAAATTGATTAGAAATCCCAGTCTACAGTTAATACAATGCAAAATACTACATAATGTACAGTATACAGGTCAACGGATGTTCAGTATGGGTTTTATGTCTTCTAAGAACTGCTCACACTGTCAAGGGAAAACACCTTGCAGTTTTGTCCAAGCTCTTGGGTTCTGTCCACCTGTTCAGAGGTTCTGGTGCTGGATATGTGAAGACTTATCAAAGTGTCTGAAATGTAACATTCCAGTCTCCACTTCAGTTTGCTTGTTGGTCGACTTAGATGATGTCACTACAGAGATGAATACAGCCCACAAGGCTCTCACCGCCCTATGCTTGCCAAGAAGACCGTCCTCATGAACTGGAAAAATTAAAATAATGATAATTCTAACCAATATAGAGACCGTCTGATAGATCATATTAATCTACCAGTAGCCGCGCTGCTCCTAGGTGGGTCTGGGGCAGGCTTGTGGACTTGGGGTTCTGGGGGTGCTCTGCCTCTAGGCTGGGGTTCTGGTTGGGCCTGGGTCCTGGTTAGTGTGTCGACAGGATTGTGAGTGGGTGCATGCACGGGGGCCCTGCCCAGGGGCAGGAGGCCTCTAGTGCATCAGTGGAACTGGGGGGGGGGGGCTCTTTAGCTGGCAAGAGGTTGTTACCATCCTTTGCATGTGGTCTCTGCTCCTAAAGATTCTACTTTGCAGGTGGAGGGTGGGGGATCTGACAGACGTGGAGGATAAACTCAACCTGGGTGTCTATTGTCTTATGTAGTCTGGGAGTTGACTAATTGTTGGGCTGGCTGTTTTTCCTCTGCGGTGGGCTTGGATTGAGTGGCAGCGGAGCCTGCGGGCTTGTCGCAGCTGCCCCCTGTGGCTTCTGCACTGTGGCTACTGGGTAACCTCCCAGCTGTTTTCTAGGTGGGTGGTGCGATTCCCCCTGTGGTGGTCCTCCTTGTGCTCTCATGTTCTGGGGGTCCTCTATATATATATATATGGGTCCAGATCTCCGCCATGCCTGCTTCATGTCCTGGGGGGAGGGCTTTGGCCCCCCACACCCACTGTTAGACACTTACATGGAGAAACCTAATGAATAAAAGCGCGCTCACAACACAGATGTGCACAAAGGTGTGAAAACAGGTACTCAGAGACAGACAGTATCTTGGTTGGCTGCTACATCTAAGCATATCATGCACTATTAATACTGTATGCTGCTCAGTAACACTGAATATTTATTATTTACTGTTGCTTATGCTTATGTTGGTTGTTGCTGTGGTTTCCTGACTGTGTTGTTTTCTTTTCAGCAGGTGATCAAGCAGATTTTCAGTCTATCGTTCTTCTCCTCTATTTTTTTCCTCTCCTTCTGTTAACTCCCTTCCCAGCTTCTCTTTCCGTTTTCTTTCTCTTTCCCTTTTGCTGTGCCTCCCACAGGCTGCTTCTGCTGAAGGTTTGTTCCCTGTAAGAGTTTTCCCACTGTCCCTCGTCTGATTGATTTGTTCTTGTTTTGTCTGTATTATTGTAGGGTTTTTACTTTGCAATATAAAGCACATTGAGGAAATCACTGTAGTGATTTAGCACTGCATAATATAATAAATAATAATAGTATTTACTTGAATTTAACATTCAGTTCAATTTGAGGGCAGCTTGAATTGAACTGAAGACCACTCATGTCCTCTGCCATTATAGTGAGGCTCACCTTCATGAGGCTGATCTGCGCTGCATGATGTCATCCTGCCTCAGATTATTTTTCCCCATGTTTTCTCTTTTAATCCTCCCTGCAGCTTTTTATCCACAGAGCCAGCCATTTGCCAAACTCTGTCTCCCCCAACACACAAACACACGCGTGCACGCGCACACGCACACACACACACACACACAAGCAATGTGGCAAAGAGATTAACGCATATAAGAATAATATTACTGAAATGTCCAAAAAAAAAAAAAAACCCCTACACAAAACAGACAACAAAAAAGCCAGAGAGAACATATTTTGTAATGAGATTAATGTTAGTCAAATGAGATATAGAGAAGTGATATGATTCTTCCCTGTCAGGACAGTGTGTGAATTGTAAAACTAAGTTCACGACATAGACCATGTCTTGTGTTTGCTGGGGGATAAAGTTAGGACAAGCCACTCTATTCTCCCATTATAGGATGCAGACAGTCTGCCCTCCTGTCAGAAAATAGACTCCAACATCCAAACACATGAACACCAAACTGAAAAAACACAACTACAAATCTGCAATTTATGTTGCTTCTCTAGACATTAGGAATGGTGAACTTTAATGAGACAAAACAAAAGCTGCTTTAAAATGGAAAATAATGAGACTCACCTCACATTAATGCCCTTCTTTGCTCACAGAGCTCAGATCTTTATTTAAAACCACCACGTCTGTTATCTAGCTGCTTAACCTGAGCCCAAAATCCTCACAAAAAGAGAACTGGTGTATGAAATATCTTTCATCTTCTCGAATAGCTGTTCAGTTCCTTCCAGAGCAAATACCATGGCCATATCACTGTGATGGACATATTTAATTATTTCTCTGTGTTCCTTTATTTGGAAATGTACCTTGTAAGCCATTTGACCTCCATTAATAACCAATGAAATTTTACTGGTTGAAGATTTTAATTGGGACTGGTTGTCTTCTGTCTTGCAGTTTCAATCTAAGTATCATTCATTTACTATCATACAACACTGATTTACAAACCTCATTATCCAATCTTTTATTCACAATGGAACATAGAAAACCTGTCAAAGGTTTAAAGTGTGATAGTGTATCATTTTAAGAAAAATTGTTGTTGTAGTAATAGTAATAGTTGTAGTTTGATTTGATGGCAATAACTCATCACAAAAAAGCTGGGAGAGGGCAAGAAAGGCTGGAAATGTAACACCTGGAGGAACATTTTGCAACTAATTGGGTTGACTGTCAAAAGATCAGTAACATGATTAGGAATAAAAAAGAGTGCATTGGAAAGGAAGAGCTTCTAAAAAGTAAAGATGAGCAGAGGTGCACCAATCTGCAAAGAACTATTTCTACAACAACAATTTCACAGTAATGTTTCAGAACACCCTGAATTGGATAAGCAGAAGAAAATAGATTGATATTCCTAAATATAAAATTGTGTCGACTTTCATCAGAAAGTATCATCAAAAAATTCCAAGAATCTGGAAAAAGACAAGACTGAAAATGAATATCGGATACTGGTGAACCCGTGAGGGGTGGCCATCTGCTGCAACAGGTTGGTATCAATCAGTCCTTGATTGATACTTGACTGATTGATACATTGTGACACGGTGGCCTTCTCTCTCACAATTTTGTCCATTCTTGTCCTCACAGTCAGAAATTTTGAAAAGTGCACCATGACTAAGTGAATATGTGTTGAATATATATTTAATTTCTTTTAACACATCTCCATCTCTTATCAGGTTTTTACTTCTTGCTGTTGAAATAACAGGTAATAAGTGTAAGTAGTAGCTATTAAAATGGGCTCTCTCCTGGCCTCATTGAAGGGCATGGGGTCTACTTATATATTTTTTATTCTTATAAATATAGCATATAATTTGGTTAAATGTAAGGGATTAATAGTGGTGGTGGACATGTAGTGTCCTGGAATACAGCTTGATGTCATTTATGCAGAGTAGGTGAATAAGGTTTACTCCAGTCCATATTAGGTATCTGTAGCCAGTCTTGTCAATGATCTCACTGAGGCGGTTCAGGCCTATGCAGAACAGCAGTGGGAACAGAGCATCTCCTTGGTAGATCCCACATTTGATGGTGACTTGTGCTGTGCTGTTGTATGCCACATCTGCACTGAATTCCTGATTAAGGCTCTACAGTTGTAGAGCCATAATCAGGACCATCTTGTACAGTTCTACGCATTCTAGTATCCATGTGTGAGGCATTGAGTCATGAGGCTTTCTTGTAGTTAATCCAGGCAGTGCACAGGTTGGTCAGTCTGGTCTTACAGTATCAAGTGACTGCTCTGTCTGCAGGTAGTTGGTGATTTGCTCCTCCAGTGTTTCTGCCCATTCCTTTCTGGGTCCCGCTCAGATATTGAGCAATGTGCTAGTTCATCTTAGTTGCTATGATGGAGCTTCCATGTGGTGCTGAGGTAGGTTATTGGCTGGTAGTTTGATGGGGCCGATCCCTGCTGAGAATCTTTGGGGAACAGGACTGTCTGGCCTTCCTTTTATCAAAAAATGTTTTGATAAAAGTAAAAAAAAACATTTGGTGCCTAAGTCTCAAAATGGTAATGTCAGGGATGAAGTGATTGACAGATTTTGCGTGTTTTGACATATGTGTTTTAGTATTTTTAGCAACTGTTTTGAGAACTGCATTAGGAATAATTATAATTTCAATCTGCTGTGAGAATTATGCCAAATTGAAAAACTAATCACAAAAGTCTTTCACAGAAGAACATTTTAAACCCCTCCTGCATCGCACAGTTGCCCTAATAGTCCACTCAAAATCCTGAACTGAAAATTAACTGGAGCAAGTAAAGTGGGTTAATGTAGATTTATGAGTTAAACTACAGTTTAAATGAGATAAAGTGATGAGCAAGACCCCTCCAAAGCCTATGATGTAATGACAGCATCTAAATTGTTTCTATTAAACTATGAATTAGAAATCAAATATTCCTTTGCATTTTATTTTATGTTATTCATGTTTCATAATTTCTTTAAATGTAAGTTTCAAATTACATGAATCAATTCTTTCCTTTTTCCCCTCATATGGAATTGTCATGTGTAATTCCCATTGCACCTCCATGATGTTGTCTTTGGGCTCCACATCACGTTAGTGAAGGAGCTCGTTCTCCTGGAGAAAATAATTCATGAACCAAAATCTAGACGGACATTTTGAAGATCATAGATCGCAAATCTCTGACTTCTGCTTTGGGATTAGCATTCATGCACTCTGTAGTTTGAGCAGCTGCTAACATTTAATCATTTTAAAGTACAGATTACCTTGAGCAATATGGGTCATGGTTAGACAATGGGCTTTTTTATCCCTAAGGGCAAAAATCTCTGAGCAGGATTAAGTAACTTACTAAAGGACAGCTTTCCTACTCTGAAGCTATAACAAAAGGCTTAATAAACATCCAAATTTCCTTTCATAAAAATGGATTTCAACAAGATCCATGAGAAAGACTGCAGCTGCTGAATTTGTAACATTAAATCTATGTTTACATAATCCTCACATAGCTGCAAATTTTAAAAAGCTGATAAAGTTTTTGAGGTTTTTAAACATTTAATAGCTTCCAGACAACCTCTGGTTTCCAGTCAATTCACCTCAGCCAAAATACAAAAAAATAGAAATTTTTTGTATCATATAACTTATGATATGCAAAGTCATCTGTGTACACAGTCCAAAGTAAGGCTGGGCTGACCATTGGCATGTTGTCCTAAAGTTCTCATGAAGATCATTTCACAATACAGAAAACATCATTATTTGCATGGAGATTTTTAGTAATTTGTTCAAGGAGTACTATGATGCTTGATGACTAAGGTCGATGTCAAGACTGTTGACATCGACCTTAGACAGCCATGCCCTGTGACCCAGCCCTGTCCGTGACTAAATAGGATAAGCAGAATAAAATAGATGGATTTCTAAGGATTTGGAAGAAAATAAATACTTTAATTAAGCAAATTATTAATTGCAGAATTAACACAAAACAATTGTCATGTAGTAATGTGTCCTGTCAAACTACTGTTCCAAATGTGTAAAAATACTGGCATGATGGCATGATCCTTTCACTATGCGCGCGCGCACACGCACACGCACGCACACACTCGCACACGCACACGCACACACACACACACACACACACACACACACACACACACACACACACACACACACACACACTTACTCTCTTGAGTACCAGTATAAAAAGTGCATTGTTCTCTTTCAGGTGATTAACTTCATCACAAGTAAGTTTATGTGAAACCATCATGTTCCCTGAAACAAATGATTTAAAAAACACTTTTATAACTACTACTACTACTTATAACTACTCTTAGAAACTGACTTTTTTGACTACTGAAAAGACCACACAAAGGCAAAATCAATAATATCAACAAGGAATCACAAAGCACACCCCTATGTACTTACCCGTTGTAAGACTGAAAATGTGAAGCAGAAGGAGGAGGCAGAGGACAAGAGAAGCAGTCATCCTGCTGGGTGCTGCTGCTCACAGCTGAGGATGCTCCATCTGTTATCAGAGCGGAGGATGACAGCAGCATTTCATCTCCCATACTTCACTCTGAGGCAGCTTTGCTCAGCAGCTCGGGTTTAAACTCGGAGGATTACAGCATCTCTCTCTCTCTCTCTCGTTTTTGTTTCTACACCTCACTCTCAGTGCATCTCCATGTCTGCTTCCCTGTTTTGTCTGCCAGAATATTTAACATTCTGTCCTATTTTCTGTTTCCTTGTTCAAGTTGAATGACAGAACAAGCTCTCTCTCTGCTGTGGCTTAATGTATGCTGCTTATCACAATCCAGCATTTGTTTTTTGTTTTTTTTTCTCTGGATAGGTTTATGTGAAAAAGCACAAAAATGTGCTAAAAAAAATCCCATGTAATTAAGCTTTCATGTGTTTCATGTGATGCCAATTAAAACATTAAAACATGTATATATTTTATATTATTTCTCATGGAGGGTTTTTGGCGGGGCAAAAAATATACAAGCAGTATATTAATACTACGTGTGATTTATGCAGAATGTGTGTGGTTGGCTACTAAAAATAGTTTATGGTTGACTGTTCCAACAGCCTAAAGGTTTAGTATCATACAAGGATGCTAGGGGAGAGAGAGCTACTCTGGCTCTGGGATGTATAAAATGTAGAAAGCATTTTCTGTGTTTTAGCATTATATATTACTGAAATTTCTCTGATTATCATCCACTACCGGTCAAACATTTCAGAACATCCCAGTTTTTCCAGGTATTCATTGAAAATTATGCAGTTTAATGTCTCATAAAGTTAACAGCAATGTTTTCATCCTAGATTGGGTGAACAAAAACAATGGCAACTGTGTAAAGTTTTTCTGTTATGCCTGTTTTGTTAATTTTTAAAGCCAGATATCTTTGGGAGAGTTGCCGTCCCATCTCCATCATCATCAGCTTTCCTTGGTAATGTATTAAATGAGCTATTAACAATTTTTAAAAACTCTGTTTTTACATCACATTCAGTTCATTTGAATTCAATTTTATTTATCTAGCGCTAAATGACAACAACAGTCACCTCAAGGCGCTTTATATTGTAAGGTAGACCCTACAATAATAATGTTGGTTGATGTGGTTAGCAAGATGAAACACATCTGTTACAATGACTAAAACTTGTTTACTTGCTAACGTTAGCTGTGTTGCCACACAAAGCACAGTTCGTAGCTGAACTAAGACCAGTGATTTATCCACAATATATATATATGTGGAAATCACCTGAAGAAAAGCTGCCGGTCGCTTAGCTTCACCAGCTTCAGTCACTGTTAACCCTTGTGTTGTCCTTGGGACATTTTTGTCTACTAAAGAGATCTTTTTTCTATCAAAAATGTGTTTATTTTCATCAAATGGTCTGAAAATAACAGAAGTTATTCAGTACTATGCTATGCATGATTGGAAGAAGTTTTAAGTAATTTGATTTATTTATGGGGTTTTTATTGGATTTTATAACACCTGTTGTCCTCGGGGACAAAAATGTCCCCAAAGTGTTGCAAAGGGACATATTTTCACACCATACTGCTTTCAAACATCTTTGATCTTGGATCACTGATGTGTGGGGTCAAGCAAAGGTCATAACCACAACAACAACAACAGGCAGCACAATGAGGAGGCAGGTGCTCTACATCCAATTCAATTGTATTTATACAGCGCCAAATGACAACAACAGTCGCATCACGGTGCTTCATATTGCAAGGTAGACCCTACAATAATACATACACAGAAAGTAGCTCACAAGCCTCCATTGCACTGGAGGACTTTGCACTTGGAGAGGACTCTGTCCATTCCAACACAACATCCCAAGTAAACCGGGGAACTTTGAGATAAAAACATGGGCAGTATGTGATGCCAGGTCCAGCTGTACATGGAACATGCTAGTGTATGATGGCAAACCATCTGGCCTGCAGTCAGGACACGCGAGTTGTCCCTAACATTGCAGAAGGTTTCCAAAAGAAAACAATCACCAGTAACAACTTGTTTACTGTATATGACCCTTGGCCTGCAACTGCAGAAAAGAAAGCTGTCCATGATGGGACCAGTACAGAGGAATAAACCTGAGCTTCCTCCTGCACTTGTGTGAAATATGGACACGGCTTTGTCCTCGTGAAAGTTTGCCTTCACTCAGACCCATGCCCTGGTGTTCCTACCATGCCAAAATATAGAAAACTGTCAGGTAATGAGTTGGAATAAAGTTGAATAAAACCTTGAAACACAGAGATGAATGATATTTTATACTTATTGCTTTATAAATATTCAAACCAGACGGGGTCATTTTTGAGCCCAAAGGACAACAGATGTGAGTATTTTCTGCCAGTAAAATACTTTAAGTAGTTTAAAAACAGCTTCCTAAATTAACTTTGACATATACCCGTCTGTGATAATCTGTTAAAGCAACCAACTCTGGTTGTGAAACGATAATCACAAACTCCTCAGACTTCATTCAAAATGTGGGTGTTTGATGGAGAGTTGCGGTTAGTGAGAGTTTGGAGACAGTTTGGAAGTTTATGAGAGTGAGGAGAGAAAGTCAGGAGAGAATGGAGCCAGCTAAGAAGAGGAGGATGTCCTCCCCTGTGTGGGAACATTTTGATCTTATTCCTCCCAACAAGGTATGTAAATTTCTACAGAAGATGTATTTTCATAATACTGATGGTGCAATACAATTTATGTTAAGCTGTCTTTACTTTTGTACATGGTGAAGTGTTTGCTATGTGCCAGGGAGCTGGGATATAACAACAACACCTCATCCATGCTTAGGCACTACAGAGCTTTGCATGAGAATAAGGGGAACACCGATTGTGGAGCAAGACCAGGTGAGCCATAAAATGCAATGATAATATAGCATGCAGTAATGTTACTAAATGATATAACAATATTATACAACTGTAATAAGTTACGTGTGTGATATTTATATTTGTGCTTTGTTTTTATTGTCTTTCCTCAGGAGAACAATCTCAAATAGATGAAGACCTGGTTAGCATGGTGATTGAGGACTCCCAGCCATTTAGCATTGTGGAGGACAAAGGATTTAAAAGATTTGTTAAATCATTAAATCCTAGCTATGTTCTCCCCACTAAAAAGGTCATAAAAGCAGTGAAAATTTAGTTTTTACAGAATAAAATGTGAACAGGCAGGACTAAAGCCTCAGTGTGTAGCTGTCCATACCTCAACGTTACAAAAGCACAACCACTGTCCATACCCCAACCACACCTCACCTCACAGTAAATGATTTTCCATACTGCCAATATAAATATACACAGTATACTGCCATCACTACAATATACATGTTTTACACAGTCCTTTTGTTGTTGACATTTACAGGCTGTGTGCAAAAGGCCACACTCTTCAAATTCATGCCAACTAATGTTTTTACGTCCAGTAGATTTCCTACTAGAGCAAATGAAGCTTGTGGTGAACCAATTGGATGAAAAGCTTCAGTGCTTCATGAAGCTTCATCTGCCCATCACTACTGACCTGGCCCTCTCCCCTTGAACATCTGAGTTCTTCTGCTTAAATACTCCAAACGATATCCTCCTCTGGACTATTCCATTCAATAGGTAAGATAAACATTACCATTCTAATAAACTTATGATGCTACTCTTTATTAGCAATAAAACACTCTAAGGTGTAGTCAATACATGTTACATCATTACATATCTCTCTAACAAACACAATCCTAAAATTGTCTTTATTCAATTACACCAATTCTCCCCCCTCTGCACCTGGTCCCTTCCTGTGACATCCAAACTAAACAGGAAGCTATAAACACAGGAAGTGAGGCATCACTTCCTCCTTTTGCTCCTGGAACACAGGTAAGTCAGGTGAGTTCAAACCAAGTAAACTAGACAAATTAACAGTTGAATTAAATAAAATGTTAACTTAACAAACTTGTCAATGTTGATTTAAGCCAAGATGCTATATTATATAATCTGTAAAAGTACAAAACATAAACAAACCCGGGATAGTAAATGTTTGCAAACTACAGAATTAAAATAAGGTATGGCTAAATCAAAACACAAATGTTAACTAAGAATAGCAAACTTCAACTCTGGACAAATGGTGTTCTCACCCACTTTGTCACAGCATCCACACAACCAAGGGTACAACTCCTCCAGCTAACTGGCAAAGTCCAATCAGAGGAGATGCTTGCAGATGTGAACATAGATCTACTCATCATTTGGCTGAAGAAGCTAATTGAAGGCCTGGTAGCATAAATAAGTGGGCTACAGCAGGTACTTGTTTGGACTTGCCAATACAGGGCAGAAAATCCACATTCATGAAATATCCCCACAACATGGAAGCTCCACTAAAGTTGGATTTATAGTCCCGCAAATGTGTGCACGTACAGACCGGGAGAGGAAAGGGATTTTCAATCGCACAAGACGCACTGTCCAAGTGGGCTGGAATAGAGCAGTGAGTAATAGTGAGTTCCCTGGGGATGGGAGCTCAAAAAATACAGCATGTAAAGCACAGATATTGTTTTTAACACCTGGTTTTACTTCAACTCTTTGTATGTTCCAACTTTGTTCTTCTTTGCAGCTGGCTGACAACAGAGTTCAGTGCAAGCAGACACACAATCCCTGGACAGATGATGCGGTCTCTCTGCACGACCATAAATAACGCATCACAGCAACCAAGCTAAGTTACAAGTAGACACGTGAGTCAACCATTGAGCACAGCACAGAAGGACATTAGAAATAACAGTTTACAAAGCACCAGCTCCTGGTTGAGCAGTTCATGAAGGTTCGAGGAACAGGCAGACCAAACTCAGCACCACCTGGATTCACTACATGAAAGCCTCTGACTCTTGTAGAACATCTTTGCTGCATATGGATTAGACATCACCAAATTCCCATTGCGTCTAAAGGTGGTTGAAACAACAGTGGATTAAGGTCCTGTGGGACTTTCAAGTTCCGGATAGAAAAGCAGCCTCTGGCCAACCAAACAGATATAGTTGACAAGGAGCAGAAGACCACAGCTGTGAAAGACGTGGCTATGCCAGCTGACAGTAACATCAGACAGATGGAGCATTAGATATCTGAGAAGTGACGAGACTGAAGGAACAGCTGTGGCAGATGTAGGAAGTCGTCATCCTAGTGGTAATAGGAGTATTAGGAGGTGGAACTTTCCAGCAGTGAATCTTAACAGCTCACAGTAAAGACATCACTTGACTCCATTAACTGTCTGGGTCTGTGTATTTATGTTGTATTTCTGTAAAGTTATTTATTTCATATTCTGTATAGTTTTTCATATTTATATCCTGTTCATAGCCTGTACATAGCTTGTACTCACTACAGCCTGTACATACCTATAGTTATAGAATATTCACAACATACTTCATACCGTGTACATTATAACATACCATAATAGACCCATTTCTGTAATATACTTACATATCTATATTATTGCTAATATATATTGTAATATATCTATATCACTAAAGCACTTCTGGATGGATGCAAACTGCATTTCGTTGCCCTGTACCTGTGCATGTGCAATGACAATAAAGTTGAATTCTATTCTATTCTATTCTATTGTATTTATGGTGTAGCTGCACACACGCGCTCTCTCTCTCACACACACACACACCCAAACACCATTGAAACTTTCATTGTGATGCAATTTTCTTACATTTTTTTTCCTTTATTATATAAAGATTTAGGTTTTCATTAAGTTCTTTTCATAATATGCCACTATTTTGTTTAGCCTAACACTGAGATTTGTGTCCAAATCAAAACGTTTAAGGTCCAAATGCAGACACTGAGGCTTGACACTCATCTGACATACACATACAACCTGTTTCCATACAGAAATGTTCCACCAAGTATCACATTGTACAGCTTCATTTGAAAAACATGGCTGATTTTAAAATTAGTATACTATATAAGCCAGGTTCTTTGGGGCATTGCTTCCTGTAAATATGGAGTTCTTCCTCTCTACTGATGCCAGGTGCTGCTATCTTTGTGATATGCAACATTACTACTGCTCACTGTAGTAAATAAAGCTGTCACCTAGTATCCACTGTGATGACGGTCGTCATCTGTAGGCTTAAGTAATGTTACTTTTATTTTAACTGTCAAATGTCAAAGGTGATATGTCCTTGACTTTAGAATCAACCTTAAATGTTTAAACGTGCCTGGTCTAAGAGTAATCACATGTGACTAGAACTAGAGTAACTGAGGACAAAGAAAGCTGTCATTGGCTAAGCGTGAGAGGGAGCTGCCACACGAGCAGTGTGTTTTCACTGGAGTCTGAGCAGGTTTCTTCTGATGCTGACAGTCCTATCCTGCGGTATCCTCTTCCACCAGAGAAGATGGCTGTTGAAGTGACTTTGTTACGTTTGGCCTCTCCCTCCTTCCCCAACTCCAGTGGCCGCCCTCTCAACCAAACATCGGGGTCCTCATTTACTTCATAGATGGAGCCGTCCTCCATCTGGAGATCTGGGGACGCCCTTTGGTTCGCTTGTTCTGGCTGAGCTGTCAGCAGCTTCCCAGGAAGCTGGGAGGTGGAATGGAGGTGGTACTGCAATAGGAGATGCTTAGGTTTGTCCTGCTTCCATGGAGAAGTTTCTAAGTTCTCCCTATGGTGGCTATTTTCCAGCTTCTGCTCTCCTCTTTCTCCTTCAACATTACCTCCACCTCCTCCTCCCTCTCCATTAGCACTCTCTTTGCTAATGTTGAAGATGGAATCCCGTCGAAGCAAATCAGAGGCCAGGGTGCTGCAGGCTGACACCAGGAAATCTACAGCACCGCAGTGAGCATTCAGAGATGTCATCGCTTTACCTGAGGATATAAAAGTTGTACATCTGTTCACTTTGTCTAATTTTACCAGAGTAACACATAAAAGAAGTAAATGTGTTCCAAAAGACTAAAAAAACCTAAAACTGAACAAACATTAAGTATACAATACTAAATAGAGTGTTTTTAAATGCAACCCTGCAGAGAATCATCAACATTTCAGGACCACAGTTTTAGTGGAGTTTGAGTTAAAAGGGGAAGAAGTTTTTAAAAACTTGCACTGAGACCCACAGAGGTAGTGTTTCCAAAGCATATGCACAGGACTATTTGATATATATCGCACATCAATAAACTGAAATAGAAAACTAAATAATAAAGTAAATTAATAGGGGAACAAATAGTATAAATTAGGAAGCAAATAGAATTGAAATAGTCGTTTTTTCATAGATTTTATATATATAAAAAAATAATGGCTACACTTCTTTTGAGGGAATTAATGTTATTTTTTGTTAAATAGAGCATATCTCCTGTTTCTTTGTTGCTTTCATGGTTCAGTTTCCAGTTTATTGAGTTAATTTTGTTTTGGTGAGTGCCAGAGCCTTCATGAGTACGTGTGCATCATCAGGCCATCATGCTATATGGATATATTGTATATCACAAGAGATCTTGCGATGTTCAACCAGTAATGAGCACATGCTGTGTGTACATTCAACTTCAGTCACAAAAACATCAGAGAGCAGGAGCGCTGATGCATGTTCTGACCTGTGATCTTCGGGATACCCTCAAGAGTCGGTACAGAGAAAGTGATGATGACACCCTGGCTAGTCCCCACCCACAACATACCCTGAGAGATCAGTAAGCTGGATACACAAACGTGACCTGGAAAACAAACATTTAACCATTACATTGGTCATAGTCTAACTGTACATATTTTATTCCTGCCCAGCCCTGACAACACTGTGTGTGTGTGTAGTCTGCCAAAATTTGAACTCGGGCTGAGCTCTGTCACTGAGCAGCTCAGTTCAATTTACAGCGTGGAGATCTTAAGGAAAAAGTGAACAGGAAGGGAAAGTTTCCAGTAAACTGTAAACATATTGTAGTATGGGATATCACACCCCTGTGTGTCTTGGCTGAAGACATCTCTATTCATGCCTTTAAGGCAGATAACCTGTGATGACACTATGTAACTGAATATCTGAATGTTAGATAGACAGCATTACATATTGTTCTTAAGAATGGGAGCAAGTTGTATAGAACAGAAATGCATCATTTAATAACAACTTCTGCTAACTTCTGTTCCCTGAAGGAACAAGGTTGCCCTGCCATGCAGTTGGGTTCAATAATAATAATAACTTAGATTTGTATAGTGTCTTTCAAGAAACCCAACTTTGCTTTACACAACAGTAACTAGAGCTTAAAATAGCTACGGGTTGTGGGATTTGTTGAAGAGGCGAGTTTTGAGAAGTTTCCTGAAGGACTCCAGTGTCGGGCCATCGTGAGTCTCATATGGGAGAGAGTTCCAGAGGGTGGGGGCTGCCACACTGAAGGCTCTGTCCCCAAAGGTATTAAGGTTGGTGCAAGGGACAGAAAGGAGACCCATTCAACATGACATCTGAACATTCGGGAAGTGACAACAATATTCTAGAAATGCTAAACACAGGTCTAAAAGCAGCTACGCTGTATTCTTGGTATGCCCGTCTGTCTCGGTGACAGTATCTTTTTTGGCCTTGCCTGGTGACAGAGAGTTGGTACGGGTGGAGATGTTGACTTCCTGCAGTTGTTGCAAGGTCTCTGTGTGGAACAGATGAATGGAGGATCCTTTGGTGAAGGCCATCCAAACACCTCCACCTGAATGGACCATATGGCTAACACTGAAGTCTGGATCTGAGTGGGCTTCGAAGCTCTGAAGCACAGAGAGAAAGGGTTAATCTGTGAAAAAAAAATATGTCAGTTGGTTCCACAAAATGTGTCATATGACTCATTTTGTGGGAAATATTTTTTTTAGGAAAACATGGTACATGAATGTTCTGAAGAATATTTTAATTCATGTAAACAATAATCTGCTGGTTGTTCAGTAAATAAAGCTCTTGCCTAGTTGTGACTGTCATCTGTAGTCATCTGTAGTATTCGGGTAAATGTGTATGCTGAGAATACATATGGGACTCGATTAAAAAATTAATCTAATTAATTAGAGGCTTTGTAATTAATTAATCACGATTAATTGCATTTAATCACACAAGAAACTTCGCCCCAAAGTGCAAATGTTTTTTTTAATTTAAAAGGGTTTTAGCAGGCGACAGAATCAAATAATACACATGGATGTGAGTATTGTAAACTCGAGCTCTTTTAATTTTTTGGGAAAAAAATGAAGCATTTAAACTGCATTTCAATTCATTATGAGAACAAATCATTTCATTCTGTTTTATATACATTTCACAGAGTATCACAGCTTTTTGGGAATCAGAGTTGGAATCCAATCCAGGCAGTATTTTCCTAAATGTGGTTTACTGTTGATGCTGACCCATCAAACACATTTAACACTTACAGTTTTATTCTTCTCTTGTAGAATTGGTAATCCTTATTGAGCTTACATTGGGCCTTGACATAGCCTGTCAGTTCACTGTCTCTCTGAAACAAGCCTTTTTGTCTTATTTGCCTTAAAAAGCAGCTTTGAACAGCAGGCAGGTGGGACTGTTGAGCTAGTCTGATAATTTAGTTTTGCATTTGTGGTGGATTATACATCCAAGAGTATAAAAAATGTCTGAAATGCAATAGTTAGAGGACTCTGAAGCTCGAGCTGTTGGTTCACAGGAATCACTTGTAAAAATGCCAGCCTCATTATTGGGTCATTTTGACATGGATCCACCACTGTAACAGTATACACATCCATTGCAGAGCACAATGGAAAGTGTTAAAGGCCCACTTAAAATGTTCTCAGTGTGCATACTGAACAGTCAATATACCTGCATGCAGAGGCTGTCTCCTTGTATGACAGTGACTTGGTTTTCACAGCTGGCCCACACAGTGTCTTCAAGTGTCAGCAGACAGTAGACCGGCTTGGAGCCAAGAGACACTAGCTTGCATGAATCCACATCCCACAGTCGCTCTGACAGGAAGAATTAGTTGGTGGTTTAGCACCTAATTTGAGCTCTGTGATTTAGCTCCTACTACGCTAGTGCATGACCTCATTAGTCTGACATACAAACTCGCATCATGTGCGAGTGGTATCTGTGACAGCTCACCTCCAGTTTTTCTGTGGTATATAGCTACTTTGCCATTAGCCAGTCCAGCAAACAGGAACGACAGTGAATGTTTGAGGCAGAGCACTGGACAGTTGTCAGGGTTTACCAAGGTCAGCAGGCACTGAACAGCTGTGTCCACACTGCTCTGAACATGGATACTGGAAAGACAAGCAGACAGAAAAGTCACATATTACACATGGGGCCAGATTGTTGCTGTTGCTGCTGTAACAAAATAACATAGCTCTACATTAGTCTTTCAAAATCTCATAGTACAATCTGCTCAAAGAGATACATAAGAAAATTGAATGTCATTACCTGATTTCATGCTTTTCATGTAAGTTTTAAGGTTGTCTTTGATTTTTTTTTTTTTAATTTTATTTTAAGAATAATGTATTTTGCAATCAACTTGTTTTCTTAAGCCTTTTTTGTGCAATCCAAATCAAATAACAGCAGAGTACCACATTCTCTCAGTTTATAGCAACATAAAATCACAAAATGGGTTTAGGCATCCTTTTTCTGGGGAAAAAAATAATAATGGCATAATCAGCGTTAAAAACTGCCTGGTGCAAACCTCGGCATGAATGAGCAACTGTAAACTCCCACAAAAACATATGTCAGCAACAAAAATAGCTGTTTTTAGCAGCAGTTCTTCAGTGACAAAAGAGAAAGAAAATTGATGATATTAAAAAAAAATGGTTCAATATTTTGAGGAATTGTCTTCTTTTTTTTACCTAAAGTTACAATCGTTAGTCAAATATAACAAAACTGTGGTCCAAACAATACTTAATGTTCCGACAGCTATAAAACTAAATAATGTGCTGTGTTGGGAAAGACTGACCTGCCGTCCTGCAGGCCAACACAGATTATGTTTCCTGTCTTGGCTGCCCTTAGGGCTTTCTCAGTCCCCTCCTGGGGCACTGTACTGGGGCACGGCTCCTTCACATACTCCAGGCAAAGGACTGGGGCTCTCAGTGGGAGGGTTTTGACCAAGCGGGCACTGGCTCGGTTCAGAGAGAAAATCTCTACTTGCCCATGGTTGGAGTTGCCACCTCCACCAGCAACCTGGAGACCATGACAGGAGAAAAGTAGCTTTGCTTATCACAAAAAAAAAACCAACAACAACAACAGTCAAAGCAATTATGCCATGGATCCGTAATGTACCAATAACAGTGTGTCTCAAAAGCACAGATTTGAACAGCCAAGGTTTTATACATAAGTTCTTACAGCAGGGGGACAAGCTTAACCCAGCAGCAGAGCTAACACTGTGGTGGTTATACAGACATAAAACAGAAACCGCACTGAATAATGCATTCAAACATACAGATCCACATAGGAGCAGGTGAATACTGAATAAAAAGATGTTTTCTGAACAGTGGAAGCTTGAACTCACCCAAAGGTAACCCTGTGGCAAGGATGTGCTGGCAGTGCAGAAACCAAGCAGTCTGGACTGAGATGGGCTGTGAAGAGCTGCCTCCAGCTGGCCAAACATAGCAGACATGTTTGAAACATTAATGACGTTATAAATCATCTCTAAACAAATAATTAATTAATGAAACAGAACAGATAAAAAAATATTCAAAGGCATTTCTCTTTTCCCCAGTTCTTCTTGGTGTGTGATTTTGTAGTTCCTAAGTTTAATTCCATACTCCCTCTGTTCTGTGTCCAGTCGGTGTCTGTGTCTGCCCTCGTCTCACATCTCTGCGCCCTCTGTTGAAGTGTCTGCTTGTGAGTCTGTGTCTGTAAGTTCAGTCTGTGTTTCCTGTTTTACTTTGAAGGTCCATGTCTTATGTTAATGTGTCTAGTTTTGCTTCCTTTGTCTCGTTAGCCCTGATTTGTCCCAGTTGTGTTTCTCTCCTGTTTCCCATTCCCTGATTGCGCCCTCTGTGTATTTAAGTCCTGTGTTTTCCTTTGTCTGTGTTGTGATCTTCATCATCCCATGCTGTGTGGTCCATCCATCTGGCTGCCAGTTTAGTTTATGTCTCCCAGTTTAGCCAGTTTCCTGTTTTTCTCATTTAGTAATAATTGTTTGTTTTGAGTCCATCATTTCTCCTATCCTGCCTGCACACAGCCTTATCTTGACAGAGTCGTAGGCAGAGCCTGGTTTATTTCCCACAGTTTTTTTAATCTGTTGCCTTACGGTTACAAGTGCTGTCACCAGTCTATGCATTTTATTATCTCATAACACTTGTTTAATCAGCTACAGTCTCTCCTATGGACTCTTTAATGTCTACAGTCTCAGATCAACACAGCCCTGCCCTCCAGCACTATCAGCAGCAGGAGCAGCAGCAACCCCCTCAACAGCAACATTGCACCTATCAGGTAAAACATAGGCTATGTTTGCTTTGCATTGTCCCCACCTGATGACAGTGATATTGTATGATGCGCTTCCACATTAGATTCTTGATGAATGTGTTGTTTTTATTCAGCCTGGTTCTATGTGCCCCTTTTTAACTTTGAGCACCCACCCCTTCAAACATCTCTGCACGGCCCTGGTCCACACATAGCAACAAACCATTGATGAGTAGTTTGTTGCTATGTGTCTTTTGGATTGCGGTTACCCACTTGTAAGAAGGCCAGTGAAAATACTACATGGGAGGAAACTGTTCAGGCTATGAGGAATGTGTGGACATGCAGCAACGCAGGGGAAGAGCTGGTGAAGCTGAGAGCAGGAGGTCAGGATAGTCCAGCTGAGATTGAGTCACCACAAAGTTCTTTCATTTAATTAAAGACTAATCAAACACCGACTCTAAGTGAAACATTTTTGGACAACTGTATTTGTCATCAGCAACAGCTCTCCTCTCACCTTCAGAGTGTGTGTTCTGGAGGAGAAAACCGAAAGTTTACAGGTAAGCAGTGGGCAGCTTAACAGAGCTTTCGTCTTCCCATCTTCTTCAGCACATTCCCAACCTGACGTGTTTTCCTTTCCTGCCCAAACAACAGACACGCGCACACACAAACATTAAAGACAAAAACTAACAACTTTCTTAAACTGTCAAAATGCAGACTTTGCTGTATAATAATAATAATAATGAATTGCATTTATATAGCGCTCATAGATCCTCAAAGCACTTTACAATTCCACTATTCATTCACTCTCACATTCGCACACTGGTGGAGGCAAGCTACAGTTGTAGCCACAGCTGCCCTGGGGCAGACTGACAGAAGTGAGGCTGCCATATCGCGCCATCAGCCCCTCTGGCCAACACCAGTAGGTGGTAGGTGAAGTGTCTTGCCCAAGGACACAACGACTGAGACAGACAAAGCTGGGGATCGAATTGGCAACCTTATGGTTACAAGATGAGCTTCCCAACCCCCTGAACCACGGTTGCATGTATGTAGTAACTTTAAAGTTGAAGACAAATACAACTTATGATTAAAATTAAATGTAAAATTAATTTGATGATTTATTGGTGAATTAATGTCAAACTCATGTCTCAGCATGAATAGGCTGCAAATTTCAATTTAACCTAAAATTGGCTTTTATTGTTTTACAGCATTTATCAGCACTGCTAACTGGTTGGTAGTTTTTAGGTGAAGCATAAATTGAGTGCTCAGAGTATCAAAATGCTATGCACGCAGCAGTCCATTTCCACACTCCACATACAGAATTAAACTTACTCTGGGCTATCTTGGCAAGGTGAAGACGGTTCACCCAGGAGATCTTACTGAAGGGGTTGGGAGTGTTGAAGACCACCATGATGCTCACTGGACGACCAGACCTGTCAGGCATAGAAGACATGATATTCAAACACTTTCACACACCTCTGCCTGGTAAAACCTCACTGCCCCTTCTCTAAGTCTGCTTTGGATATGGACCTCTTGACACTTACTTGTCAGGTTTGCCTGGAACAGATAGGCGTAGGCGACACTTGTTGGCGTTCTGGATCTCCTCCTCCTTTAGATGGATGAGCCTCTGTAGAGCCAGACACCAGTCCTGAGACACTGTGGTATTCAGATTCTGGCAGGGAGATTTAAAAAAAGGGGAAATAAAGGATGGACCTCACTTGTTTGGGGTGGGGTTGTGTTTTGTTTGTTTTTTTTATTAATAAACAAATACGGCAGAGGTGTGGTCACTGGCTCAACTGCAGGTGCTGCAGTGAACTCAAGGGTCGGTCCCAGGGAGGTTGGAGAGACGGGTGGAGATAATTTATCTAACGAGGTTTTTCCCTTTTTATAGTAAGATCAGAGACTAGAGGGGAGGAAGAGTGTACCGAACTGGGAAGAGTTATATAAGTGCAAAAAGGAAAAGAAAAGGTCGCAATGTCATAGGTCAACGTGCCATTATTGAACTGCCTGGCCAGCGTGGTGGAAATGTAACTGTGCTGCCATCAGCAGCTATGGAGTTCTCCACTGTCATGTTACTGTTGGGCCATACAACACCGAACTTCTAGCAACATTCCTGGATGGTCTACAGGATGCTTTGCTTGAGCAGAGAGATCGCGAGCAGGCAGAGCATCCCATATCATTTGGGACAATGTGAGCTTTCACCAAGGTCCAAAAATATGCAACTGGTTTCACAATGAGCAGCATTTTATCAATGTGTTTCTTCCACCATACTCTCCCTTTTGAACCCTGTCAAGGAGTTTTTCTCAGCATGGAGATGGAAAGTATATGACCGAAATTCTTAAACACAGGAAAATCTACTTCAAGCAGATTAAATTATCTGAATATGCTGTAAAAATATATAATTTTTTTTATGTATATGTAACTTTTTTATTGCAGTTCTCTTTTTTTTTTTTTTTTTTTTTTTTTTGTTAAAATGTGAGTACAAGTATAAATGAATGAATAAATACACATTATTTTCCTGCTTTCTCACAGTGTTTTGTATTTATTTCTGTAGTGTGTAATCGTTGCTAAGTTGTGTTTGCACATTGGCTGGTTTTGTGTGGTTTTTGACAGTAGTTCTTGATTTTGAGAAAAGTTAAAATAGTTTGGGGTCAAATGTTTGGTTTTGCAAGACAAGTCAAAGGTTTTGTGTGTGTAGCTTGAATTTTACAGTTTGTGTTTAGTGTTTTGAGACAAAGAGATGAGATTTTAGGAAATGTGTTTTAGCAATTCAGAAAAACTGTATTCTGGTTGCTTAAAGAAAACGTTAACATATTTAAATGATGCCTTCTCTGTGCGGTTAATGAATGGTGAAATAAAAAATATCACATAGGCTTTTACAAGTCAAGTGCAAAAAAAGAGGACGGTTGGTCACCCTACTATAACACTATGCTTCTCCTTGCTTTTCTTGGTGGTCTGAGACGGCATATGTTCCAGTGGGACTGAGGGGAACCAGCAGCCAGAGCAGCCTCACTATGTTCTTGTTGTCAGCGCGCTGCTCTGGTTCGAGACTGGTTTACCAATAACCCAAGGTTTTCTAACATCTTTCTGCCTGCATACTCTCCCTTTCTAAACCTGAGGAGTTATTTTCGGCATGGTGGTGGAAAGTGTACGACAGAGAACCGTATGCCCGTGTGCACCTCTTCCAAGCCGTGGAAGATGCCTGCCAGACATATGAGTAGATACATGCATGCAAGTAGATCAGGCATGCAAGAGGATTTTACCCCGGGTGCCTGGCTAGGGCCAATATAGCCTGTGATATGGATGAGATTCTCTGGCCTGACCCAGAACACAGACAGGATGCTGAGGTAGAATAATATTTTGGGGGTGTGTTGGTACATGGTACATAAATAAAAATGTGCCACTGTATATACATTGGTTGCGTCTTTTGTGTTCATCATGTGAAAAGGTTTTTGAGGGTAAGAACCAAAAGCAACATAACTTGCTAGTTTTGGGAATATTGTTTTACATTTATTGCACCAGTGTGTACAACTATGTTGTCGTGTGTGTGTTTTTGAGGTCTTGTGTGTGATATCTGTGGGCAAAGTTTGGTTTTTCAGCAAGAGTGAATGATTTTGAGTGTAGAGCTTCATTTTGACCTGACAATACGATGTTTGGGAAATTGGGTGAGACATTATGGATTTGTGCTTACTGTTTTGGGGATACAAGGCATAGTTTCAAGAAATGTGTTTAAGCAATCGAGAAAATCTGTAAGCAATCGAGGAAAACTGTAAAATGAAATCAGAACAAATCTCTTTTACAAAGTGCTAACACTTGCCAAATATGACACCAAAACTAAAAAGTGTGATTTTACATAGTGTGACAGTGTTTCCATAAAATTTAAGAGTGAAATTTGCACTCTTGGGTATGGAAGAGGATTAGGGCCACTGGGGGGAAAAAAAAAAAAAAGTGGGCACGTCTTTTTTTTCTACTTTTCCAGAATTCTCAGAATTCTGACTTTAATCTCAGAATTCTGGAAAGAAAAAAAGATGTACCTACTGGGGGGGGTTTTCGGTGGCCCTAATCCTCTTTAGTACTTGGGACCTCGGACAGCAAGAAAACGTTTTTTTGGGGTTTTTTTTTTTTTTAAATGTGTAGATTAATGTTGTGTCCAAGGACTTTTCATGGAGGGTACAAGAGAAAAGATAAAAAGATATTAGACATTTATTATAATTTAATTCAGACTGTTCATATAAGACCTAATGTCATGGAAATACCTTTTAACTTACTTTACATTATCTTTAAAAAAAAGATTCAGAAGGAACACATCAATATATCTGTCGATTTATCGATGGAACAGCAGAAAAGCTGTGATCAACCAATCTCTTTTGTCTCACATGCTTTCAGAACACTTTTAGGAAGACATACCTGCTGCATAAAGCAGCAGGTTTCAGGCCCCTCTTCTGTGGAACCAGCTTCCAGTTTGGATTCGGGAGACAGATGCTATCTCTACTTTAAAGATTAAGCTTCAAACGTTCCTTTTTCCTAAAGCATATAGTTAGGGCTGGACCAGGTGACCCTGAATCCCCCCTTAGTTATGCTGCAATAGGCATAGGCTGCTGGGGGACTACCCTGATTCATTGAGTTTTTCCTTTTCAGTCACCTTTCTCACTCACTATGTGTTAATAGACCTCTCTGCATTGAATCACAGTTGTTATTAATCTCTGTCTCTCTTCCACAGCATGTCTTTATCCCAGAGGTGGAAAGTAACGAATTACATTTAGTTGCGTTACTGTAATTGAGTAGTTTTTTTGTGTATTTGTACTTTTTCAAGTCATTTTTCAAGTCTGTAATTTTACTTTTACTTAAGTATATTTTTTAAAAAGTGAAAACGTAGCGAACTACAATAATCACACCCGTTACTGAGTAAATTAAAAATAAAAAAAACCATTGCGCTTTGGAAATACTGCAGGGAACAATGGGTAGTAGAACAAATTGGCGCTAAGGTCACGTTAAAGATGGAGTCTGACATCGGTGTTACGGATCCAGTGAAAAAAGAAGCCCCGTCGAATTCTGCTGACCCTGAACTCGAAGAAACGGATGTGAACCCCTGGCCGTATTTAAGGGACCATTTCGGCTTCAAGTGCAAGAAAGGCAACAGCTTTATTATGCAGTGTAAGCTGTGTTTGCCCAGAGAGACCGAGTTAGCAGCTTTTAAAAATTCCACATCAAACCTGCGCAAGCATGTAGAGGTAAGTTAAATACAACTCGTACCGTTATGGTAGCAAAAAGGCTGTGTTCAAATTAATCACATTACGTTAAGACATCTGTGAAGAACACAGATAACGTTGGTTGGTACTAGCAACTTGCTGTAATCGGGCACGTTGTTGTCCACGCAACTTACATTTTTTTTACTGGGTTGGTAAATTGCCAAAAGAAAATGTGTTTACCTACGTTTTTCCTGTTTGTTAATAATAATAATTTATTATAAAAAATAGTTAAATTAAAGACAGAAGCGGCTACTTTCTTACTTAACCCACATATGTTCACACTGCAGGCAAAAGAATAACAGAGCGCTCACTTACCTTAGATTAGTCAAAGACAGCTGACTTCTGTTACTTGTTAATTAGCACTTGCAACCTCCCGTTAACTAGCCTGTTACTGTCCAATAAAAAAAAAAAAAAAAAAAACACGAGGTATATTGGTATAATTTACCAGCGGTAGCTATGTAATGCATTGATGTCTTATTAGGGACGTCAAAAAACTTTCTCTCAAACTTAACACTGGCCTGCCTGCCTCAGCTGCCTTGGAGCGTCTCTTTAGCTGTGCTGGACTACTGTTCACTGCAAAGTGAGCAAGGATGAACTCTACTAACTTTGAAAATCAACTGCTCCTCAAAATTAACAGGAAGTTCAGAGAGTAACACTCTAGGATGGATACAAAGGAACTTTAATCTAGAGGTACAGTAGGGCAGGGCCAAGTTTAAAAAATTAAAAAACATTTTTAAAGCAGCTGCCGTTCAGTTCAGTACTTGTTCTCTTATTTGACAGTTTAGAACACATTCTCATGTGAAAGAATGATATGGTTTTGTATTGAAAACACTGTGATACCTGACAGTTTGGTTGATTGGTTTGGTGACCATTATCCATTTTCATGTATAGACTTGCAGTTTAACTGCCACTGCACTTTAATTTGTAAAGTTTTTCTTTTCACTAAAAAAGAACTACTTTGAGATTTATATCCCACTGTCTTTTTTTGCGCTACTCAGAAGCGGCTGTCCTCCTGCTGACAGAAAAGTAACTATGTAACTTTTACTCTGAGTACATTCTAAATGAGCTACTTTTTACTTTTACTTGAGTACATTTTTAGACAGGTAATTTTACTTGTACTTGAGTAAAATTTCAGCAAAGTAATAGTACTTTTACTTGAGTAAAATATTTTAGTACTCTTTCCACCTCTGCTTTATCCTGTCTTCCTTCTCTCTCCCCAACCGGTCGCAGCAGATGGCCCCGCCCCTCCCTGAGCCTGGTTCTGCCAGAGGTTTCTTCATGTTAAAAGGGAGTTTTTCCTTCCCACTGTTGCCAAAGTGCTTGCTCATAGGGGGTCATTTGATTGTTGGGTTTTTTCTGTATGTATTATTCTAGAGTCTACCTTACAATATAAAGCCCTTGAGGTGACTGTTGTTGTGATTTGGCGCTATATAAATAAAATGAATTGAACTGAATTGAATTGAATTCATAAAGCAAAGTGAAAATAATAATAAATATTGTTACCTGGTAGATTCCGTGGAGCGTGCCAACCAACAGTGAGACCTCCTCCACTACAGCCAGGTCATGCTGCAGCTCCTCCAATTCCTGATACAATCTTGGAGGGCCGAGCAATACTTTACCTGAAACACATACGTGGTCACATTTAGCATCTATGACAGCTTTGTACCAGGCATCTTCAGCACCAGAGGGGACCTCTGGTGGGTGCTTGGGGAAGTCCCCCTCCAATGCCAAAGATTCCCGAGCCACTGCAGACCACCACCCCGAGGGAGGCCAGAACATCTAGCCACACGCCCCAGAACCAACAAGCACATGCATCGTAGTCTAAGGAGCTTGGAAAGAAAAGCGTCTGAACTTCTTTAGGTTGCTTGAAGACGTTTCACCTCTCATCCGAGAAGCTTCTTCAGTTCTAGGGTCAAATGCTGGAGAGTCCCAGAACACAGCCGTGGCTTCTTTCTACAATAGAAATCAAATATTCTCCCATATCTGTAGCAGAAGTTCCCATAAATGTGGACCTTGTAGGTTGCTTTGCTTTCACTCTTCTGTCCAGTTCATCCCAAACCAGCTCGATGGGGTTTAAGTCTGGAGACTCCATGTTTTCAAGCTCACCACCTTGTTCTTTGTTCCTGAGGTAGTTCTGGCACAGCTTGGATCTATGTTTTGGGTCATTATCTTGCTGTAGGATGAACCCCTGACCAACTGAGCTCATACCAGAGGGTCCTGCATGGTGCTGCAGAATGCTGTGGTAGCTGTTTAGGTTCAGGGTGCCTCTCACTCTGGTAGTGTATATATTGCTTTGCAATCAGAGCGCATATAAATTTAGATTTTCCATTTTATATAAGAACATTAGCAGTGCAGTGAAATAATTGTTTTATGCTTTCATGTTCAGAAATACAAGTCAGCAATAATCATAGAACACAAGCATCACTTTCTGTGTGGTTGTTCAGTGTGCACAGCCTGTGTTTATATTTTCTGCAAACATATATTCAATTAGTGCTGTCAGCGTTAATCTTGTTAAAATGACATTAACGCCATAGCACCATAACACTGACAGCACTAATATTCATATCAATATTCTATAGAAAGGCACACTGTTGTGATTCTGTCATAATTATAGATCCCTGGAAAAAAAATAAAAGGTATAAATATATAGTGTTGCAAGTGGTTTTCCTAAATCCTGGTTGCATCACCCACGTCACAGGCTGGGGCGTCACATAACAGCCACGCATCAGCTTGCAATCAGTCAGGAATCTGTCACACATCCACCTCAGCCTTTTCTTCCTATTTCTCTTTCTTCAGCCTGGCTTCCTGGCAGTCACCTTCCCACTGAGTGATTTATAGGTTAGTGTAACATGGTCTAACAAATAAAAAAAGCACTCCCTGATAAAATATCAGGTATTGCACTGAAGATGGGTGAAAAAGCTGCCAGTGTTCAAAGAAAAACTTTGAAAGACCTTCGGAACTATTGCTGTCTGACTCCTGGCTCAAGACCTTTACACAGTACTTTAAAACAGATAGCTTGGAATAATTCCCAATCAAATTCTTAATATTTGCTTGCTTTTAGTATACTGCACAGCAATCTGTGTGATGGCTCAGATAATGAGATGTGGATATGGTACCAGTGATGCTGGCAGTAGAGCTGTGACATCTGGCTGTGATGACACCGTCTTTGCCCTGCAGACTATCTTGCCCCACCTCCACCACCTGAGTCTGTAGCAGAGAAGCACTCCACTTCACCGTGTACTTAGGACCAACTGGAACCAGGGTGTTGATGTCAGGGGGACCCCTGGTGGACAAATACATTGGAAACATTTACAACAAGGGACTGGGGGTCTCAGCAGGACACAACAGCTATGGCGTAACTGCAGCTTATCTAGGAAATGTTTTTCTTATCTAGATTCACTGACACTTTACTAACATATGTAAAGAAGGTTATTAACTCAATAAGTCAACCGAGGGGTTGTGTTGGAAGTATATCTACGTATGTAGGTAAACAGACTGGTACCAATACATACATTATTTCCACTCAACCCTGCACTAAAACCACTTTCTACTGCAAATCTCATTCACCCAGTCACAAGCCTTCTCATAAAGCGGGTTTATCGATGCCTAAGGACTATTGCACACACAGTCCTATACCAATTGATGTATCAGGGCAAATTCCATATTTAGTATCTTAAATACACTTTGGCCAAAAAGTATTTGTCCCTGTGGCAGCAGAGCCAAAGCAGAATATCCAGTTTCCCCTGGTAAATAATAAATGAATAAATGAGTAATAATAATAAGGAGATAAAACCAATAATAACACCAATATTTGTAGTTGACATGGGTTTCTTTTAGTACCTGTTCAAGCTCTGAGAACCCTACGAGAGGAACTTGTATAATATCCCAAATAATAACAGCTGGGTAATTGCAAATTCACTCCAAACATTCAGTTAATTTTAATTGAATTCTATTTTATTCATATAGTGCCAATTCACAACAACAATTGCCACAAGATGACTTTGGTCACTATACGTATAGCACCAGTCAGGATATTCAGTAACACCTAGGAGTAAAGTTTGGGATTAAAGAGGTTTGGTACTTACTTCAGGTTCACATTGGCACAAATGAGGGTGTCGTTGATGAGAAAGACCTTCCGCTCCTTTAACTTGATAACTTGACCTTTATCCCCAAAAACTATCTCAGTAAGAAGTTCACAATGAATCAGCTGCCTCTGTTCTGAGTTCAGCAGCTAAAAACAATGCAGGTCACTGATTACAAAATATTCTTACATGATGTTTGAAACTACAGAAATCAAGAAATGTCTTCACTGAAATCAAGTTTCAGAGTAGTTTTATCCCAGGTAAGATTCATGTCACAAGCTAAGAGCTGACAAAGTACATCTTCATATCTGCAGACAGTTTGGCATGGTGCTGATTAGCTGAAGATATCAAATTCCTTGAGAAACAAATTTTCTCATTGATTTTATCCCATATTAAGGTAACCCATTGGTTACTGAGCAGACTAGTGTTAAATTCAGCTTGAATAGAGAACTTTGGTGATCTTCCGTCAGCTGCCCAGAGGTACCATGAGCAATACAAATTAATTTAGCTGAACACACGCTGGAGGATGAACACACCCAACCATGTACTTTCAACGTCCAGCTAGAAAAATGAAAGAGGACTCAAAAATCAAACATCTATGCAAATTCATGCTGAGTAATGCAAATAAAGTCTATCAGATGAGATTCTCCCACAGATTGTGGATTCTCCTTACACCATTTTCAAAAATGTAAGAGAAGCTTGTTCTTTGCATCCATACAACTGGAGCTTTGCTTTTAAAGATTGATTGGACAAAGGAAAGTGAATGGACTTTCTGGTGACTTCTGAATATATGTGGTCATGCCATTATCTCAAATTTACCCACAAGTTTCATGAACAGCTTATGTTTGCATAAATAAATGCATAGTTGTCACCTTGTTGAGATTGCGTTCCCCAGTGCTGTGAGCTAAGTGCTGGATCTCAGCCTCCTGATCAGCCAGACGTTTCTGCTCATTGAGTTTCTCGGCCAGGGTCTCAAGCTCAGTCAGAGCCAGCTGCAGGGGCAGCCGGTCACTGTGGGACCTTGGAGTGTTCTTCAACATGTCCTGATGCAACACAGCAGAGACTGTTCATATAACATATCTTATGGTGACAGAGAATTTAATAATCCATAGAGAGAACTCATTATAAAGACAGAAAATACAGAAAACCTTTCACTTGACAATAGCATTTTACCAAATACAACCTTACATTTAACTAGATAAGTGAGTGGGTTAAAAAAGGAAAGATTAAATATTATTTAATCATTTAAAGTCTGCCCATTCTCTTGAGTCCTTATTTTATTTTTGGACTAGAGCAGAATGACTGACAGACAAATAGTCTTTGTTCGTCTTATATCACGTTTAGTGCAGCCCCTCAGTTCATCCTCTATCTGAACCAAGAGTTTGTAACACTTCCTCCTTGAAGCCATTGTTTTTTAAAGTTACCCTGATTTTAATTAAAAGTACTCAAGAAACTGAATTGTCATTGCCAAAGACCTGAATTAAATTGTAAAAATTAATAAAAGTCTTATTTTGGGTAAAGTGACAAAGATGTGTAATTCCTCTGATTTTCCAAGAGGTGAAGTTTAATGGGTTTTTTTTTTTTTGTTTGATTATCTGGGTTATTCCAAATAGGAGAGTAAGGAGATGATGAGGCTGTGGAGTTGGTAATATTTCCCACCAGGCTGACAGAGATGACTCTATGGATATGCTGTGAAAAGTTTGTCTGATGAATGGGAGATTCAATAAAAGTATGTCTCGGCATAATGCTCGATCAGTTTGTAACCAGAACGATTTGGATTGAGGATTAAACCATTTAATAAGATATTTTAGCTGATTAGCTAAATAATATAATTCTATATTTGCTGCTTCTAGACCTCCTGGAGATTTTTGTTTTTGCACAATTTGATATGGGGAGTTTTATTTTTCCAACAAAATTTTGACAGAGATGACTTAATAGATTTGAACAAGGAGGTTTTAGGAGATTCAGGGATCACTGACAATACATAATAGAATTTTGGAAGGACTGAGATTTTAACTGTTGCTATCCTTCCACTAAGTGATATAGGTAGGTTGATCCAGCGGTTTAAATCCTCTGGGATAAATTTAAACAAGGGAGTGAAATTCATCATTCATTCTGTCAGCTTGGAGGAAACTTTAATACCTAAATATCTAATATTGTCTGTTTGAAGGTGATGGGGCGAAACAAGATCTGCCACATCCTCCTCATCCATACAGAGTGGTAAAATAGTGGATTTCGACCAGTTTATAGGGGAGCTGGAGACTTTTTAGAACAACAATTGTTGCATTGTTACCTATTTAGCTGTTACTGTCACTTATATTCACAAACAATAGGCTAACTTTTTTATGCCATGCAGATTAACTGTGTACTGACGTGTACTCTAACTGAGTGTAATATTAAATATTCATGCAATTCGTTTCACTTTTTTGAATGGTGTTTTGAAAAACCAGCTTTCTGGTACAGTACTACTTGCTGAATGCACAGTGCACTGGAGTAGACAGTGGCGAGAACTGCCTTTCACTTCCTTTCATCAGAAAGTTTCAGTGTAACTTTTTCAGCCTTACAGTATTCCAGAAGAGTTGGTAAGTTTCAGTATGAATTGACATGTACACTTGACCACACACCTTTTCTAAAAGTCAGCATTTCCTATTTAGCATGCAAGTCATCTGTTTAAACTGTATTTCATCAACTGGTTGCTTCGCTTGCCTTGTAAGATTTGGATAAATAAGTAATAACTGTAACCTGAACCTTCAGCATGCGTTCCATGGTCATGACCCGCGAGTGCAGAGGATGAGACATGCTAACAAGGGATCAGAGTGATGCAGTCACTGGTGTGTCATCAGTCACTCACCTGTAGCAGCAGAATGAATTGTGGGAAGCGCTGAATAGGTTTGACCATCAAGCCATATAGGGTAATTCTGTCTGGGCTCGATGCCTGCTTCCTCTAAAGGTCGAAAGAAAAGAGGTTTTTTTTTTCCACTGAGCTTAAAATAGGAAGTGCTTCATGTTTCAAAACAAAGTATTGTATATTCCAAGATCACTTGATCACTTGAGGTAAATGGTTGTAACTAACAGTTAGAGATCCTACAACCACTTGATTATGGTCCACATGGAATATTGCCCTATGCCTGTATGTAGCATGCTGGGAAGAATGGGGAGGATTTCCTCGTCTTCCACGGTTGTTGTACAACACTACAGAGCTGAGTCATTTTCAAATATGTATTAATTCTTGATATTGAAAGTCTGCTGCTGATCTCAGTGGCTGATTCACAGTTTCCCCCTTCCTTATTCTGAGATTTCCAGGTGTGGGTAAAAGAACCACAGACGATGTTCCTCAGGAAAGCAGAAAAAGTTGATCATCAAAGCAGACTGTTTCTTAGGCATATAGAGGATTCTCTTCTCTCAAATTGACTGCATTTTGTGCTGCTGCATTTTAAAATGATTTCATATTAAATATTGAAGTTAAATAGCACAGGTGGCCAAACAGTGGCTCTGGCACATTATACTGTTTGTATTGTTTGTCTGAAAAGACAGAGAATAATGTGCATATGTGTTTCAATAAAGATGTCATGGTATTCATGCAGATGCTGTAGTTGAATGTTTCAGTTGAAGTTCATAAGTGTTCTATAGTCTGTAACACTGACAACACTATTAAATAACTACAGATTATATGTTCAGGAATTTTACTTCTATGTATTTTTCTTTCTTTCAGTGTGGCATAGTGGTGAAGTGTCTAGCACTGTTACTTCGCAGTAAGGTCCTGAGTATATATATTATACACACACAGGTATATATATGCAAATATATGCAAAACAAGAGAAAGGCATTCAATAGAAAAGGCAAACATTAGAGGACAGGTTCCAAAGTGTTTGGAAGTAGTGCAAGAGGACTTGGTCTGAGTAAAGTCTGTGTGTGAGTGTGGCCTGAGTGATGAGGGTTACTCCAACCATGGCTCAGATTGGTGGGTCAGTGGGCAGGATTGGGGTCACCTGTGAGTGCCCTAGATTTCCTGAGACAGAAGGAGCTGGTGATGGCCTCGGCAGAGGGCAGCCACTGATTTTTTGGTTACCCCTCCTGTTCTCAGTAGTGGCCTTTGCATATCAGACACCCAAGCAGTAAGGGAGCATGCTCTCCACTCAGGAGCAGTCAAAGGCAAGCTGCAGCTTCTGGTGCAGGTTGTTTTTCATGTTTTTCATGTTTTCCATGTCCGTGTGCGCAGCCATCTTGGAATGAGTAGTTCCTTTCCCATTTATTATTTATCTGCACATTTTCCTTTTTTCCACTTCCTTTATTATTTTTGCCATTTGGCCATTCTTCTTTCCAGAGTTTTGTCATATCCCATATGCCCTGCCATGGGGTTATAATGAGCTGTCTTGAAAATTATTTCCTGGTGGCTCTTAGTCACTAACAACTAGGTGTGTTCCTCCTCTGTACAAGTGTCACGACTCACTCGATAAAGCCTATCATTTAACAATACAAAGTGCGGTCCGCGCATCATCAGGGCGCGCCGAGTGACCATCAATTTCTATCACTTGGTCAAAGGTTGAGTGTAGGGTGTCATCACAAGACTAGTCCAGTGGAAAATCTTCTGTGGGGTGAATCGCAGCCAATTGGTTCCCAGAATTAGGGGATGCAACAGGTGCGAGCAAACTGCTGCCTTTACTCTATGCATGTTGCCCTTGTATTCCAATAGCAGCAGCACAAGTGGGGTAATTGTGAATATCCCCATGAACACATCTAACCTCCACCCACTCTGCCTCCAACAATGCCACGGGGAGAACCAGGGTCTGCATGACACCTTACCAGAATGTGGTATGTCCCTCCAGGACCGTGGCAGGGTGCTGGAGCCCCGGCAACGGTTCAAATATTAAAACTATGCAAGTACTTTTTTAAAATGTCAATGGATGAAATGAATATTGGGTTCCACTTCTGGAAGTGGGCGGTCATGGTCTTCAGCTACCTGTTTTCAACATAGAAAGAAGGGGAAATTGCTGCTGGCTTGTAAGTCTATGTCTTTGCACTGTGGAAGGAAATGGGAATACCTGGCAAAAACCCACACAGGCACATGGAGAACCTTCAAACTCCTCACAGAAAGGCCTCATCTGGAATTCAAACCAGGAATTATTTAGCTGCAAGGTGACAAATGCACCAACTATCCACCACCATGCCACCCTTTTCACTTTACAGCTTTTCACATTATTTTCATTTAAACTGCACTTTTAAAAAGGTCACACTTGTTTATCATTTGGTATAGTTAGATTTTAAATCCAGTTAACAATCCTACTCTTCTTAGTTCTCCCCTGAAGGGAGGGAACATGTAATCGGTTCTGTTTGTCATTTGTCACATTTGACAATGTGGTGTAAATGTGCAGTGTGAGCACCTTAAGAAAGTCCAAGAAAGCAGGTTTTGACAAGCAGGCCTTCTTGATAAGAGCCATGGCGCTGGTGAAGTTATTGATGTAGTCACTATACACGTTCAGAACCATGGACTTTGAAAACTGTGAAGGAAACATTGTGACATAAGGACTCTGCTTCTCCACAATATTTGTATGATAAGAGTCACAGTAATTCAACAGGTGGAACTACAAAGCAAATAAATGGTTGACGAGTCACAATTTTTGTCAAACCATTAGCCATCATAGGTTATTCTGACTGCCCTCTGAAACACAGAGCTCCCACTCTAACAGACTGACTCACTATGGAGCTAAATCAGGGTCAAAAGTTTTATTCATTTGAAAAAGTTATTTGAAAATGACTGTTCTTATTTATAAAGTGCTTTACAAACCGGAACATTATGGCTAACGGGTGGATTTTCCCCATTTGAGTGCAGTTAGGCAAACAGCCACTTACTGCTAAAGAGTCAGACAGTAAAAGTGGACAGCATAGCCTCAGTTTCTTAACATAAAACTCACTGCTGCAGCCAGGGACAGCATAAAAGTGATCCCCTTAAACTGACTTTTAGTTTTAGTGTCACAGCTGTCATGGTCCTGGTCTGTGACCCAGTGTTTCTATGTTCCTTAGGCTTTATCTGGCATTGTTTAGGTTCCTAGTTTAATCACTGGTATTTCTGGTTCTGATTGTGTGTAGTTGTATGTTACTGTGCTTCCCCTGTGTTCCATGTTTCTCATTTAGTCACCCTTGTCTTCATGTTCGTTTATCTGCTATGTCCGTGTTAGGTCTTCCTTTTCTGTCTCCCTAGTCGGCTATTTTCTCATGCCTGTTTCTCCCCTGGTCCCAGTGTCAAGTCTGTGTGGTTTAGTCTGTGTCTCAGTGTGTTTCCTGTTTTATTTTGACAGTCTATCATCTTGTGTTCATTATGTTCAATTTTTCTAAGTTTACAGCAGTAAAGCTGCCTCCTTTCATTCATCACTTTGTGTTACACGTCCTGCATTTGGGTCCAACCTCTGCCTGTCACACAGTGCTAACCATGACAACAGGAGATGTCAGTCATTAGTCTACATTCTGCCCCTCCCTTTTGATACACGCTCACAACACAAAATCAGGGAAACTGAAAAAAGTGTCTGAAACTGGATGAGATCAAATGAGATTTGAAACAAAGAAAAGTGAATTTAAAGCTAAAAATAAATTGGAAAAAAAATACTTGCATTAAAACGAATAGTTTATTTAAAATAAAACAGTTTATGTTTTTTTTACTTTCTTTTAAAACGTGAAAACGTAGAATTTCACTTTCAAATAACTTTTTCAAATTAATTAAACTTTTGACCACAATCTTGCTCCATAAATGCCTTCACCTTCTATATTTCAGTATGTCTGTCAGGCAGAGAGGCATCTATCAGATAATAATATTATGTCACTAAAATCAGGAAATAGTACAGCCATGATGGTCTGACAACCCCTATGCCTAACACATCACTGAGATTACCTCGGCTTAGAATCAGAGACTTCAGCTTTACAAAAACAATGTTATGAGCAGGTTGTGTGGAGTTTACTTGAAAGAGACTTCAGTAGTGTGATGATGGACACTTCACTTAAAGGTGAAGGATGACAGAAATTAAAAAGAGAAATAAGGAAGAAAATGTCAACTGACCGAAGCCACAAACAAGTCTCCTATCTTCTCACTTTGATCCCACTCGGCCACGCGGGATGCAAGGGCAATCTGGAACATGCAGTGACACTGATAGATCTCGTGCAGGCGGTGAAAGATCTGACGCACGTTCTTTGGGTTTAAAATCACAGACTGTGTCTCCAGCAAAGGCTTCTGGTACTCCTGAAGGACAAAGACAGACCAGTCTGGTATACTGCATATCTGTGGTTATGGTTCTGTTAGGTTACCCAAACAGTGCTTAAACTGTATACTTTGCATTTCGATATCTGTGATGAATTCATCTGCTAAATAATGACCCACAATGTTAACTCAATATTAGAAATTGGGATGTCATATTTCTGATGGCTGAAGTTTTTTCTGCTTAAGTATAAAGTAATTAAAGTTTTAGAGTGAGTTCCCCAAAGTGCTCAGATGAACACTGAACATTTATAATTAACCTTTATATTAAAATGCAAAATTTGAATATAATATAAAAACTATAAAAGTTGTGACTGAGTTCCACACTGACAGCACCTGAAGAGAAACGTGTCTCACCTGAAGGATTCGTTTGAGAGAGTCCAAGTAGCTGCTCTCACTTTGCACAATGGATCTGAGGATGAGACGTCTGACAACCTGAACGAAGCACCAATAAGTGAAATGGATCCAGCAAACCAATGACCGTAAATATTAACAACTAAATAAAAACATGCGCAAACAGTTTCAGTTTTAGAAAAGTTGTAGATGATGAGTCAAGACGAATGCAGAAATATGGAACAACAGAGAGGACAAAATTTATTAAACTTCAGCCACAGTTGTTTGATATTTATTTGAAGCAGTTCATGTTAAATTATTTGTTTTAAACATCCTAGAAAACATGATCATGTTAAGAATGCTTAAATAACTTTTACCTTGCAGTAAGTGTAGGTGGCTGTGGCTCAGTAGCATAGAGTAGTTGGTAACTATATCCCAAGCTGCCTCAATACACTATTGCAATGTCCTTGGGCAAGTGACAGTTACTGATGCATCAATCAGTAACTGTGCAACTGTGTGTGTGTGTGAAAACTAGAAAACTATGAATGTGACCTGTAGTAAAAAAAAACACTTTAAGTGCTCAGTTAGAGCAGAAAAGTGCCATACAGTTACCAGTCCATACACAAATCTCCATTAGGTTAGGGTCACAGTTGTGAAATCAGGTCTTTTTCAAAGTCTTTTTGAGGATAATCATCTGTTGTTGATAGAATAATAACGTTTTACAGTAAGTAGCTACCACAAGTTCACTACTTGGCATGAATTCCTTTTATGTGTTGAATATGTCATGGAATAACACAGAAGCACCTGGCACTGAAACTCCCTTTCAGTCGATTGTCCAATTACTTTTCATCTACTAAGTAACTGAATATTAAAATACTGGCCACTTCTCAGCCTCCAACTAAACACATGTATGACACATCTATGATATCTACCATGCCTTATTATTTCATTCATACGATTAGCAGAAAACTTATTGTGACCTTAAGATTGAGGTCATTGACATTCAAACTCGCCTGAGATTTTTAGTAGATACACCTATGGTATTAATTTGGAGCTCCTACGTCGTCTTGATCTCAATCACATTCACAAACTCAGATGTCCTTGCTGCCTGACCACCCACCTGGCAGGGTGACGACTAAAGGATGAGGACTAAATTACTAGACCCCTATGAAGTTTGTGTTTAAAGAGAGCAAGGGATTTTCAACATAGCATTTCTAAATCTACTGGGGGGTTTTTTAAAGCAAAAAATGTTTTTTTTGCACTCAATAACAATTATTTTAGAAAAAAACATCAGCAGGGTTTGAGCTGTCACCTGAGAAAGCCTCATGGCAAAAACAAAAGAACTCTGCTTAGACTTGAGAAAAACAATTGTTGATGCTCACAAAGCAGGAGATGGATATACAAAATCATCTCAGCGTCTCCAAGTGTGAAGTATCAAAAATGTCAAAGATAGCCCTACAGTACAGAACAAGCCTGGTAGAGGTAGGAAGCAAAAGACTTGAAAGACTCTGGGAAGAAAACTAGTGAGAGATGTGTCCAAAGACCCCTGAACGGTGAGGCGTGTTCTTACAGAAGAAAAGAAGGTAAACACTAAATTCTGCATAAACATGGGCTGCATGATTTCAGACCAAGAAAAACTCCACTTCTGCAGAAGAGACACTGTCAAGCCAGACTCAAGTATGCCAAGGACAACCTGGAGAAAGATTATGCATACTGGAAGTGCATCCTTTAGTCAGATAAGACAGAACTAGAGCTCTTTGGCCACAAAGATGCTGCTTTTTGGGGAAAGATGAAGCACAGCGATGGGTATTTGTGGAGATGTTTTAGTGCATCTGGACATGAATCTCATCAAGGTGAAAGGAATCATGAAGAAAGAAGGATATGTGAAGATTTTGAGAGAAAACATCAACCAGTCAGCAGCAAAACTGGGTCTGTTTCATCGCTTTGTCTTCCAAGTTGTTTTAGGTTGGTGTCATGGACAGCAGCCTAAAACATACATCACTCCTGGTGAAGAAATGCCCCTACACAATACATAGTAATTTCCCCCAAAAAATCCTTGTTGTGTTTTAATTCTGTCCTCAGCTGTAGACAATAGTCAGCCACCATAAGATCAAATACAGAGTTCATGTGAAAGATAGAAAACAGTAACAATGTTCCTAAGTGGGTGATTTTAGGTTGTGTTCATTCAACTAATAAAGTGATCAATATATGGAGAACTGACATCAGAGCATCACAGGAAAATCCGATTTCATCAGTGCAGCCTTTAATAAGTCAGCAGAAATAGAGCGCACCTCGATACAGATTAGTGAACATATGCTGACATGCACACCTGCTGACTGCTGAGTCCCTCTGGCATGGGGCAGAGTTGTGGTGGAGGGTGTTTTACCTCACACAAAAACACATCCATGTAACCGGCATCATCTTTTCCATCACCTGCAAAATCAAACAACCAGAGAGTGTTTGCATCACAAGTCATTTACTTACTTTCCTGGCTCATTTATTAACTACTGTCTTCTTTTCCATCACTGTAACTGAATATGTTATTCATATAAAGAGCATTTTATTATTATAAATCTCACACACTTACATACACACATGTGTAGTCACTTTTTTAAATTCCCCCCTCGCCCCTGCAGGCAGTCTTTATCCTTCAAACTTGGATCTTTAACGAGAGGCCTGGAAGCTGGAGGATCCTGCTCAGTATATTAGCTGTTCCTAGGACTGCGCTCTGGACAGAGATCTCAGATGTTGTTCCTGGGATCTGCTGGAGCCACTTGCACTTGGTCACTGCACAAAGTGCTCCAATTACCACTGGGACCACTGTTGCCTTCATCCTCCAAATCTTAAGTTCTTCTCTCAGTCCTTGGTACCTCCCCAGCTTTTCATGTTCCTCCGTTCTGATGTTGCTAGCACTTGGTATGCCGGCCACTAGCCCTGCCTGCTTGTATCTTGCACCCTGCTGTTATGTGCTGGATTGTCTCAGGGGCATCTTTACACAGCCTGCACCTGGGGTCTTGCCTGGTGTGGTAGACCCCAACCTCTATGGATCTTGTGCTCAGAGCTTGTTCCTGCGCTGCCATGATTAGTGCCTCTATGCTGTCTTTCAGTCCAGCTTTGTTCAGCCACTGGTAGGATTTCTGGATGTCAGCCACCTCCTGCCAGGGGTACATACCGTGCAGTGGCCTGTTCTTCCACAATGGTTCCATGTGGTATTGAGGCAGGTTTTTTGCCGGTAATTTGATGGGAGCGGTTCCTTCTGGGGATCAGGACTGTCCAACCTTCAGTAAGCCATTCCGGGTGTCTCTCACCTTTCAGCACCTGGTTCGTTGGTGCTGTCAGAGGCTCATGGAGTGCAGTCAGCTTCTTGTCTGGCTTCAGCTATCTCTTTCCCACTCATATCTGAGATAGGGTACATTAGCATGGGGGGTCTAGCCTAGGAATCCTTACCAGATGCGGAAGCCCTGGTTGGGAATTGAACCCCGGACATGAATTTCCAAAGGCGTGTAATTATAATTTTTATTATTTTATATGCTAAATGTTAAAAAGAATGTTGACAGGTTTCTGCCGTACCCTGTACAAAAGTAGAAATAGTAATGGTGACATCAGCTGTTTTTTTAACTATTGTTTGCACCCTCGGTTTGGCACCCTTGGTGTTGGATCCAAAAGTGACTGGTAATGGGCTGGCTGTGACAGAGGACGTTTGCACATAAGGTAGCAAGTTATCAGTTACAAGGTAGACACACTCTAAATCATGACTCAAATAGGCCCATTATTTACAAAATGAACATCATAGACTTGAATCTTGGAAAACTTGCAACTCAGGCCATAAACTTTTTAAAGAACGTTATAATTTTCATTTTTAATTATTAATGAATTATTTAAGGATTAATCCCAGCTCCAATTCTATACCTGTAGAGTCTTTTCTCTGTAGGAATGACACTTTGCGAATCATTGCTAACTTTCTCCTTCCTAAACCCTCCTTGGTACCGTTTCTTGCTGCTTTCATCAATTACTGAACCTGGAATACAAGAACAGATGTGTAACCATGGTTACTTCAAATTCAAATCTGAAAAAATGAAACCACTTGTATTGTATCAAAATACTATTGGGGTTTATTTCATTTCTGGCAAAAGCAAAATAAAACCATATCTATCTGAAGTCATTTAAGATTATCTGATTAACAGTCAGAGTAAAAAGTAGTTTGTTCAAAGATGGAAGAGACAAACAGCTGAAGTGACTAGCACTACCTTAGTGTCACAGGTCTGTCTGATGTGGGCAAAAAGAGGCATACTGATACACAAAGCCAGCTCTCTCCTGGTGACAGCACAAAGGTCTTTGAGCCCCGGCACATCTGCAGGCAGCTGACAGTCGAACATCAGGAGGCAGAGACACAGCATTAGTTTAACTTTGACATGCCTGACAACTCATATCAATAAGCACAACACAATACGACAAGAAGTTCAGTTAAAGACACATGTTGGTAGGTTTCCCACATACCCGGAAAATGAACCACTGCCTAGGTCTTTGTTAAATAAACTTAACAATATTGATGTTTTTGCAAAGTTTTATACACATCTGATCAATACTTCTGCACATACAGTAGTTGTCAGAAGTTTACATACATTCATCCTGAGCGAATGTACAAGTTTGAATTTATTTGGGATTTTCTTTAATATTAGAAGCCACATTCAGACAGTCGATGGATCACACACACAGTGATGATGCATTATTTTGTATGTTTTCAACACTTTGTTTTAGGGATCAAATCACAAACCTTCCATTTGGCAGATAAATGACTGTGGTTCATGTGGGAAACTGTTATATCTAACTAAATGAAAGTGACTTTAATGTGAGGGTAGAGGGCCATCACTCTAAAGAAACACATTCACAATGAAGGAAATGTATGTGAAACTGAGGTCTAAACTTGGCTTGGCAAGAAACTACAGACACACATGAACTTTAACATCTTAAAACATGGACTGACAAATCTAATAAAAAAGCATAACATTAAGATTTATTGTTGCATGTTTTCTCTAAGAGAAAGTTAATCATAATATCTGTCTCTAGCAATTGTTCATACTTCCTTTGTATATAGTTTTAAGGCACCTACCTTCTGTGCACACAAACCACTTTATTTATCCAAAGTAAAGAGATTCCGTGTTGTGTTGACCCAGCTGATGAACTCCTTATTCAATATTCCGAACTTTACAAATTCTCCCCACTAACCAAGTCAAATTACTCAAGTTACATTTTACCCTTTTCAAAACACTGAGCGGCGAAAGTCCAACAGCAAGTTACAGCACATGGTGACAAAAGCAGAAGACAGAAGTGCTGACATGGTGAGGGACTGCCAGAAATAAATCACTTCCTCTTTTCATCATTCTCGGGTTGATTCACACAGAAGTTTAAAACAGATGTGGTTATTCCTTAGCAAAGTGATTTTTGGGCTGAAAAACTATGAATCGTTTAAAGCTAATCCTGACACTGCTGGACTTTTTCCACAAAGGTTGAATCTGCCTATAATGAAAAAAATAAAGAGAATTATGACCAACTCTGCAGTTTCTCTCTTTCAGTTCATCATTTTGCACTTGTGAAATTTTCTTAACTCCAACCACAATAAAACATGAATGCTGTTTTTACAGTGCCTTCTGTGATCCAAAATATATTAAATCTACTTTATTTCTTTAGTGAAGACTTTTTAAATGACTTCACATGCGGTTTTCAGAGTAAGCACATTGATAGTTTTTTTGTAATGACTTATCTTGCTGCTGCTGTGGGTTGGAGGAGCAGCCTCACAGTCACACGGGTCATCATAACGCTCAAACTCACTGCAGCTCCAGCTTTTGGAGCCGAGATGATCGGGTCTCTGAATGGTAAATGGCCTGTATTTGTATAGCGCTTTACTAGTCCCTAAGGACCCCAAAGCGCTTTACACATCCAGTCATCCACCCATTCACACACTGGTGATGGTAAGCTACATTGTAGCCACAGCCACCCTGGGGAGCACTGACAGAGGCGAGGCTGCCGGACACTGGCGCCACCGGGCCCTCTGACCACCACCAGTAGGCAACGGGTGAAGTGTCTTGCCCAAGGACACAACGACCGAGACTGTCCAAGCCGGGGCTCGAACCGGCAACCTTCCAATTACAAGGCGAACTCCCAACTCTTGAGCCACGATCGCCCCGCCCCGATCGCCACGATGTCCTCAAAAGTCATCCACACCTGGACACAACATACTGTCAAGGTTGTAAAAGAGAGCAAACAACTGACGTGTTTTTCTCTCTCTATTCTTCTTCTTAAATTCATATTGTTAACTTTGTTTTGGACTTGACCAATCAACCGTTAAACCTGTTATGTGGGGTCTATCACCAAATCTGACTTTTTTTAACTTGAAAATATTGCTAAAGATGCCTTTTCTCTCTTTGAGCAACACAAAGAACTTAATGTATGTTTTTATATCTAGCAGTCTTGATCAGTGTAATAATCTGCTCTCTAATATACAAATATAACAATAAAATAAAATAAAAAATAAAATAAAATATTTATTACATCAGCTACAACTGATGCAGAACCCTGCATCAGCTACAACTGATGCAGAACCCTGCCAGACTGCTTACTGGGATCAGAAGGGGAGAATATATTGCACCATTTCTCTAGTCTGTAGGCTCCAGAAAATACATTTTGCTCACATCTGAACCTGTTTGGCTCTAGCACAAATCTGCTCCACATTCCAACATAAAGAAGAAAAAGCCTTAGAGGCAGCTTTAAGCTTTTATCCTGAGCTTCTAGAACTGTCTGCTGGAGGCCCTGAGAGCAGCCAGAAGTGCTGAAATGTTTAAACAAACTTAAAACTTACTGCCTCAGCTTGGCTTTTGACTGATTATGTGCATATACTAAAAATCTATTCAATTCAATTCAATTTTACTTATACAGTGCCAAATCACAACAACAGTCGCCTCAAGGCGCTTTATATTGTAAGGAAGATCCTACTATAATACATTCTGAGAAAAAACCCAACAACCATATGACCCCCTATGAGCAAGCACTTTGGCGACAGTGGGAAGGAAAAACTCCCTTTTAACAGGAAGAAACCTCCGGCAGAACCAGGCTCAGGGAGGGGCGGCCATCTGCTGCGACCGGTTGGGGTGAGAGAAGGAAAACAGGATAAAGACATGCTGTGGAAGAGAGACAGAGGTTAATAACAAGTACGATTCAATGCAGAGAGGTCTATTAACACATGTTAATGTTTTACTACAATCTGTGAAATATTAACTAATTTTCTTTTCTTCTACATACAAAAACAAATATTAAATAACTTTCCTTAAATGGACTGGTTCTTATTTAGCGCATTTGTACTCTGAGCACTCTACACAACTTGCCTAATTCACACATTTAAAGCACTTTTCTCTAGGTTGTTACTAAGTGCTTTCTGTCTAACACTCACACACATTCATTCTGTTACCCAAGGATATTTGACATGCAGACTGGAATCAAACCACCAACCTTCTGGTTAGTAGGTGACCTGCTCCACCACCTGAGCTACAGCCACCCACTAACATTTGTTGGATGTAGTTGTGCTCTCATCAGCTGCTTGTTATGTCTGTGGGGTCCCAAAAACCTGTTGTAGAGTTGGAAAGTATGGATGTCTGCTGGGAGGTTGCAGAGAGCCATCTGGTGGACAAACTGCTGAACAACACACCATGGTTGGAGTTCTCCTTCATTTCTGTTCAATTCTATATTATGCATATAGCTCCAAATCACAACAACTGCCACCTCAAGACCCTTTATGTTATAAGGTAAAGACTCCACTATAATACAGAGAAAACACCAACAATCACATGAAGGAGAAAAAGGAAAAACTCTGTTTTAACAGGAAGAAATCTCTGGCAGAACCAGCCTCAGGGAGGTACTGGATGGAAGTGATGGGAGGAAGACAGGACAAAAGACACAGTGGAAGAGAGACAGAGACTAATAATAACTAATGATTAAATGCAGCATGGTATCTAAACACATAGCGAGTAAAATGGGTTAGCGAAAAAAAAAACACTCAGTGCATCATGGAAGCCCCCAGCAGCCTAATGCAGCATAAGTAAAGGAGGATTCCCAGAAAGCTGATCCAGCCCTAACTATTTTAAGACCAATTGTAAAAGTAGAGGGGTGTCTGAAAGCTGAAGGCTCTGCCTCCCATTCTACTTCTAAATACCCTATCACCACAAGTAATCCAGCAGTGTGAGAGCAAAGTTCTCTGTTGGGCTGATGCAGTACTAATAGGTCTTTATTATAAAATGGGGCCTGATCATTTGAGCACTCACATGTAATAAGTAGGATTTTCTTGATTCAAATTAACAGGGAGCCAATGAAGACAAGCAAAATCTACTCTCTCTTTCTAGTCCCTGTCAGTACTCTTGCTGCAGCATTTTGGATTAACTGAAGGCTTTTCAAGGAGTTTTCAGGACATCCTGATAATAATGAATTGCAGTAGTCCAGCCTGGAAGTAATAAATGCATGAACTAGTTTTTCAGCGTCACTCTGAGACAGGATATTTCTAACTTTAGAGATGTTGCGCAAATGGAAGAACGCAGTCTTACATATTTGTTTAATATGTGCGTTGAAGGACATATTCTGGTCAAAAATGACTCCAAGGTTCCTCACAGCATTACTGGAGGCCAAGGTAATGCCATCCAGAGTAAGAATCTGGTTAGATACCATATTTCTAAGATTTTCAGGGCCAAGTACAATAACCTCAGTTTTATCTGAATTAAGAAGCAGAAAGTTAGCGGCCATCCAGGTCTTTATGTCTTTAAGACATTCCTGCAGTTTAACTAATTGGTGTGTGTTATCTGGCTTCATAGATAGAGCTGGGTGTCATCTGCATAGCAGTGAAAATTTATGCTGTGTCTTCTAATGATGCTGCATAGGGGAGGCATGTATAGTGTAAACAGAATTGGTCCTAGCACTGAACCCTGTGGAACTCCATAATTAACCTCAGTGTGTGAAGAGGACTCTCCATTTACATTTATGCTGTGTCTTCTAATGATGCTGCATAGGGGAGGCATGTATAGTGTAAACAGAATTGGTCCTAGCACTGAACCCTGTGGAACTCCATAATTAAAATCAGTTCACTGTGTGTTATACTTGTATAACTATGCAAGTGACAAATAAAGAACCTTGAACCTTGAAATTGGAGTCTATTAGATAGATATGATACAAACCACTGCAGCACGGTACGTGTAATACCTACAGCATGTTTGGCTCTCGGCGAAGGCGGTCGCACTTTTTCTCCTCTCCTCCTTCCCCTTATCTTCCCTGCTTAGCCTCTTGTGTCCTTGTCCTGTCTCGTATGTATTACTTTTCCCTGGAACACTCTCTCACTGTCGTTCTCTAAAACCTAAAAGAGAATTATGGATTTGATCAACTGGTCTCTGAATGCTATTGACACCCTTTTCTCAACGAGAAGTCTGGGCTCGGGAGAGCCCGAGTGCCCTGGAGGGACTTTCCCTGCCGGATACACGATGGACGGGTGGCAGAAATGGAGGATCATGTGCCTGACGGGACTGTCGATCGAGGACGCTGAAGCTATCTACCTATTCGGAACCATGATAACAGGGTTCTTGCTAATCAGAGCTGTCTTGGCCCTGGCTTATCGGAGAATTAAGAGAGCGGAACCGGCTGTTCAAACCCCCCCAAGGCTGCCCGCTGGGATTGAAACGATGGGACGAGGCGCGACTTCTCACAACGAAAACAGCATGGCTAATACCTTGGAGACGCTTACAGCTGCCGTGAAGACTCAAAATAACACCATTGAGCCTATACTGTATTGGGATACATCAAAGAGAGGCCTGCTCAAAATGACACCCTTGAGCGAAAGTTGGATCACATTGCAGAACGGCTCACTGCAGTTGTGGGGTCTCAGAATCAAAAGAATGACAACACCACGGAACGGAAGTTTGATACCATCATGGGGAGGCCCGCGGTTCTCCAACGGGAGATTCAGAGACCAGTGTCGGAGTGTTAAAGAACAGCTTTGAAATTCTCCTGAGCTGCTCGCATAAAAGAAAAATCAACAACATCAACACGCGGATACCTAGGCGCCAGCTGCGGGCCCAAGGCTGGAACCGAACAAAAACTCCCAGATAACGACTGTGTGTTGACTATTCTTCCCATCCCATGCAAGGCCACCTGGGTTGGCTGGCAGACTGTTTACTTAGCCTGATAGGGCGGAGGACACTGTCTCAGCTGAACTCTGGACACGCACACACACATACACTTACACTGATAAGCACGCACTCATCCCCCTCCCTTTCCAAACGCCTTCGATGCTTGTTTCCTGCAGGGGAACATGGCGGGTCTGTGTGCCGCGCTGGAATGGTAGCGCTGTGCAGGGCGGCTGCTGTGTTCGCTTCGTATTACTCCTCACCCCCAACCCAATCCTGTGGCTTGTCATGTCTTTCACAAAGTTGTGCTGTGGACATTTATGTGCTTTTTGTGCAGAGTTTTTTTTGTTTCCTGTTCTCATGCTGTCCTACCATGGAAGCACAGCATGAGTAGAGGTCTCTTTTTTTCCTCTTGTACTTTCCCATTGTTGTGTATATTTCAGTGTTTTTCTGTAACGCTACCGATCTCCGACTTGTATCCCCATGTAATGTCTGTGTTGTGTCTGCAAGGTCGGGGGGGGGTGTCCCATTTCACTGCAGGGCAACCTGCATGTGGCGAATAGAGCTTTGATTGATTGATTGAGCATGTTCTAATCGCTCTAATAGGATATTATGGTCGACAGTATCGAATGCTGCACTAAGGTCTAGCAGGACAAGCACAGAGATGAGTCCACTGTCAGAGGCCATAAGAAGATCATTTGTAACCTTCACTAATGTGATTGTTGTACTGTAATGAATTTGGAAATTTGACTGAAAGTCTTCAAATAAACTATTCCTCTGCAGATGAGAGCTGTTTGACAACTACTCTTTCAAGGATTTTTGATATGAAAGGAAGGTTGGCGATTGGCCTATAATTAGCTAACACTGCTGGGTCTAGAGATGGCTTTTTGAGTAAAGGTTTAACTACAGCCACCTTGAAGGCCTGTGGTACATAGCCGATTATTAGAGATAGGTTGATCATATTTAAGATCAATTAATTAATGGCAGGACTTCTTCGAGCAGTTTTGTAGGAATGGGGTCTAAAAGACATGTTGATGGTTTGGAGGAAGTAATTATTGAAGTTAACTCAGAAAGATCAATTGGAGAAAAAGAGTCTAACTTAACATCAATGGTACTAAGAGTAGCTGTAGATAATATTACATCTGTGGGATGATTATTGGTAATTTTTTCTCTAATGATAAAAATTGTATTTGTGAAGAAGTTCATGAAGTCATTACTAGTTAACGTTAAAGGGATGGTTGGCTCAACAGAGCTCTGACTTTTTGTCAGCCTGGCTACAGTGCTGAAGAGAAACCTGGGGTTGTTCTTATTTTCTTCAATCAGTGACGAATAGTAAGATGTTTTGGCTTTACGGAGGGCTTTCTTATAAAGCAGCAAACTATTTCTCCAGGCTAAATGATAATCCTCTAAATTTGTGACACGCCATTTCCTCTCCAGCTTAAGAGTCATCTGCTTTAGGCTACGTGTTTGAGAATTATACCACTGAGTCAGGTACTTCTGATTTGAGACCTTAGTTTTCACCGGAGCTACAGTATCCAGAGTCGTACGTAGTGAGGAGGTAAAATTATTAACAAGATAATCGACCTCTGTTGGAGTAGTATTCAGATAGCTGCTCTGCTCTATGTTGGTACAGGGCATTGAAGATGATAACAGTGGGTGGATTCTATTCTTAAACTTAGTTACAGCGCTTTCAGAAAGACATCTACTTTGATAAAGTCTACTCTCCACTGCTGTGTAAACAATTATTGTAAATGTAAATGTTATCAGGAATGTTAGAAATGGAAAATCTTATATTGCATTCTAAGCACAACAAATGTGAAATGGCAGGAAAGATCAGTGTTCTGTTGCAGTATGCAGAGTACACGTGTAAATTTTTCAGAGTACCAAAAAACACATTGCCTTTGCAGACTGATGATCAAACACAGAGATAGAGGTCACAGAAACATTACAAATACCTGAACGTTGCTGTCTTATGTCATTCAGTCACCTAAAGGTAGTAAGTTTGACCTTTGGAGGGTCATCATGACTAGGTCTGCATGCCTACTGTAAATGCATCGATTTCCAGTCATGTGACTGGCTGATTAGCTATTTGTCTTAATGAGCAGTTGAGCAAGTGTACCTAAGTTACCTGATTTTAGTCATTAGGGCTTTTAAAAAGTATTACTGCCATTTGTGTCTTAATATTTCTAGTAACACTACTTTAACTGCAGTGAGCACGTGAGACATCCCTTTTTATGGAAAAGGAAGGAAAAGTCATATTTATTATTATTCACATATTACACAGACTGTTTGTGCTGACTGAACAGGCTCAGACTGAAGCAGTGCAGTTCCTGGCCTATTTTCAAGTATCATTAAAATTATTGTCAGGATTATATTGTTGATTGTCATTTATGCTTAGAAATATTTACTCATATATGCTTAGATTTTATAATCAATGGCATATTGATAGGGGTTTGATCCTTAGTAGTCTGCAAAGAATTTGTGTGCGTTCCAGAGTGTTCTGGCATGCACACACACAGCTTAAGGTCATGAAAGAGGTTATATCTTCTCTTACTGATATATGGTATAGCAAACACATCTATATCTGTTTTAGTATAAGTGCCTTTTGTTTAGATGAACTGCTGGACTTCCAGACCAGCAGGTTTAGGGAAGTCATTTATGGGTTCACATTCTGACCCCACACACACACAAACACACACACACACACATACTTATACAACGCACAGACAAGGTACTCTTTGTTTGTATGTATATGTCATATGTTAATGAACCTATGCATACTCATGTAACCTCAATAAAGAGTAGTGTTGCGGGGGGAGCGGACGAGAGAAACTGGGGTCAAGCGAAGGAACAGCGTTTGTCCAGTTCTCTCCCGTGCACGAGAAACATAAAGAACTTTGCCTACTCGTGTCTTGCTTCGCTGTGTAGTTAAATTGTCTTGAACGTTCCAACGAATAGGTTTATGCTACAAACCTATCAGTTATCACGTGTATAAATCTCACCATTAGATGTCAGTAGATTGCAGATTGCAGTCAATTCAGTCACTTTTCTTATCCCTCCTAATTCAAGTGCATAAACCGATCTACGTTAGCTCTGGTAATTCTGATGATCGTTCAATAAATCTTAATCTTTTTGTTTGCTTTTTGGAGGAGTGAAGTTACAAAAACCTCTTCAATCAAATTTGCTTTGGTGGACAGAAAACAACCGTTGTAGATTGTTTGGGGTTACCTTTTATAATGTGGGACTAGTATTGAATTTTCAAAACTGAAGTCAGTTCTTCTGACCAGTTTCAGACCAGGATGAACATAAGTACAATATTGAACCTGAAGTATGATCCTCCCACCCACTAGGGAACCGCTCCCAGCTGTGGGTTCACCTCCTCCTGCTGAACTCATAGAGCAGCAAACAACCAGCCCAGGGACAGACTTTAATGTAGCATCACTTTCATCGGTCACTCCCGAACTCCTGTGAAACATGACGAATGTGGCCTTTGTAAATATGAGTAACTAAGAAAACATGTCCACTGTTTTGTAAGTCATTGTTTTACTGCATAAGTTCCCATCTACAGTAATGGAGATAAGCAGGCACATAATATGAAAAGGCTGTAGGTTGACTTTGTCTTTTCTGATTCATCAGTTTGTGTGGCTCTTTTCACAGGAGTGACCTAACCCACACTTTATTTACTTATATGATAAATTAAGTTTAGTGCAATGTAGTGCAAAATACACTTCTTTTAATTTAATAACATGAAGCTGCATCAAGTTTCCATGGTGACTGTTCAAGAAATTCTGCATTCATAAATAAATATCAGACTGTCAAAAGAGCTCATCTGTGCGAGACCACCGAGCTGAGAGCATTTTCAGGTCGAGATCTCCCCGTACGCCATCGTTGGAGAGCATTTAAAAGTTTTTCTTCCTGACTGTGATTTGAAAACGTCTAAATGGAATCAAGTCAAGGAATCTATAAACCTATCAGGGTATGTGACCGTTTTGGTTTTACTTCATTCAATAATTTGAAGAATTTGTTGTAGTTTTAAAAGCTGACAAACTGAGAATCATTTTAAGTAACAATGACTAAATTGCTATTTCTTTGACAGGTGTTGTTCAACACACCGATTTATGAAACAGCTGTAAAGATCTGCTGGCATCTTCCAGGCTACAGGACTCAGGTTAGACCCAGATTCATGCAAACCAAAGCTGACAGAAAATATCAGGTAATTTCTGAGGACCTGAGAGTGGTGGTGATTAAATGTCTCCTTTTATTTTTAGATTGCGATTATGACGGAGTTTCTCAGACTTCAGCAGGAAGATCAAATTCCACTTAACCTCACTGCTGAAGATCTGAGAGATCTTTTGGTGGAGAAAAGCAGGGAGACACTCAGAGAGCAGTGAGTTGCTGTCACACCTGAAAGTCTGTTTGTGATGACGTGTAAATGCTGAGAGAAAACCTCTGTTTTGCTTTCTTTTGAAGGCTATGGGAGTTTGAATTAGAGGATTTTGAAGAAGAGGAAGCCAAACCTCTTCTAAGGCTGGTAAGACTAGAAAACTCACAAGACTTGTAGTAATTTGGACTTTTTTTTTCATTATGTTCACATAACCTTTAAACATAAGTGCACTGTAAATGTGCTTTCTGTTTCAGTTATGGGCAGTGAACGATATCAATAAAATGAGGGACGTTGAATTTCAAGCCAGAATGCTTCTTCAGTTCCCAGAGGCCATACCTCCTAAATTTCAGTGAGTCACGTGTAATATACAGTTATTAACCCTGTAAGACCCAACCCATCAAAAAATAGCCAGAAAATTCAGATTTTTTTGGAACTGAGATGTTTATTAACCCTTTAAACAAAATGCACAAATTTGTTTTTTGACAACAAAACAACATGACAACAGACGTCATGTTGTGTATGATATACTTTTATTATGTATTTATTATATTTTTTTGTATCGCATTTGATACATTGGGTGTTTTGGCAACTTTTTGTTAACAACAATGTTAATTTTAGACAAAAAAAAGAAGAGTTTTGTTCATAACATTTAGAAATTAAGGCAAGTATTGATCATGTTGATGAGATAGAGGTCTCAGAAACTCATGTATGATACAAAGGCGGTTATAGGGTTAACAGTCCAGCTACAGTGTTTCAATATTTAAATGATGCTTTGAATATGTTTAAAAGATAACTCTTATAATGTTTTTCTACAGAGCACAAATGAAGAACGCTCCTCTGACGGTCTTTCAATGGCAAATGTTCCACCAGCCGAAGGATCTTTTTCAGAAAGTGTTCCAGAGCCTGATGTTCCCTGTGAGGAACTTCTTTCTGAAAGGGCATCCAGTCTGAGTTCTCAAGACCTTAAGATCGAAGGAGCTCTTTCAGAAAGTGTGCCAGTGGCTGACATTCCCTGTGAGGAACCCTATGCCGAGTCCAAATCCAGTGTTGAAGGCGAAGATCATAAGATCAAAGGATCTCGTTCGGAAATTGGGCCAGTTCCTGATGTTCCCTGTGAGGAACCTTTTCCTGAACCCGCATCCAGTATGAAGTCCAAAGACCTTCAGATCAATAAGAAGAAGAAGAAGAAGAAGGGCTTCTTCAAAAGACTTAAAAGTCTGTTCTGCTGTTGTTGCAGACCAAAAGACACTGACTGACATTGAAACTGAAATTGTCACCGTACTGAGTCTGCGGCCCAGTATTGGTGTTCCAGTAACTGTAAATATGTTCCTTGATGATTGTTGTTCATGTTTTGGGGGTTTCTTTAGTTTTCAGTGGGCTGGGTGGTTTTTTCCCCTTCGTGTTCTTTACTTAATTCTTGTTCATAGTTCCTGATTTGTTTTCCTAGTTCTTGTTTCTTAGTTTTTAGTTTCTTGATTCCAGTTGAGTTTCTATATGAGTTTTGAGTTTTTGGTTTGTTTTTTGTGACGTTTATCCCTAATGAAAATATTTTTCCGCAATAAAAGCTGCCGATTTAAGTTTCATTCCACGTAAGAGTCCTGTGTTTGGGTCCGACTACCTACCTGTCACAACACACCATGACAGAAATCAAACTTTATAAACTCATTCATATTTCTACATGAGTCTTCATCTAAATTAAAGATTTTTTTTCTTTCAAACATTTGTAAGAGTCTCTTATGGTTCTCAAAATACTTCCACAAGTCCAGTAGGTGTAGTTGGGTAAACATAACATATTGATGGTATTATTTTTAATACAATTTGAACTTATTCTGTTAACATATGAACAACAGTAACTGAAACTGGTATATAAAATGCATTTCCTGTAGAAAATGCAGTGTGAATGCTAATAGCTGAATAGTTTGAGTTGAATTTTGATAATTGCTGAAATCTTTGGTAAAAAACATGTTTAATGGGCTGAAATACAGCGAAACATTCACCTGACAGCCAAAGCACAGAACTGAAATTCACACAGAAGAACTTGGAAACTAGCTGAACAGCTCGAAAATGTACATAAGAAAAACTGTCTAATGGCAAAAGAAAATTTAGAACTAGAATGCATCTGAATGAATATTAATAGCTCATATTCTTTAAATCACTGGAAGAGTGGAATTATGTATTTTAAATGTCTAAACTCAACAATCTCAAATGAAAAAAACAGAATATTTTCAGAATATCTGCTGTGTGTGTGTGTGTGTGTGTGTGTGTGTGTGTGTGTGTGTGTGTGTGTGTGTGTGTGTGTGTGTGTGTGATCCAATTTTTATTCTTCGGGGGCAGCATTTCATTGGTGGATTCAAATTGAGCATTTTCAGACTGGTTGACTGGCATAGACACACGCAGGACACTCCATGCTCTGTGTGTGTCTCTTTGTGCCCCTGTCTGTGTATGTTTGTATGTCCGTGTTTATGTTTGCATCCATGTTTGTAAACATTGCATTCTGGATGTAGGTTATGTGTCACTGCATTTCTGTGTGGGTGTGTCCATATTTGTAAACATTGTTAGGCATGTCATTTTTGCCTTACCCTTGTGTATCTGCCATTTGTTCGAGGGGAATCCTCTGCAGAAATACACTGCAGAAAGCTTGTGTCTCTCTTTGTCTGAGTGTGTAAGGGCTGCAGCAGGTGCAGCTGTTTGGGCAGGAAAAAGTACACAGCCTCTCTGTTTGGTGGATTCAAAGTGAGTTCAGACTCATGACTGGCATAGATTCACACATGCCCCTCTGTGCTCCATATCTGTGTGTTTGTGTGAGTCTCTGTGTGCATATGCTGGCTGTTCCTTCTTCCTTTTCTAATGTTTCTGCCAATATTTCAGAGTTGAAAAACAAGTCGTTTTTGCTTTTCCAATATTTCTGCTTAAGTTATTACTTTTCTCTTAAATGATACTATTTCTGCTACTATGTTACATTTCTACTACGTTATACTATTATACTACTGTATATTAAGTTATACTGTTACACCACTTCTTCCAAGTTGTTATATGTGTGCTAAATATTAACATTTCTGCTTGATTACAATACTTCTGCTATATTGTACTATTTCTGCCAAGTGATTACATTTTTGCTAAGTTGTTATGCTTAAGCAAAATGATTACAAGTTCAACTACTTTTCAAATACTGACTTCAGCTTCTTCAGCTATTTTCAGCTGTTTTCAGCAGACAGCTTCAGCTTTACAGCATTCACACAGCATTTTCGCAGGAAATGCAAATTTTTCTAGTTGAGAATAATGTTTGTTTTTACCTGAACTCAGTACAGAAAATGTATTAGTAACAAACTGAGACATTGACTTGAACCTGAAACTGAAACAGTCTGTGAGTGAAGAATCCTGTGAGAACATTTTCACCTTCAATTAAAACTCCATTAAATCTGCTGTTAATGATTAATGAGGGGTTACTGAAGTGTTTCTGTCCTTACAGATGTGGAGACAGAAACATGCTGCTGTTTGTACATATTTAATAATCAGCTCTGCACAGGAGCTAAAGATAAGTCCAGCCTGTTATTCTTGCAGTATTATAATAAAAGCACAATAATGATTGGTAGTTAGTAAGCAGCCTGGGGATTTTCTCCATTGTTCATGTTAACCGTTTCACTGCCTCATCTTCAGCTGTGGGTCTGAACATCCTTCAGTTCAGTCAGAGCAGCAGAGTTAATGTCTGAACTACAGCACTGACTTTAATGAACATTCAAGTACAGAGTGATTGCTTCAGTCAGGGTATATTCACTCATGTGCACTGATTAGCTACCTATCACACCTTGCACAGACAGCTAACTGCTCATCTTAGTAAGGTGGCCAAGGAGTTACTAATCAGCTTACAAGCACACATTTCACTTACCGAGAAAATGCGGTGCCTCAGGTCCTTCTGTCAGTTATTTCAGTTACTGCAGAATACCTCACATTGTTAGTTTGAAACATATAGTCCTGGTCTCTCAGCGTCCCCGCTGTTCTGGAACAGATCTCTCTCTCTCTCTCTCGGGATATGGACTGAAAGTATCAGTGACTGAAAATTGTGTTTTACCCTATTTTAGACCATTTAGCAATTTTATTTTATTTAATTCCTAAATCTCCATCTTCTGAGAGGGGAAAATCGCCCCTCAGGTTCTCTCGTCATATTAGCCCTGAAGCATTGCTTTAAATCATGTGTTGGATCACATTTTTACCCATGAATTGTGTGTGGAAACTTTGACTGTGAACTTTAATAACGTACTTCTTGAATTATTGGACTCTGTTGCTCCTGTAAAGAAGTTAAGACTTGTCCAAAGTAGAAGCTTGTCTATCTGCAGTCCCTGCTTCTTAATGCTGATAAGACAGATTTGACGGCCATTGGACCACAAAAATTATATTACTACTACTACAACAAGGACTGCCTTTTATTACCTACAGCTAAAATCAGACACGTTTTATCACGTGATGCTGCAGAGGTTCTTGTCCATGCATTTGTGTCTTTGCACTTTGCTTATTGTAACACTCTTCGTTCTGGGTTACCAAAGAAAGGTTTTAGAGGTTTACAGATGGTAGAAAATGCAGCTGCTTGCATTTAAACCAAAAGTGGGAAATGTGAGCACATTACTCCAGCACTGAAATCTCTTCACTGGTTGCCTTGTCAGGTTTGAGCCGATTTTAAGGTCCTGTTGCTCACCTACAAGGCTTTAAAATAGTTTTGCACTTTCATATCTCTCTGCCTTTTTGCACCTCTATATTCCATCCTGTGCGCTCTGGTCTCAGGATATTGGCCTTCTAAGGGTTCCTAAAGCGAGAAGAAAAACCATTTTCTTCTCGTGCCCCATCTTTGGGGCAGCCACCCTCAAGATGTTAGGCAGGCATGCTCTGTGGGGGGTTTTCAAAGCTAAGACCCACATGTTCACCCTATCCTATGTGTCTTAATTGTATGCCTAAAGTTTTTACTGGTTCTTATTGCTAGTCCCTTTTGTTTTATCTGTTTTTAAAGTGTAGTTTTTTTTTCGTGTTGTTTTATTTATCTTCAAATAGCTGTTCAGCACTATGTTTGAAAGCATATATATCATTAAGAATCTCTGCTTTGGGGTATTATTGGATCATTGCTACTTGTTTAAAAAATAAATAAATAAAAATCACAGTATCTTCAAGCATGTAAGGCATCTTTATTTAGGCTGGTACCATATATACAACAATTTGCTGATGGACGACAGATTAACTACATTCAAATGCCATTCGCTCAACTTAAGCTCACATGAAATCATGACAACTTATAGACTGAAGGTCTGAAAATGGAAAACTTACTTGTGTTTTAAAATGTCAAAGGAAAACATTAAATTTCAATCACAACATCTTATGATGTCTCATGTATCATTATAAATGACAGCACCTGCTGCTGCCCAGTGTCGTGTTTCAGTTGAATGCATAACAATCATCCCCCAGGCACACCAAGTACAAATTCAACATTTTCCATCTACCGACCTATTTGTCCATCCATGGCATGCATTTCAATTACAGAGTTCCTGTGGTCCAAAACACACTTTGTCTTTTTCAAAGAAAAGCGGGTCTCCACGTTAATGGACAAACATCTAAGTGTGACAGCTGAAGTGCTGTTTCAGTCCCATTCATGTTTTCACTTTAGCCGCATAAAGCAGAGCTGTCCTTTCATCCTTCTCTCACTTTGGCAGCGAGTGAAGCGTTCTCCTGTCGAATCGCTTTGTAGTCTTCCAGAATCCTCTCCAGGTTAGCCACAGTTTTGTTTCCGTTTTCTGTCTCAATCTAACAGAGAATAACACAAAATGACCAAAAGACCAAAGATTTTTTAAAAGACACATGTTGCCTGTGGTGACTAAAGACAAACATGGATAAAAATATAATTACTGTGTGCCTACTATGGACCTGCTACAGGTATAATGTAGCTTAGCAAATACAACAACAAACAAAAAGACCTCAGCAACCTGTGACTGTTGCTGGTCAACTAATAGCCCTCAAATTTCAAGTCTAATACTTTTTCCTTGTTGGTTTGTTTTCATAAATACAGTATTGAATAAAACTCTCAGCTAAGACTAAATATTTAAACTAAAGAGAAAAATCTGTAAACCTCTTTGACAGCATTGTCTGTGGGGATAGGTGGGTAGAGGTTTGAGGCAATAACCCACAGGAAGAACATCCCCGGGGAAAAGGGTGACCTGAGCAGGAGATTTATAAAGGAAGTTTATAAAGGAGAGGCAGCTACTTTGGGTCCAAATCAAGAGCAGGCTTTAATCTTGAGGAGGGCAGAGCGGATCCAGAAGCACGGAAACAAGAAAGAGAAAGGAGCGGACGAGGTTCTTTCAGGACACTTTTTAATACGTGCAAAAGTCTACTGGAGGAGAAAAATAACAGAAAGCTGCCACCCAGCAGGACCTTGAAGAGCACACCAAGACTCAATTATGTGACCCTGAGAACACCCCACTTGGCTCTCCAGAGCATGTGCCTCGTCTCACTGAGCCAGTCTTCAGGTTTGATACTGCGCCTCCCAAATGGTCTGAAATTAATCTTGTGGTAAACAAGGCTGCCTTGGCACCAGGACCAAATGGCATGCCTCATAAGGTGTACAAGAACTGTCCCCATGGTGCTGAAGCTCCTCTGGAAACTGATGAGAATAGCCTGGAAGTCCCAAGCCATCCCCTCAGAGTACAGCCAAGCAGTCGCCACCTTTACACCTCAAGAGGCCACAACCAGCTGGCATCAGCTTGGAAAAGGCATTGCAATGGGTTGCTCAACCTCACCTATCCTTTCTACCACAGCCTTCAACATCCTGCTCATCGGGTCACAGTTAACTACATCCCGCAGCTCTTTCCAGGCTGGACAACTTTGACTTTTGATTCTATTCTAATGTAACACAGCAATCAACACTGCAGCAGTCGAACTGTAAATCCTACCTGCTCCTCGAGATCTCGAATCTCTCTCAGGATTGTACCGGTGTCTTCAATGGTTTGGATTAGCTGATTACAGTTCTACGGAAGAATCCAAGATGATGAAAGCATTTGTTGTTGATAGTCATCAAGGGTATAGTAATATATGATACACAGACAAACAGTGACATACTTCATGCAAGGCTGCCAGGTACTTGTAGGATTTGCGGACGGTTTCGTCTTTTTTGGCATCCTACACAAATCATACATGACAAATATTTATTGACAAAATAAACACAGGAGCAACTGATTTCTCTGGAAAAAAAAGAAAACAATCAAGTCAGGGAATGGACAAGATTAAAGAGCATCTATCCCATCGCTGGGAAGAACTCAAACCTCTTTTTACTAAACATTTGTTCAATGAAGAAAAAAAATTTGCTGAGAAATGGTAAAATAATAAAAAGAAATCATCCTCATAATTATGCATAACATTTCTGAACAATGAGACAGAAGAGTTCCAATCCTGTGAAAATAAAAACTCTCTACTACCTTAAAGACCAGCTCATCAGTCACAGCAAATGTCCTGTCTAGTTTTCCAGTCAGATTATTGATCTCTTTCTGGAGCTCCTTAGTGTCTGATAAAATCTGAAAGGAAAGTGAACAGTGTTAAATCTGAATTTTTAAGGTGCAAGATTTTCAAATCACCAGGATTTGAACTTTTAGCAGATGCACACATGGTACAAATGTGAAAGTCCTACATGACGTCCCTTGAGATCTTGCATTCAGAAGATTTTCAGAAAACCTGACCTCTGACCTCGACTGAAATTCAAACTTGTATGAGATTTTTAGTAGATGCACATGTGGTCTGTCTAAGGAGCTTGGAAAGAAAAGAGTCTGGACTTCTTTAAGTTTCTTGAAGATGTTTCACCTCTCATCCGAGAAGCAGCTTCAGTTCTAAGAGCAACTGGTGGAGTCTCAGATTTTTAAGCCCTATGGGAGTGTCCCTACTGATCCTCTGCCTAGTCACACGAGCCAGGGTGTAAATCCACACCCGTTTTTAAACCTTGGCTCGTGTGTGATTGCTCTTTCCACCAACTGCTCTTAGAAATGAAGAAGTTTCTCGGATAAGAGGTGAAACGTCTTCAAGAAACTTAAAGTCCAGACGCTTCTCTTTCCAAACTCCTTAGACTGCGATGACCTGGATGACTGAAAACCTTCACTCTAGGATTTTGGTACACGTTTCAAAATTCCTACGTCACCTCGTTCTTGAGTTATCGCATTCACAAACTTAAGTATTCACGCCACCTGCCCGCCTGTACAGCAGACCTCATCAGCCTTTTATGGCTGAGGGGTAAAAACAGAGAGAAAACCCAAACAATCAAAAGACCTCATATGAGGACACGGTGACTCCTACAAACCGGGCTCAGAGAGGAGCAAACATTTGCCATTACTTGTTGTGGGTGAGGGGAAAAGAAGAGAGCAGAGGACAAAAAGTACACTATGGAAGCAAGACAGAATTGAACTAGAAAAAGTTGCATTTCCTGCGAAAATGCAGTGTGAATGTCTTGTAGTAGAAACTGCTGAAAACAGCAGAGGAAGCAGAGCTTTCTGCTGAAAAGAGTTTTAAAAGCTGAACTGCTTGCTAAAGATGGCTGTATTTGAAAGGGTACAGTGAAGAGTGTCGAGAAAGCGGGCAAACATGTGTGGCAATCGCCACAGGTAGGATTCGAACCTTCGCCACCGGGTCTCACGGCGGCTGCTCATCCCACTGAGCCAAACCAGTTCTGATGCCAACCAAAGATATAATGAGAAAAACAATTTGCACTGATAAGAGCAGAAGAAACAAAAATTGTGCTGAAAAGAGCAGAAGAGATTAAGATTTGTACTGAAAAGAGCTGAAAATTGTGCTGAAAAGAGCAGAAGAGGCTGAGATTTGTACTGAAAAGAGGTAAAAATTCTGCTGAAAAGAGGTGAACTTTTGAACTTTGTGCTGAAAACAGCAGAAGAAACAGAAAATTGTGCTGAAAAGAGGTGAAAAAAATGAAAATTGTGTTGAAAATAGTGAAAAAGCTCAACTTTCTGCTGGAAAGGAGTTGAAAAACTGAATATTCTGCTGAAGAGGGGTGAAGAAGCTGAAATTTGTGTTGAAAAGAGTTAAAAAAAAGTTTAACTGTTTACTGAAATTTTTTTTTGTCCTAAGCAGGATTTGAACCTGGGCCTCCCGCTCTGAGAACGGCTGCTCATCTTACTGAGCTAAAACAAGGCTCAGCTCGGTGAGCTAAGCTGGTGATCACACTGATAATGTGGTCCCATTCAGCAAAATAGGCCAAAAAAAAAAATGGCATAAAAAGCTTAATATCTCAAAAAGTATAAAGGTTATGAGCACCAAAAGATATAGCTGGCATTAGTAGAAAGAGCAGAACAGTTGAAAATTTGATTGGTGAAAATCGGCTGAAAACTGAGGGAGTAGTTAACCAGCAAAGGTCGGAGCAACTAGAACTAGAAAAAGTTGCATTTCCTGCGAAAATGCAGTGTGAATGCCTTGTACTGGAATATAAGAGTACACTAAGCAGTGTCAATAAAGCAGAGTACATGCAAGCAGGGAAGATGTGCAGCAAATGTCACATGTAGGATTTGAACCTGCGCCACTAGATCTCACAGCGGCTGCTCTTCCTATTGAGCCAAACCAGCTCTGATCTCAAACAAAGATATGATGAGAGAAAAAATGTTCACTGTGCAGAAGAAGCTAAATGGTGCTGAAAAGAGGTGAAAATGCTGAAGGTTCAGCAAAAAAAAGATAAGGAACCTGAAAATTGCGCTGAAAAGAGGTGAAAAAGCTGAAAATTGTACTCAAAAGAGGTGAATCAGCAGAATTCTTTTGCTGAAAAGAGGTTAACAAGCAGAACTTTGCGCTGAAAACAGGTGAATTAGCAGAATTTCTGCTGAAAAGAGGTAAAGAAGCTGAAGTTTGTGCTAAAAACAGCTGAAGAAGCTGGAATTTGTGCTGAAAAGTAGTGAAAAACTGAAAATTCTGCTAAAAAGAGGTGAAAAAGCTGAAATTTGCGTGGAAAAGAGTTAAAACTGTTGAAATGTTAACTGAAGAAAATGTTGCCATAAGCAGGATTCGAACCCAGCCCGCCTGCTCTGAGAGCGGCTGCTCATCTCACTGAGCTAAAACATGGCTCAGCTCGGCAAGCTAAACTGGTGATCACACTGATAATGTGGTCCCATTCAGCAAAATGGGCCAAAAAATGGCATAAAAAGCTTAATATCTCAAAAAGTATAAAAGGTATGAGCACCAAAAGATATAGCACGCTTCAGCAGAAAGAGCTGAACAGTTTAAAGCTTGAATGGTGAAAATCGGCTGAAAACTAAGGGAGTAGTTAACCAGCAAAGGTCTGAGCAACTAGAATAGTATGGTAGAAGAATAAAGTATAAAGAGAAACAGGAACTCAATAGTGTGAATGCCTTGAGGCATTCACACTATTATAACTAGATGAGTGAAGAAGAAATAGTGAGTGAGCCTGCAGCAGCCCAGGCGTACTGCTTCAGGGTTACCTGATCCAGCCCTAACAAGTACTCTGCTAGGGTGATAAGATATGGGGTGATATCTGAGGACATTAAGTTAAGACTGGGCCTGTTTATTCAAGATCTTGTATTATGTGCAAAGAAGGACTTTAAATCCTAGATTTACCAGGGAGCCAATAAACAGAAGCTGGGAGAAATACACTATATTGCCAAAATTATTCACGCACCATCCAAATAATCGAATTCATGCAGCTCCAATAATTTCTATGGCCACAGGTGTATAAAAATCAAGAACCTAGGTATGCAGACTGCTGGTCTGGTCATAGGACATGTAAAAATCACTAATTAAGATTCCTTCAGTTCTTGGTTTTAAACATACCTTTGTAATTTCCTCCTTCTGTTTCTTGATGTTGCTGACAATCTCTAGAATTCTCTGAGTGTACGCTGAGCGAGACGCATCTTGAGGAAGATTTTCTAACTCTGTTACCTACGTTAGAAGCAAACGGGGACAAAAGACCAGCACATTTATTACATTCAGCAGCCAAAACACATATTTTGCAAACTAATCCTTCCAACTACTTGCCATAACCATTATAAACCTTATATTACGAAACAAGCTTCAAAGAATGAATGACCTAATTTGATGTATTGGAGATGCACTACTTTAGAAAAGGGATCTGTGGAGCAAATTTCCTTGCCTTTTCTCATGACATTTTTTTCAGGCTTAGAAAATACAATTTTCACAGTATTTAAAGGTATATCAACCACTCAACGTTACAAATTAAAATTATTTTTAATGTTTTTAAATTTGTCTATGTCAACCCCAATAAAAATGTAATTAGTATCTTCGATACCAGCTGTTTGTATGCATCTTCCTTCTTCTTGGCCTCCTCTGTAGAAACACGGATCTTTTCATGCAAAGACTTGATTTCGGACAGCTTCTTGGATGATTCCACCTGCGGAAAATACACAAAAATGATCAAACTGTACATTTATTGTTAAAGAAAAGCAAAAGGCCTGTTACACGACATACATCTTTGCTGCTGCAGATGTCTTTGAGTCTGCGATATTCATCAACGAGTGGAGCACGGTGTTTCTCCCACTGAGATGCCAGGTTCACTACTCGCTTGGCACTGGCCTCTACCAGAGCCTGCAGAGAGGAAGGCACATATATATAGTGGATCTGTGAGACCTGCTTGGCTGGGTGACATCAAGCATCAGCTCCTACCTGAAGTTTCAGCAGGTTATTATCTGCATCTGGCAGAAGATCAATTGTTTTCTTCTTCACTTGGATTTTCTCTTCTTTTTCAGAGTTTCTCAGTTCTCTCTGTTTCAGCTCATCCAACACCTGCACCACACCACAAATAAATAAAAATGATATTATTATATGCATCTACAGGTTATTCTGTTACATCATTAGCCACGTCGCCGTGCACATTTGTGAATCTTGAATCAGGAAACAATCATTTGTGCTCATTTTGCTCTTTTCAGAGATTGTGACAATACATATCCTCCACAGGTTCTTACATTTCTGTCAGCACCTTTCAGTATACTGTCTCTTCTCTCTGTGAGATGAACAGACTGACAGTGTCAGGAGTAAAGAAAAGGAAGCAGAACAAGACGTGGTAACGAAGAATTTACCACTCCTACGCATGTTGCAACCCATAACTCTCACCATGTTATGGATTACAGACCTCAAACCGCCAAGACAGATTGCTTAACTCCTCTGACCTATAGACTGGTGTAGACTTCCCATTGAGATGTTGCTGGGAACAAAGGAAATATGAAATATCCTATTTAGCCTTCTGCTACTGCAACCTGACTCCAGATAAGCAAAAGATTATAGAGAGAACGACAGATGGATTTTGTCATCCTTGTTGATCTTCGTCTTACTTTTTAAATCTAGAGCAAACCTGGGCATTGTACGGCCACATTCAGCCCTTTGGTTATGTCTGACTGAACCAGTTGAGATCAATGGGAAGTATAGCTCATGCAGTTTGTCCAGCTTTTCAGCCACCAAACAGTCTGATGCATGTTACATCTCATAATGACCATTCAAATTGTAATCCTTAAATACAGGAATCAAGCTTTACTTCTGACGTTGTGTTAAAAAAAAAAAAAAAAAACCCTCTACACTCTCTCTCTCTCTTTTTAATGTAAGATGACATCATTTGGCCCTTGCAACTCGCAGGACTCATCAACATCTGTTCCAACAGTGAGGGTTTTGTTCTTGGAGGTAACTGAATGTTTGGATATGCTCGAGCTGAAACAAGACGAACTGGGAAGTGTCATATTTTTCAAATTCTTCATTCCATACTTAGTGTTGAGTTGAACAAAAGTCCACTGCCATAAAATTTTGGTGATTGTTAAGTTACGTACAGGCCTCTTGCCATATGAAACAAATGCAAATGGAGAATGTGAAGTTGCTTTTACATGCACAGTGCCAGAGCAGCGCTCTCTGCCTGCCCATCTGTACTGCATTACTTGCTGGGTGTTGCAACATCCATCAATTAATGAATTCACGTTACGTTTTGATTTTGCATTTTATATAAGAACATTAGCAGTGCAGGTAAATAACTGTTCTACGCTTTCATGTTCAGAAATATAAATCAGCAACAATCACAGAGTGCAAGCGTCACTTCCTGTCTTCTGTCTTGCTCATTCGGTGTGGACAACCTCTATTTTAATTGCTGCAATCAAATACGTATGTTTTATAGAAGGGCTCAACGTTATGATTCTGTTATAATTATAATATAAAATGTAAATATGATTATATAATTACAGAATCCTTGAACAAATTTAAAAGGTCTAAGCATATAGTGTAGCAAGCCAGCAAATGAATGTACGTCCATGCTGCTCCCCCTGGTGGATACACAAGACATTACCATCGGCTTTCCTAGATGCTGCTTAGGGGCATTTAGCCCTCGTGATTACATCACCCACGTCACCAGCTTTTAAAGCCTACTGAAGACAATCTGAGAAAAACACTTCTTTTATTCCAAAATGCTGGGACAGCACTGAGGTACATGAAAAACAACTTAGAATAAAGTAAAAAACAAAAACAAAAATAAATTAAAACGCTTAAATGTCTAAGTGGGCATTACATAATTCAAAATAAAGGGTGACAAACGAGCTCTTTGGAGCAACTCTTTAAAAATCACAAGTTTTGCCTTCTGTCCCTCGTTCCTCTAATTGAAACCTTTCACCAAATGTTTTCTATCATTAGTAGTAGGGCTGCCACGATTAGTCGACTAGTCACGATTACGTCGACTATCAAAATCGTCGATGACTAATTTAATAGTCGACGCATCGTTTGAAGCTTTGTAAGATCCCAAAAGATGCAGGAATAAGTAGTAGGATTTAAGAGTGTAATAACGGACTGAAACAGAAGATGGCAGCACTGCATGTACAAGGATGCCAGCTGCCGTTAAACCCCGAAGAAGAAGAAGAAGCTCTGTCCCAGAATTCACAGCGCAGCCCTGCTCAGTTTCCAACAATGGCAGCAGCTAGTTAGTTTTAATGTTACTCTTATTATTCTTTCTGGGTCACAAAATAAACGTTTAACATATTTTCAGGCGGGAATGTAGCTGTGTAAACTTCAAATATCTGCTCAGTTTATCAAGACACCACATATTTTCAAAAGCGCTCCGACGTTTTCGGAGACGTCTGTTACCCACTAGCTCGATAGCTAGCCGGGGTTTAACGCTCAGTAGACCCGGTGAGAACACCGGACTCCCGGCAAATCGTTTTCAAACCCACCGCCGTCTTTCGCTACTCAGGTTAAACATGATATATAAGTCACTTAGATAACTTAAAAATGTTATTGTTTGGCTTTTTTTCAGTATTTTATTTGTTCCTAAGTAAATCGGTTTGGCTGAGATTAAAGTTATAGTTTTTACACAGCTGAATAAATGTCAAGCAGACAACTGATTATCAGAAGTGTGAGATGCTCGAGAATATACTCCGGTGTCCTGTTATATTTTAGATAGCAAGGAGTTTATTAAACTTCACCGAAACAATCTACAAATGTCATTAAAATTTAATAAACTATCATCTTGTCTTTATTTTTAGTTAGCACATACCTTAAACACTTAAAGCTGTAAGCTAAAGATAGTTATATAAGAGCAGATGCATGCTGGTGCAATAAGCTGTACGTTTTACGTTCATGATCTGATTAGTCGACTAATCGCAAAAATAATCGGTGACTAGTCGACTATCAAAATAATCGTTTGTGGCAGCCCTAATTAGTAGCAATACTTTAGTGAAAAAATGAAGTAAGATATGAAAGACACATTTGTGACAGGAACAATTCAATCAACTTAGTCAATAATGACTTCACCATTTCAGATAAGTAGGAAAAACTGCTATACACTCCAGTTTCCTCTCAGAAGAAAGAGACTAGAGTAAATGACATCTTTGCAGTGTATTCAGTTCTTATTTATGAATGAAAACGGGAGAAAGAGAAAAAAAGTAACTATTGACTGCCATCAGTCCATCAGGTTCATCTTAGGTGAGCTTACCTGAGCGTTGGTAACACTCATGTGCTTCATGTCTGCTGCTAGATGGTCAACCTCACTGCAAAGCTGCTGGAATTGCTGCTGAAGGTAAGCCAACTCCTCCTGCTGACCCAGCTGTACATCCCCCTCTGACTGATGATTAGTCGGGATGGTTTTTGCTACTGGAGGCAATTCCTGTAGAACACACACACACACACACTTAAACATGCTTTAAGGGGGAAGTAGGTTACACCCTGGACAGGTTGCCCATGCTAACACAGAGACAAACAACTACTGACAGCTATGGGCAATTTAAAATCTCCAGTTAATTAATTAACAACTACTAATTAACAAAAACATGTAGTTGGTGCATGTCTTTAGAAAAAACTGGGGTACCTGGAAACACGGGGAGAACATGTAAGCTCTACAGAGCAAAGGCCAAGTCTATTTGTCGTAACAATGCGCACTTTCACAGAACAAACTTTGCATTAAAATTTCCTGTTTGAATCTGTAAACATACGGAGTCACAGACAGGATCCATCAGGAAGTTGCTCAACTCAGGAGCTATTAGAACTACAGTGAAAATCTTTCTTGTTATAAGAAACAAAAGCAATTCTAAAGACTTTTCAGGCACTTAGTTTGCAGCATTACTGAAATAAAACTTCATTTCAATTTACTGAGCCCAAAGTAATGACGTGTAAAGGTAAGTTTATTGTTATCTGTATCTAATTTAGTAGTGGAAAGCGAGGCTGTGTGGTAGAAGTAAACCACACAATCTTTCAACTTTTAAGTTTCTTTTTTCAGTGAAATTTCTTACACAGGCTGAAGGATGTGATGTAGGCTTTGTGAGATCTGAGAGATACATTCAGGACCAAAGTTACAGATTCAAAGACAGGATGTGTTAAATGCCCCACAATAAAAGAATTCAAACTGTCAAGCAGGTTGTTTTAGGTTTGCTGAGGTGGTCAAACTTCAATCAGAATGCATTCATTTGTTGGACAAAGTGTAAATTAGGCTGAAAAAAATGTTTTCACTGGTTAAGAGTTTTGTGAGGATCAAACTGTATGTATGCAGTTGTTTTAAACAATGCTGAGGTCTCTACCTGTGTGAAGTTGAACTTCTGTGTGTGGGTGAAGTGTGTGCCCTTGGTCAGGATGTGGCCGGGTTGAACGGAGCCTTTGAAGGCCTGCAGGAGCTCACACAGGTCAGAGGTGGAGCGAGAAACACCAAAGGCACTATGAGAAGAGGGCAGGGCAGCAGAACGCAGTTGGTCCTCGATCCGTTTATGCAACCGGGTGAATTTCCGTAAGCAATATTCCTGTTACACAACATCCAATAAACATGTTCATACAGAGGTGTACAAGGAGTTAACACTTTCAAATTTGGTGCATTTAGACAGAGCATACTCAACAGGGGTTCAGTTAACACTATATCGACTCGTGTGATTCAAAAGATTAGAAATCTGTGAAAAACCTTCATAGTTTCATTCAAAAAGACATTACTTACTGACTTACTACAAGCCAATAATGAAACAAAAAGGGCATGAATATTTTTAAATGTTGATACAATATATCAAAGTTAACTTTTTTGATTTAAATTACAAAATAATGAACTTTTGGACATTTTTTTTGTACTGGCATTAGTAACATTAGGTTAATAGGAAGAAAATAACTCTAAGATTCAAATAGGACTGTGTGAATATTTGCCTGTGGAGTAAAGCGGGACAACAGTCCCTGATTGTTCCACTCGTTGTCCCACTCCTGAGCAGCACTTATTTCAGCTGTGTGCTGCTCCAATATGGACGCCACCACAGAAGCTTGACTGGAAATCTGGGCGGTGACAGGGGAGAGAACGTCCCGCTGGTAGTCCTTCACTTCTGCAAACACAGCACACCTTACATTTCACTCACACTTTCTCTTTTGTAAAGACTTTTCAGAAGTGATTTCACTGCAAGTGTGATGGCAAACTGAACATTTTCATTATTCATAATTAGTAGGAAAAAAAACACACTGTGTGTGTGTGTGTGTGTGTGTGTGTGTGTGTGTGTGTGTGTGTGTGTGTGTGTGTGTGTGTGTGTGTGTGTGTGTGTGTACAGTAGGAGGACTACCTTTTGTGTGCCTCTTGCTTGAGCCTTTAGTGCAGTTTGTTAGGCTGAGGGGCTGGACGTGGAAGCTGTGCATGACTCCTTGTCTCTATACATGTGAAAATAGAAATAAAACATTTTATAAACAAAACTGATCTTTACCTGGCTGTCTGTTAACTCAGGAAACATAGCTATGTTTAGCTCCACTTTATTATTATTTATAAGAATATTATAAATTATTTCATAGTTTATACGTTGTACTGATGCCATGAAGACATAAAAAATGTAATTCAAAAGTCTCACTCACTGCCAGTCATAATTATACACATACATTCAAAAACAAAATTAAAACTATAGCATATAACAAAGAGCAGAATGGGGCATTAGTTAACCTGTGTTTCACAGTTTAGTGGTAGTCTGCATTTTGGAGGCAGCCAAGGTACAGCAAGATGGGCTTTGATCACAGCAGCTATGGTTCTCTCCAGTACCACTGATTTCCCTAAAGGAAGACAAAACCAAAGCTTTGGGTGACTTAAATGCATCGTCCTTGATGAAAAGTGCCCCGGTCATGTCCACATCATGATCACATCACTTTTTTAAACAATCCACAGCAGAAAAATGTGTCGTCTTCTACAGCTGTGGTTCCCAAAGTGTGAGCCAGGGCCCTTGTTGGGCCACAAAGTTACTACAGGTGGGTCGCAGAAATTCACTTTAAAATTACTCACTAGTACGTACAGTTATGTATCTATACAAACTAACTGGCATAAAAAAGTGAAATAAAACTGGTAATAGGAGGTAGGTAGTTTATGATTTTACTCATTACTCTGACCTAAATGTACTCCTCGTGTTGAATTTTGCCCCGATCCACCTGCCAATCTCCCCTCTCTTCTCACATGAACAAGACAAGTTTACAAGATTAAACACAGTTCTCCACTTAACCTGTCCCCATCCCAGAGTGGGAGGGGCACCCTTTCCCGGCTAAGGGTGTTATTTTAGGTTCTAATTCTCATTACTGCCACTTCCCACTCGACTACGGACCACTCCAGTACGAGCTGGAGGGGACCACCTGATGAAGCCAGCACTTCCTCATTATCTGCAAAAAGCAGAGATTCTGAGTGGAAGTCTTCTCCCACTTGGCTACGCCTAAAAATTCTGTCCATAAAATTTATTATAAACAAATCCCTGGCAGAGTGCAACACCCACTGAGAACAACTCCAACTTATGGCTGACAATGCAGACCAAGCTCTGTACCAGGACCAAATGGTCTGTAACAACATGCCAAATACCCCTCAGAGGGTATCTCAGGGGGATTTGGTCCCAGGTTCACAAAACAGGTAGACTGGTTAGATAAACTCCAAAACACATCCTCGAATATCATCAAGAGAATAAAGAGCTGGTCTAGCACTCCAGGACCAGAATGTTCCTTCTAGATCTGGAGTTCAACTAACTGGACAAACTTCCACTCTCACTCCAGGACTCAGCTGCCACCAGTTACCCACAGTTGGCACCTTGGCCCACTCAATAATTAGCCGTCAGACATTATACAGGCCACAGATCCACCTGCAAGCGTTGTTGCTGGTTATCTTTCCTGCTCCTGGTCCTGCTTTAATTTTGTGTGTGTTAAACCAAGTAGAGATATTATCTTTGCCACTGAAGCCCGAGGCCTGTCCTGAGTAAAGGGGGCGTGTCCAAATAAAGCCCGTGTCAAGGCCCGAATCATTCTTCAGAATATTATATGATCAAAGATAAACAAGGTCCTGATTCTCTGAAATGACATGACTGCCTTGTTAAGTGATACAAGCTGTTGAAAAGACGCTGACATTGTTTTTTTTGTGTGAACTGGACCTGAGGTTATTCTGAGGATTATTATGAGCTTGCAAGGAGATTGTAAGCACACTATAAATCCACCGAAAAATATCAGCACTCAGGGAGCATTTGGACATGATATCTCCAATAACAACTTAAATCAATCTCAGAGAGGATGGTTAGTTAGAGGTGTAATATAAAAAAATGTAACAGTATACAGGAACAGATGTTTCAGCTTTGTCCAGCCACTAGCAGGATTTCTGGATGTCAGCCACTTCTTCTACCTGCTGCTTGTCGTGCAGGGACCTGTCCTTCCATCATGGCTCCTCTTCTCTCTCTGGTGTCTGCTGCCTGAGGTATTCACTAAGCACAAGGTCATTTGTGACCTTTCTGAACCTTTAATGAATACGTTATTGTCCCATCACATAGATCTGCAAACGCCTATTAAACCAGATATGTACGGTGGCCCCTAGAGACAAAGCACGTACAAACTCCAAAACACATGCAAACTCCAAAACACAACGGAAGTGCTCCAGGACGCTAGGGGCAGTGTTGAGCTTTTGTTACCTAGTAACTACACAAGCCAAGAAGTACCAATGACCGGATTTGGGGTCTGCAGCCTTAAAGGCCGCATTTTAAGGCCGATTATGTCACAGCGACATGGCGAAGGCTGTCCCAATTCAAAGGCTGCTCGAAATGCGGCCCTCAAATGCGTCCTTAATTTCCCTGAATTTTAAGGATGGGTCGGTGTAGCCTTCATGGCCCAACATATCCCAGACTTCATAGCGCGGCGGTGGTGTGGATAATTTTGCCGGAAAAAAAAAAATGGCGCAAGCGGAGCGGACGAAGAGTAAACTTTCAGAAGTAAGTACTGAATATTATGTCACTTATTTATGCGCAAATGTTTTTATAATGAAGAACATTAAAACATTACTGTTGGTTATGTGACATTAGCGATGTTTGTACTAACTTGGTTTTAAAGCCTTTACTTCAAAATATACGCCATTCAATAGTTGACTTTAATCTTACAGAGAATGTGATGATTTTATGGATAATTAAAGTCAGTCATATATCCACAAACACAACAAGCTGAAAGTCAGTGATGCTGCTCGGTTTGCAGTCCTGAATATCACGGCACAAGCAGGATTCACTGCACTGTTAATGTTAGCTATGTTATATTGCTGCCTCTGTTCGGTGATGTCGAGCCAAACGGACTTTAACGTGTGTTTGAACGAGCTGACGGTTCACTCCTTAAGCTGAAAGAAAGATGCTTTAATCACAGGGGTCACACATGTGTCCACTGTACCATCTGGGAACTCTTCTTGTTTCGTTATAACACAAACACTAAATCCTCCTTCTTTTGTGCTGTTTTGTAGCAGTGTGTACACCTGAGACTGTCACCTGTCTGTCTGTCCTGCACTCTGCATAAGTCACACTTGTGTTTGAATCCTGCAGCTTATCACACATTTGATTTCCATGTGTGACAACTGCAAGTGTCCAGAGTGAGGACAGACTGAGGGACCCACTGCTGCACATCATCTGTGAGGCTTTGCACCCCTGATGATCCACCAGGACAAACTCAGCAGTGTGTGAGGAAGAGGAGGAGGAAGAGCCAGCAGCAGCTGACAGATGCAGAGAATAGACAGACTGTTCCCTGTTTGTGAAGGACTGCTAGGAAAGTTTAAAATAACTAATTGTCTGTCCTGAATCAGTCTTATTAGGTAATGTTCAAATAATTTTATCATTCCAGTGTTTTCAGTGTGGGAGAAAGTACTCAGGGCCTTCAAGTTACACACTATGAAAGGCAGCAACACGTTTAATATTCAGAAACCTAAAGTATGTATCAGCAGCAGAATGGACCTAAAAATAAATGTTTGTTTCAGTTCTATGAAGCTTTGAGTATTTTGGATTAGTAGTACTGCTGTGTTTGTTGCATCATATTGCTGTAATTGTTTATATGCTTTATATATTCTGAGGTAAGTTGATCTATAGTGTTACATCATATTTTATAAAGATGTTATGTGTTTGTATACTTTCTGCCCAGTTTGACCCATTTAGCAGAAGTCAGCCTGTTTAAGGCTCTGATATCTATTCTGTATGACTTAAAGCAGTTATGACATGGTCTGATTTTCTCACCCAATAAAGGAATATTTAATATATCAGTCTACTCTTCATTTTATCAGACACAGTTTTCACAGCTTGTACATTTTCTTTTTATAAATATATGTAAGCAATGAGCCAAATTTAGTAATGCCAACATACTGAAGGAACAACATTTGTCTCTTATATATGATACACCTATATATGCACTGTCAAAGATAGTTGTCTTTGAGTGAAGATTTAAGGTGATAAGACATATAAATAACTGCAACTTGAATCTGTACTGAGGCTCAGTATTTGACACAGAGTTCATGCTCAATGCTGTAATAGCTAATAATGATTAATATAATAACTATAATATTGGCCATATTATATTTACATTACCAAAGTGATATGACTTTAGTCTCATGAACAACATCAGCTAATTGTTATTTACTAACTAATCTTAAATGACCGTTCAGTACAGAAATGAAGCCCAAAAATCATGTTTTACTGTCCTGTGGTCTCAGCCTCAGATACTTATCAAATCACACAAAGCTCTTGTAGAAACAAACAAACAAACAAACGAACAAAATATGTTCTCCTTCATTTCTGTCAAACCAAGTTGTATGACACGTTTCCAGCGGTTAGTATCATGGTTGCTAGGCAACCTGGGAAGCGCAACGGAGACTAGACCGTCCCATACAGACAAACTTGCCGTTTATTTTGCAAATCCAGCTCAACACTGCCCCTAGCGTCCTGGAGCACTTCCGTTGTGTTTTGGAGTTTGCAAGTGTTTTGGAGTTTGCAAGTGTTTTGGAGTTTGCAAGTGTTTTGGAGTTTGTACGTGCTTTGTCTCTAGGGGCCACCGTAGATATGTCCCTGTGTCTATATTAACCAATTGTTGTTAAAAGAGGAGAGCATGCTACACAGGGGTAAACATGGCCCCGTCCTAGCTTTTGATACATGCTACTGTCATCAATTTCAAATTGATCCAATATTCAAAATAAGAAAATGTAGCATTTCACAAATGAATCATTGAATTCCAGGATGCCGCCTGCACAAATAAATATTCCACAGTCAACTGTTTGTGGTATTTTAATAAAGTGGAAGCGATTAGGAATGACAGCAATCCCACCACAACGTAATAATGCTAGTAATAATCACAAAGGCTCAGGCAACCCCCCTCCCCCCCAAGATTTCAGACAGAGGAGCTAAAACAAGAACCACTGGACAGAAAAACAACGTTTCAAAGACGACAACAGGTGATGCACTCCACTGCCATGACCTGCATGCATGCTCCATCATGCAATACTCCACTGCTGAAGAAAGAGCACGTTGAAGCACATTCAAAGTTTCGACATTTAAACAAGCCTGTGAAATACTGGGAGCATATTCCCTGTTGATGGGACCAAAATAGAACTCTTTGGATGTCATAATATACCATAAAGTCTGGAGGTCAAACGACACTGCATATGACCCCAAAATGCCATACTAACAGTGATATTTGGAGGTGGGAACATCATGAGGGCTGTTTTTCAGCTACAGGATTGGCACGTTTCACATACCTAAAGGAATGATGAATGGAAAAATGTACCAAGACGTTTCTGATAAAAATCTGCTGCCATCTACCAGGATGATGGAAATGAAACGAGGTGAACGTTTCAGTAAGATAATGATCCCAAACACAGCCGAGGAAAACTCGGCTAATAGAATGGCCCAGACAATCATCTCATCTGAATCTACTGAAAATTTTAAGAAAGAACTAAAGCTCAGAGTTCATAGAAGACTGGGCCAAAATCACACCTGAGCAATGCTGCAACTAGCCTCTCCAATCAGGAGGCATCTTGAAGCTATCAGCAACAACAAATGCTACTTTATGATGTATTCAATAAGTTTCAGTAAATTCAGTCCCTGTGTTATTTCTCATTATTACAGAACTTAATTGTTGGACATCTAAGGTTTGATTTCCTTGCATGTGGTGATTGGATGGGTTGTTACCAACATCTGGTGAGAATTTCATGTCAAAGTCACCTTTAGAAATAGATTTACTTAGAAACTTGGCGACAGGGCAGAGCAACCAACCCTAAATGGTCTTTCTGCATAACCGTTATTCAAAGACCTCTTCTCGCTTCGGGGCATATCTCAGCCTTCTTAGGCTAGCTAGTTTAGCATTCCACAGAATGTTAGCCATTTCCTGTCACCGGACGCTAGCTACCTTTGCTCATCTCTCCTGAACCCAAAACTTCCCCATGGATCGGGCGTCATACCACTTACCCTCCAGTAAGGCGGTCCTATCTGCACCTGTATATACATATATATGTAAATGATTTTTTTTTTAAAAACCAAGATATGTTTGATCTCAAGAACAACCATTTTTTGTTTGTTTGGCTTTTTTCACACATATTTGTTCTTCATTACGGGTGGGAATTGATAAGAATTTGGCGATTCTGATTCCATTATCGATATCATTTATCAATAACTTATCAATTAACAAATCAAAGATGTAAAACCAGAACAAAGACACTTCAAAGTAGGTGATTCTACTGTAGAAACACGAACAGGTAGAAACAGAGGCTGCAATCTGTCTGCTCATCAAAAGCTGAAGTTGTGTTGCCACTATTTTTCTCCTCTGACACACAGACTGAAATCAGCTGACTGTAAGAACCAATAAGTGGGATTGATATGCAGGCATATTAACAATTACAAGGAATTGGACTACTGGGGATCTGTTTTTGTAGAGAACCAGCTCTCAATTTCCATCCCTAGTCCTCACAGGATCGCCACTACAAACGTGGTTTATAGATATAACAGCAAGAAAAATACTGGTGGCAGCCAGCAGTACCCCTCAGCCTTCTAGAAGATGCACCTATGGTATCAATTTGAAACTCCTACGTTACTTAGTTCTCGAGTTATCGCATCCACAAGATTTTCATAAAACGTGACCTCTGACCCCTGACCTTGAGGTGGAGGTCACTGAGCTTCATACTTGTCAAAGTTGTATGTTCTAGCTATTAGTAGACAAAACTACGGCATCAATTTGAAACTCCAACATCGCTTCAATCTCAAGTTATCACAAACTGGGTTGTTTATGTCAGCCACCTGTCTGCCTGCCCGGCAGGATGACAACATTCAACAACTTGGCTGAATTGGCAAATCACTTCTGTTGTGGCTTCCAGCGAAATGTAGAATTAATTTGAAAATGTTATTAATAGGATATAAAGCCTTTTATGGCCTTGCCCCTGTTCATATAGCCTGTAGTGCCAAGACATTATTCTATCAGTTCTCTTTTTAGCCATTTGATCAGGGCTTTTCACGCAGTTAACACAACAACAGCCTTTGTCTGTCCATCAGGTTGCCTGGGTCAGTGGGTTGTTTTAATGTCTGCTGAATGTCAGAGACATTTTCTACTCGAGTGTCTCAAAAAGATTTGCACTGACAGAAAAAAAATTCACAAAATAAGACCTTTGAATTTACCTGTAGCTGTATCTCATAATACTCTAATTACATCTAACATTAGAGGCTAAAGTAAAACAACAATTACTAGACAATATAGGAACATGTCTTTATCTCCAATATTATATGAAACTATGTGTATGCCAGAGATAAACTGTGTCAGTGCACCTGTCGGCTGGTCTGAAGTCTCAGCACTTTCTCTGGGCAGCTTCTCCACCAGAAACATGAGCAGGGAGCGGATCTCCGGTTCACTGCTGTACAGAAAAGTCTGGTATCCTAGCTCTCCTTTGTATCCAATGTCCTGAAAAATAAGAATTTACTTTGAGACAACAGAAAGCTCATTTTGTACTTTTCTAATAATACGCAATTTTGCTCTTATATCTTCTGTGAACATTATTTGCTTCATCACTCACTGAATTTCTCAGTTGTCATTAACAATTTAGAAATTTCACCTGATGAGAAAGATAAGCCAAAACTCCAGTACAGGCTATAACTTGTTAAACTGTGCAATAAATCATTTGAAGCCTATATTAAATTTAAAATAGTACAAAGACAATACTGGCAGCAGCCAGCAGTACCCCTCAGCCTCCGAGTAGATTCACCTGTGGTATACTTTTAAAATCTTATGTCACCTCATACTCAAGTTATCGCACTCACAAGATTTTCAGAAACCTTGACCTCTGACCTTGTCCTTGAGGTCGAGGTCACTCAAATTCAAATTCATCTGAGATTTTTAGTAGATACACTGATGTTATCGATTTAAACTCAGACGGCACCTGATTCTCAAGTTATTGCATTGACGAACTTGGATAACCACGTCGCTCATCTGCCCAACAGGGTCACGACAATACCCATAAACATCAGTGTTTTACAGCTGAGGTGAAAAACATCTTCTTTCATCTTTTATTTGGTAAATATTTACATCGCATGTCCTTCCTGATGGAACACTTCCAAGGATTCACGTCTTCATTCATAATGTGTTAACTACCACAGGAGACACTGAGGTACAAGCAACAAGGGAATTAAATTTGTGTAACGCTCAGCCAAAAATAAATAATGCACTCATGACTGGGTGTAAAAAGAGGATCCCAGGAAGGTAGAATCTTTCAAAAGTAAAGACAGAACAGGTTCATCACTCAGAAAGAAATAATTTCACAATTTAAGAAAAATATTTATTGATACAAATTTTAGTAATGAGAAGAATGAAAAATAGAAATATCTGTATACAACAGACAATGTTGACAAAACCAAACTCAGTGGGTTTAAGTGAGAAAAGATCATGTAACTTGGAAACTGTAAAATTAATCATTTATTTTATTAAGGATCCATTCATGAAAGGAAGGTCAAATTCAACCATGCAAGAAAAACCCCGAAAAGATCCACACAGTAACTAATTCTAATTCTTCAAGGACAATCCTTTATGAAAGGGGGAGAGAAAGCTCCATCCCACTGCAAAGGATCATCTGACCATTCATAAAAACATCAACAAAATAAGCATTTTCATTGTTATTCCTTTTTCATTTCCTGCCATAACTGCCTGATAGATTTAAAAAACAAAACAAAACAACAACAGCCTGTTAAACTCACAGCTGGATTGTGGAGTTGTTGCTCCATAAAGAGCACAGACCGCCGTATAAGCTCTATAATAATGATCAATATTAACTGATGTAAGTGTGCTCAAGCATTATCAGTGTTCATCAGTACTGTCCCTTGAAGTACTGCAGTCCTTAGGATTCATTCTATATCCTATGAGGCAAAGTGGGCCAAAATTTGCAGGGTGATCTACAAACAATGTGCTGTAGTTTATATACAAAGATGCAGCCAGTTCACTTCAGTAAAAACCAACATTCTCCCAGGAGCAGCGTGAAAAATCTAGAGGGAGCGTGAGGGAGCCGCTGCAGGCCTGCTAACCAAAATAATTCAGTGTAAGCTAAAACCATCAGGGTCTATCACTGCGTTTTATTTACATTGAACTGTTTTGGAAAAAACTAGGTTGTCAGCTTTTTTCACATTCTTCTTTCCATGGTGAAAAGAGAAACAACATGTAGGTGATGTTCCTAATTGTACTTTCTCTACCAGTTAATGATTCCTGTTGTGAAGAATTAGTTGTGCACAAACTCTTTAAGTAGACAACTGCTTACAGTGTTTGTGTCTGAACACTGCCAATTGTCTGACTGGATTCAGCCAGTGATAACAGGGGACAACAGTTCCATTCAGATATCTTACCTGACAGGCCTGTGCCAGGCTCATGCCCACTCTGAAGCGGGCAGACATACCCGGAGGGAGGGAGGTGGCCAGCGTGCTGCTCAGACCAGGATCGATCACCCGAATACATCTGACCACCGCCTCTACTATCAGCTCACTACTGAACTGTTTCACGCTATTAATTTCTTCAGGCACTTCCCTGCGGGACACGAAGACAAAAAAAAACAACTCTTAGCTGCTACAAAGCTGGTCGTATCCACACAAGCTTCAAATAACCCACATACAGCATGATCATATGACTGGGGCTGGTTCAACACAGGACTGAGCGGAAAACTTCCCATTAGCCTGTAAACATGTCAGCTCGGTAACTTATGCTTACTTTTAAGATCACAGTGCACCGCTTGGCATTTATGAAACCCTGTTGTTGATACTTACGTCCCAACCTGTTTTAGGGCGTGAATCAGAATTTTATCAACTTCCTCCATGGCCGGAGCTTCTCTGAAAGAAGCTAAACTAGCTAACCAACTGGATAACAGCAAAGCATCCGGTGACAGTGAGGCGAAATATGAGCATCGACTTCGCTGGTATTGGTTAAAGCTAAAGTATTAGCATCATTTCCATGCATAAAACAGAGTTAAGGTACATTCCATCTTCTGCTAGCTTGAAAATAGAAACCAGTTACTTAGCACGACTGCCACTCCTTATATCGGTAAAACGCATTGTAATTATCCGCTGCGTTGGAGACCATTCGCTACAAAACAGCTTCTTTTATAATTAGTTTTCTTCATTCCCTGCAAACTGAACCTGACCGGGGATTTCTCTATCAAACTAAATAAATCTGACACTTCTGTGTCTCGTACAGTGTGGAAACGAAGTAGCAAGCCAATCGAATAATGTGTGAACGCGGTGTTTCTGGGAGGTTGAGTTTTATTCTAGACTTACTGTCACCGAGAATGAATGAGAAATGAAAACTCGCCAAAATACAGTTCCCAGAATGCACCATAAAGACAGTCTCATGACTATGATAACTTTTTTTTCCTTCAACTTTATTTTAAAAAAAATATGTCATACATAGCCGTGTCCCAATTCAGGGGCTGCAGCCTTCGAAGGGCGCATTCAAAAGCCTCGATGTGTAGCCCAGAAATGCGGCCTCCTTTTTCCTTCGTGGCCCAAACCATCCCAAGATTCACAGCGCGGCGGTGGTGGAATATTTTCTAAATAATGGCGCACGGCTCAAGAGTAAATTTCTAAAATTGATTACTGGGTTTTATCTAGTGATGGGCAAAGGGTGATGTGACACTGAAACAAAGCAGTTGTGTCGAAACTGTATTGAGGCTTCGAAACCCAACCCCATGCCCGCAGACATGCCCTGCACAATTTCAAACAAAGCTATTTATTATATCAGACTGTCAGTAATTGTGATCAGCAGATGTTTTCATACAAACAAGGGAAGAAAAATAATGAGACTGTTAAAGACAGATCTGTGACTATAGTGATCGATGTGCTTCAGCAAATTCCTCCATCTGTTAATATTCGTGCTGCTCACAATAAATCAGTGTATATAGTAAAACAAACAGAGAAAAGTCTGCGGTGTTCACTGTAACGACCACACTGATTTACAGCTGTTTTTGGGCTCAGAGGGCTTCGTTTGTGCTCACAGCCCTGAAACTTTGAATGTGTTTGTTTGACTTTTAAGTTTTCTGGGAGTTCATGTCATCAGGTTGGTTTTACACACTGTCAAGCAAAGCGAGAAGCTGGCATAGCGTTAGCTTTGATTTTAATTAACTTAAAAATATACATTTAAATGAAAAGACTACATGTGTTTTCCTTCTTTATAAAAAAGTTAACATTTTCATGGGATAATTCTGACCAGTCGTAACAGTCCATTTCACGCACATCTTCATCCTCTGCTGAGCAGCCTCTGAACTATGCAGAAACTTTCCTGAACTTTATCTTGTGACACTGGCGTGATGTTTTACTGGGAGTCTGGAGTTTTGGTCATAGTGAACCTGCATAAGAAAAAGAAAAAAAACCCACACATCTGTCATGAAAATTGTTAAGAAATAGATCGCCTGTAATTAATGAATTAGTTTTATTGGCGTCTCTTTTTATAGTATAAACATATTCTTTATGGCAGCGCATATGTAAGTAACGGATTGTAGTGAGGATGAAGTCACTTAATGCTGTAAATGACATTTTATGTTGAAAGCAGACAAAACTAAATGTTCTCCTTAAAGCAGGTGTGTTGTTGTCATTGAGATCTTTTAATGATTTTACTGCCCAGTGTGCCGCTCTCTCTCTCTCTCTCTCTCTCTGCTGATAGGAGTGAATGGAGCTCACCCACCAGCCTCTGTCTCTCGCTTTCTCTCCAGTAATCATTAAAATAAGCTATTTATATATTATTTATAATCTATATAATGTTTATTTCATTATCCTTTAGATTCCAGTGTTTAAGAGAATGGATAGTCTAGTCTTCACAATCCACAGCAAAAATAATAATGACAGAGACGGTATTATTTTCTTTTACACACGCATATAGTAAATTGAAGCGGTAGCATCAAAAACATGAAGTCAATAATTACAAGCCTCAGTCCAAAAGACTGGTTAATAGAAAATGGTACGCCACCAGTCGAAACTGGGGTACCAAAACCTGGGTTTGTCGTGGTCACGTGATCTGGGTGTTTTGAACCACGTTTCGGAGCAGTGTTTCGAAACATCTGCGCTTCGGGATGTCGAAATGTCTGCTTGGAGCTTCCCATCTCTAGTTTTATCCTAATTTACTAAACTAGCGGCACAAATATTCTCTAATAAAGAACAAAATACTGCCTGCTGTAATTTCAGCGGTTGAATATTAGGTTTTGTTTGTCAACACAACTATATATATATATATATATATATATATATATATATATATATATATATATATATATATATATATATATATATCTTAACAGAAGCAGATATATATATATATACGTATATTGACAGAAGCAGATTTGGTGATATGAACTAGTATCACCAAATATCACAGGAGAATCCGTATAAGAATAAGGTTAACCAATGACACAGACCGTCCATGTTACATTTTAATAAGCTATCCAGTCATGACAACATGAGGCTGCACAAAAACTCATAGATAATATTATATTGAACTACAGACACAAGCGCGTCTGTGTACTACCAAGGGGTTTTCACAAAGCGAGTGGCTAATTTGAGTACCCCGAACACCGGAACTGAACTGATCATTGAACTGGAAGTTCTTTCATTTTAGCTGAAGACTGAAAATTGTTTCCTTATTTTCCCACGGTGTCAGGCTGAAGACCAAAACCATTAAACGAACTCGTATCTGAAACTCACCCTGAAAGCAGCAGTGCCGCATGTTAATAGGGTGGAAACCTATGTCTTTAACAAATATCGTGCAGTTGACCAAAACATTAAACGTAGCTAAACTTGGTTTCTACCTTCAAAGAAGCGTTGCTATTACATCCCGAGAAGCTAACTTACCGTTAGCTGCCTACTGAAGTTTGATAGCTTCGGACTCATCAGGACACATTAAAGGTAACATAAATGTATCTTTGATAATTATGTATATCTTTTGTTTCGTTGTAATTTTTTTACTGATCTTATTACTGTAGGTAGGTGACGTTACAGCTTACATGAAATCATGACTAAATCGATGAGGAGTCACAACAAATAACGTAATTCATAAAGATCGGTGTAGCATTGTATTGCGTAATCTTTACATATTAGTGGTTATTAAGCTAGAGAACAATAACAGGGATGTGGCAATCATACGAAAAACAAACAAACTGCAGTTTCTTTAAATCTATTTAAATGTAGTTAGCTTTCTAGCTAACTTCCGTTTGGTACGTGGCTAGCTGTTAACCTGTTTTGTGGTTTGCTGCACAGATGGAAGTGGTTCTTGTTTATTTTATTTTAGAAACTATTCAAGTGAGTTGGGCTCGTGAATTTTTATAAATGCTAACAAGACTTTGAATTACAGTCGCCACAACATAAGCAGACATTTTCGTATTTGACTAGTGATTTATAATGCTTGTTGTTTTCGCAGGCATTGGGACGGTGATGAAACGGGCATTTATATTGATATTTTACTCGCATTCAGTCTAAATGTTCCCAGAATGCAGTATGGAATGTAATTGTCATTAAAGTGGACATGAAACAGTGCATGTATTTTAGGTATTTCTAGGGTATGATATACTCTGTCAGAAACCCTTTTCCTTGTTTTGGTTTAGAAATTCTCATCTCACATTATCTCACCTAGTGGATTGCTTTATTGTATAAGTGAGGAAAAGTGAACATCAGATGTAAATGAAGGCGTCTGTGACATTAAAAATGTATGAAACCTCTAATAAAGAAAGGGAAGAACAAACAACCCAACATGTGGAATCTAAATAATTCAACTTTTTGTAAAAGTATAAAAGTTAAACTTTATTATCTTGTCCGCACCAACAAAGAGTTGATGTTTACAGAATATGCCCAATCACAAGGGTTAGCAAAGCACATATTTTGTAAATGAAGAATGAACTGTAGTGTAAAATATTAGGAGAGGAAATAAATGTAGATTAAATGCATTATACAGTTTAAGCGCAAGATATCTGCTGCAGCCCAGGTAGCGGTATGAGACGGCTGCTGTACAGAGTCCATAGTATTAAAAATTGTTGTCATTAATGTGTGTACATTAAAGGCCCTTTCACATAGGCCATGGCATGTGCTGTGCTGACAGCTAGCTAGAGCGTAGAACCCAAAATCCTCTATGCGAGTTTGTGTTGTAATATGTTCAAATGTTTAATTAAAAAAATGCATTGGTCATTCATAAAGAAGAATGCTTCTATCCCCAGAGCCATTGAAAGGAATGACTTAAAGACTCTGGAGTCAAAACATTTACTGAACTCAGAAACACAAAGAGTTTGTTTTCCTTCCTTGTGTAGTTGAACTTAGCGCAGCTGTAGGTGTGAAGGTACTTTGCAGCATGCAGTGGTGAAAGTTCAACTGGTCTGAATTTTGACTGCGGTATGCACAAGTACTTGCACGATTGCGCTGCGCTTTGCTTGGCGCAGTGGGAAATGTTATTGCCCGGCGCAAGCGTTAGAAATAACTAGGTTTCAGAGCGCAGCACTGCGTGTACCGCGTCCTGTGGAAAAGGGCCTTTAGTGCGTTGAGACATCAGTAAGGCTGGAAAAGACTGATCAGTCTCTTCATTTGGAAAAAAATCTCACTATAATTACGGGCTTGGGCACGCATCAGTTTTCATTTTCTTGTCCTTATGTTCAGTTTGTGTTGACTGTGTTGTGCTTGGGAGTGTTCATTACTTTACTTGAGGCACTCAGTTTCTCCATTTTTAAGTTTCTTTTATGATAGATTTACTCACTGCTGATATTGAGAGTGAAAGAGAAGCAAGGTGCTCAGGAGTGAGCATTTGAAGGAATTATTGTTGTACATGACACAAACTGCTTTTACAAAATAGAACGACTTAGTAAAAAGCTAAAGGTAATTCACATTTATACAACATAAAGCAAATTACTCATATTTTCAGAAAAACCCAACCTTTTATGTGCAACATTGATCTTATTCAGAGTTAATAAACACTTACTTGCTCTGTTCTGTTTCTCTAAATAACGTAGTTCATTGTACTGTTATTAGCACCAGTCATTGCCCAAATGCAGGTTAAGTGGCGTGGAAATTTGAACAGTGCACAAACCTGCTAGTCTTATCTAAATGCCGTTATGCGATTTGAGCAGATACTAACATGTAACGTCGTCATACTGCGTGCCACCGATTGGCTGGTCAGTAGCGTCACTCGGTCTCGTTCGTGAAAATTAAAACCGCCATTTTTTGAAACCCGGAAACAAGGGAATGGTTATAAAAAAGCAACGCCGTGGTCCCCGAAGCACCAGGCTTCTTTTTTTTTTTTTACACACAAAAAAGCAAGATAGTGGCAGGTTAACTGCTTGAGTGGCTGATAAATTTTAATTTCCACCCGTGACTGTAATTATGAAATGCCTTCTCAAAAGTAAGATGTGAGTGATCCTATTTGTTTGTTTGTATCATGTTAACGTTTGGTTATTCATGTTTATGTTCACTAACGGTAAGCTTTATCAGAAGTGCTTGAAAATTTATGTCTTTGTTCCTTTCCTTATTTGTAGTTCATCAATTGATTGGAAGGAGGAGTTGCAGGGATTCTCGCATCCCTCATCACCATTGGCCCCTGAGATGACATCACAACAACCTCAACTCCCTAATGCTCTTATACCTCCCCAGCTTGCTCAGAACTCCAATGCTCAGCAGATCCGACCTCACATTCACCCGAATCAGCTGGAGTCGAGTCAGAGCAGTGCAAATGCTGGGCTTCTTGAACATAGGCCTCTGACAGGCAGGCCAGGCTGCCCTGGTGCTTTAGCCACTACTGGGGAGTTGGTCAACAGGAATGTTTCTGTTTCCTCCACCAACTCTAGCTTGACCAGAAGAGATGGGGGCTTTGAACCATGGCCCGAGGAAGCAGTGGATAACTCCCATGGGCTGTACTCACTCCACCGTATGTTTGACATAGTTGGAGCCCAGCTAACACATCGGGATGTAAGGGTACTGTCATTCCTGTTTGTTGATGTGATTGACGAGTATGAGCGAGGTGGCATCAGGAGTGGAAGAGATTTTCTGCTGGCGTTAGAGCGCCAGGGTCGCTGTGATGAGACAAACTTCAGACATGTGCTGCAGCTTCTAAGGATTATCACCCGCCATGACCTTTTGCCTTATGTCACACTCAGGAAACGGCAGGCCGGTGAGTTAATCTAACCAACTCCATGTTGTCCTATAAATGACTACAAAAATAAGTTGCACATTCATGCAGGAATTTACATTAGAGTGGTGTGAAGCAGGAAAAACTGGAAAAATGGATTTTAGTTAGGCTGACGAGGGCCAAATTGTCATAGGTAGACAACTGGATTGGGGCATCTCAGTGCCCCAGTCTGCAGTAGGTAGTATCTATCAAAAGTGATCCAAGGAAGAAACAGTTGTAAACTATTGACCGGGTCATGGGTAGCCAAGGCTCACTGATGCATGTGGAAAATGAAGGCTTGCTCATGTGGTCAGATCCAACAGACAAGCTACTGTAGCTAAACAAAAAAAAAAAGTTGACGCTGGTTTTGATAGAAACGTGTCAGAATACACAGTACATCACAGCTTGTTGCATATGGGGCTGCATAGCTGCAGGCCAGTCAGGGTGCCCATGCTGGCCTCGTCCACTGCTAAAAGTACCAACAGTGGCCAAGTAAGCGTCAACATTGGACCATGCAGGAATGGAAAGCTGTGCCTAGTCTGATGAATTGCCATTTTGTTTACATCACATGTGCATCTCCATCACTAAACTGGGGACCACCTGGCACCAGGATGCACTATGGTAAGAAGGCAAGCTGGCAGAGGCAGTGTGATGTTTGGGTAATGTTCTGCTGGGAAACTTTATGTCTTCTGGATGTTACTTTGACATATAACTTAAGCATTGTTGCAGACCAGTTCACTTCAGTAAGTTATATAGCACCAAGTCACAACAATAGTTGCCTCACAGTGTTTGTATTGTAAGGTAAAGACCATACAATTAAACAGAGAAACCACAACAATTAGATGACCTCCCATGAGCAAGCACTTTGTGATGGTGATAAGGAAAAACTCCCTCTAAACAGGAAGTAACCGCTAGCAGAACCAGGCTCAGGTAGGGGCAGCCATCTGCAACTCACCCCGTGTTAGCTTAACGGTGCACTTAATCCAAGACTGACACTGCAGTCGATGTTTGGAGACAGGATGTTTGCCTGACGACCACACAGGAGCAGTAATGACAGCCGGAGGCCTCAGGGAAGCGCTTGTGTGACTGTGTGCGTCATCTAGTGGGTTTTACTGTGGGATAATGCTACTTAAGGCCCAGTCTTACTTCATTTTGATTGTTTAATATAAGTGTAAAAAATAAATGGTATTTTTGATGTGGTGATTAAATAAGCTGTTCGCTGAATTGACAGAAAACGCACAGAATTTTGTTATAATACATCATTATCGGGATAAGAAATTACTTTTGGTAATATTGCACAGCCCTAGCTCTATGTAGTTTATCAAAAAGGAAATTTTAAGTCTAATCTTAAAAGTAGAAGAGGGTGTCTGTTTCACAAATCCAAACCACAGAAGAGGGCCCTGAAAGCTGAAGGCACCGCCTCCCATTCTACTTTTAAATACCCCGGTAACACAAGTAAACCAGCAGTCTGAGAACGCGTCCTGTTGGGGTGATATGGTACTATGAGGTATACCATATCATCCTAAGATAAAATGGGATGTGAACTAACTAATAATGCTAGTTTCTGATTATTTTTTTTCTTTTTTCTGTTGCAAATATCATCTTTCTCTTTGCTTTCCCCTGCCAGCACAATAGACACCATGGGGAGAAGAAGTTAAGGAGACAATATACAGTAAATGCAGTAATGTTAAACAGTAATACCCAATGCTGTAATTTAAGCTCTAGCTTTAAAAAACAAAACAAAACAAACCAGCAGTCAGAAATATCATCCAGTGTCACCGGCTCACTAACATGAATTTCAAGCCTTTTTACTTTTTACATTTTTTTAACATGATTTTTTTAAAATTTAATTCTGTTCCATTTTCATTCAAAGCCTTTGTTTATAACCATGTTGCTTGGAGTAAAGACATCATTCTAGAACCGTCACCTTATTTGTGTATTGTCTTAATGCAAACATTAAAATGATACATATAAAGCTAATTTAATCCGTTCTTTACATAAATGTTGATTGCTGCATGTCATCTTTGCATTATGTGTGACTGATTCCTGTAGTTTGAAGAGGATTAAATGGTAAATGGCCTGTATTTGTATAGCGCTTTACTAGTCCCTAAGGACCCCAAAGCGCTTTACACAACCAGTCATCCACCCATTCACACACACATTAGCTTTTGAAATAAAATAATATCAGAAATCATTTCTTTTCAGTGTGCCCAGACCCTGTTGATAAATACCTGGAAGAGACATCAGTGCGATATATATTACCAAGAGGAAGAGTACAGAACAAAGACACTGTACCGTACAGAAGAACAGGTGGGTGCTGACATCTGAGTGCACGCTTATGTCTTCCTATTCACATTTTACAGTACGATTCAGATGACTAAAAAACATAATAAAAATAATGTTGTTTTCTAGGTCCCCAGCCAGTCATTTGTTGTTCCCCATCAGCACCACACGTGGGTCCTGCACAAACAAAGCCAACTCCTCCTGTACCAAACCGCAAACGGAAGAGAATTCACTCTTCGGCTGACTGCAGAGAGAAGCAAACATGCGGTAAGAAGAAACTGCATATACTGCGTTATCTGATTTGATATACCTTTATTAGTCCCACAAGGTGAAATATCAGTGTTTCTATTCTACTATCTTATGTGTGTGTATGTGCACACATACACCAAACATATCCAATCACAGCCCTGCATCATTTTGTTTTTTTTTTTTTTTTACAAATGTATATATATATATGTATTCCAAAGTTGAAAGAGTTGTCAATACTCCCATTCAAGTTTTTATCAGATTCATGGATGTGTGAGCCCAAGTAGCCAAAAGAGGCAGCACAGTCCATCAGCTGGTTAGCACACCAAATATAACAATTTCTGTTTTGCTTTCATTAATGAAAATGACGAAAAGTATTGCTTTAACCAATTCATTAGGTTTTTAAGGCAGTTTAACAAGAACCGCAGTGAATATCATATGATTATAAATCTGGATCTCATCAGCAAAACGATGAAAAGACAGATTATGTTTCCTCAAAGCAAACCTAATGGGCCCAAAATAGAGGTACACAAAATAGAGGACCCTTGAGGTACACTGCAAGAAGGCAAAGGCAAATTTTAACAGAGAAACTTCTGTTAGTTTGACCTTAAATCAATCCAAAGATTCACCTTTAATGTCCACACGCAGTTCAAAGAGATAAAAGAGTAGAAATAAAGCAGTCTTTTGTATTAACTAAAGCAGTGCAATTAGTTTTGCGATGAAAGTCATGGTCTCGAACTACCTTTTGTTTTTTAATCTAGCCTTGTTGCTTATTATTGCCTTTCAGAACTTAACATTTTGGGTGGGATATATTTAAATAAACTACACATATGTGGTTTATGAGCTCTGTAGCTCTCAATTTACTACAAATTGCACTGAACAGAAAAAAGCATGTGGTAATTTGTAGTTGATATGACTGCTGCTTTTAGGAGTGTTGCTTTATTTGGAATATCAGGAAGGGTATAGTATAGAAGCGATGTGTGAGTTTGAAGCATATCTTCTGTTGTTTGTTTGTTTTAACACTGTAATGATTGAAATAATCATTATCTTGTACAACATTTACAAGACAATTAATGACAAAGAAGTTGCCCAGAATACTTTGACAGTCTCTTGTTTTTTGTGTTTTTGTTCAATCCTTTCAGATATTCGTCTACGAGTTCGTGCTGAGTACTGCCAGCATGAATCTGCACTTCAGGGCAACGTCTTCTCCAACAAGCAAGAGGCAGTGGAGCGGCAATTTGAGCGCTTCAACCAGGCCAACACTATCCTAAAATCGCGAGACTTGGGCTCCATCATCTGTGACATCAAATTTTCTGAGCTCACCTACTTGGATGCCTTTTGGAGGGACTACATCAATGGATCATTGTTAGAGGCCCTCAAAGGGGTCTTTATCACAGATTCCCTAAAACAGGCTGTAGGCCACGAGGCTATAAAACTGTTAGTCAATGTTGATGAGGAGGACTACCAAGCTGGTCGACGCAAACTGCTCCGTAATTTGGTCACAAGTGGAGGGAGCTCAGCAGTGGGTAACAAAGACTCTGTATCTTAGAAACATTCTCCAGGTGGTAGGGAGTAGAGTGAGATGTGATTGTTGTTTAAGGTGCCTGAAAGGAACTGAAGAACTTCCAGCCAACCCCATTAAATATTTGAGAACTAAGTTCATATGTTATCTACTTGGCATCCCTTTCCATAGCATGTACAGAGAAATGGAACTGTGTTGGCAAAAACAAAGGGGTGATGCAAACAAGTTGGTATTATTGTTAATTTTCTTCAAGGATGGAATCAAACAAGTGCATTGAATTTAACCAATTTCTTGTTTGTGGTATGTTAGCTCAGCTCATTTAAAACTTTTAACCTAAAGATACTGTTCAATCCTGTTTTAAGGTGAAGTTATTTTGAATGCAGGAAACACTTAATTCTCACAAGTTACTCCCAGTGGGAGATGTACTTATTTTTAGACTTGTTTTGTGGTTTTTTCCCAGGTTTTTCCAGGTAGATTACAAATTGTTTGGCATACCCAACGAGAGAATGTTCTGTGAACACTTTTGCAAAGATCAAGCTTCTCTTTCCCTGTCACCTTTACTGTGCCTGGCATTCTTTAACACATTCTGTCTGCCAACAGCTGTGAATTCAAATTCAATTGTAAAGTCACTGCCAGTTTATGGAAACAATGTAAGAGAATAATTCTAATGTGTTCAATTATTTCCAGTGAGAAATGGACTTTTGTGGTGTTCTTAATATGTATGGATTTGAAAGTGTGTCAGTTCCTTTGTCACCCTGTACCTACTTGCTGTGTTAACTATGAAGCAAGACTGATGTTGAATAAATTTTCTAACGACACTAAACACAAATCTGTAAAACAGCAGGGAAATTCACACCAGTATGTGCAGTCACGTCAGTAGGTGCAGGAAGCAAGATGCCAGACCAAAGTGATGTAGGTGACAGAGAGTCAGTGATTGTCTGTGATTGGTTACAAATCTCTCATCTAGCTTTAGCTTTAGAATTGGTATAAAGAGCAATCTTTTCTATGGATACAACATGAGCATGTAGTTAAACTTGTCTCCTCTAATAGTGGTACAGGAGATGTTGAAATAACATCACATCTCATTTCATCCCATCCCTTAAAGAGCAGTTGTCACAGGTATGGTAACTTTCAAACAGAAAATAAAGTGTAAAAAAATAGCACTGTAGAAGCCAAAATAATATAATAGCAAGATGTAAAGCATGTTGATCCTCCACAATTTAAGTTGCACAATTATATGCTTCTAGTGGTAGGAGGCTTTCACAGTGTAACATGAAACTAATAATGGATGGGTGCCTGTGAAAACCACATGTGCCCCCCCCCGCCCCTAAAATTATAACCACTTGTTATGTTTAATAAATCCAAGTGTAAGACAGGACTAAGAATGTATCAATGTCTGACATATACATGCCCTTTCATCATGCCAAACTATACTTTACTACTTTACAAAATAGGCCCTATTTCTTGCAATGACATGTAACGTTAATGTTAGTGTTCACCATCAAATGTTGATATGCAGAATCATCTTTTTGGATGCAATTCATCAGGATAAATGACTAATTGACATTGATGTCAGGCCAATGCAAGCTCAGTTAGAAAATGTGTAATAGCAGTATATCTAGGATGAAGTAGATCGGAGACTGAATATCATTTCAGTACGTACTGTTACCTGGAACACCAATCTGTAATTCTGCTATTTTACATTTTCCTTTGTTTTTCTGTATGCCTACCCTAAAATCTCCTATGACATGAACAGGCCAGTACTCAAGAGAAGCAAATGTGTACTGTGTAATCAGCAAACTATGTTTTTAATGCAGTTGTTCACTTTCCAGCTTAATATTTTCTCTTAATGCATTACAGATATGCATTTTTTTTTTGTCAAATGTTGTAATGAAATTTTACTTGTGTTAAAAATGTAACTGAATCTTGTCTAGCTTCTCATCAGTTAGTTAAATGGTGACCTGAATTTAGCATTTGGTTTTATGTAACCTTATAAAAATTCCGTGTGTTTTTATTATGATTTTTGATCCTAGGAAAGAAATAAATAAAAGCCCCGTATTGTGTTGGCCATAATGGCATCTTTTGGGACATATCAGAACATGCAAGTTTGACAGGCCACTGTGAATGATATAGAAGAGGCATACATTTTATATTTTTATCCAGTGGAATTTCATGTTAAGGTTAAAAGTTCGTATCTAGGAAATAGGTAGGTGTATGTTGACTGTATGTTATGGTAGTTGTTAAATCCAGCTTTTACATTAAATTGCATGCAACCTGTTATGGTGTCAGTGTCTCAAGTCACAATGTAACCATTTTGTAAATATTTTTGTGGGTCACATTTTCTTACTTCAGTTTTGCATTTCTTTCAGAAAATAGGCCTGTAGAAAGTTTTGATTTTACGTGGCACTGCAAATATTACAAAAAAAAAAAAAAAAGAATAATCCAAACTCACCCCTGAAGGCGCTCTTTATCCTGTATTAGAGGCCTGGGAGTTTGAGGGTCTTGTGCAATAATTTTGCTGTTCATAGGACTGCATTCTTCTGGACAGAGATCTCGGATGTCGTTCCTTGAATCTGCTTGAACCACTCACCCAGTTTGGCGGTCACTGCCCCAAGTAATCTGATTACCACAAGGACTACTGTTGCCTTCACCCTCCGCATCTTCTCGAGCTCCTGTCTCAGCCCTTGGTTATTCTTGAGCTACAGCCATCTTCCTCTGCCTGTCCACTTCTACCACTATTCCTCATGGTTCATGGCTCCTGTTTGCTCGTGGGATTCCAAGGTACATGTAGCTACCTTCAGTGTCTGCCTTCTGTTACTAAATGGCAAATTGTTCTGGTTCTTATATAGTACTTTTCTACTCTTCATGCTTGAGAGTTTTGAACATTGTTGTTATGTGTTGTGTCCTTCAGCCCATTATGCTCTTCCAGTATTTCTGCATCTCCAGCCTTGGTGGGGCTGTTCTCATATTGTCCCCTGCCACTGAGAGTACACCTGGGATGGTTCATTGGAGAACATGTGGTTTATTGACCTGGCTTCTATCGCTCTGGTATCACAACCAGTCCAACGTTTGGACACACTTTCTGATTTAAAGGGTTTTCTTTATTTTGACTACTTTCTACATTGTAGATACCGAAGACATCAAATATATGAAGCAAGATATATGGAATTATGTAGCAAAGAAAAAAATTATAAATAATTCTTAATATGTCATATTTTAGACAGAGCTCCAGTAGCAGACACATCTCTACATGTTCAGAGTGAATCAGGCCTTTATGGTCAAATAGCGCTAAGAAACCACGACTGAGGAAAAGCAACAAGCAGAAGAGATTTGTTTGGGCGAAGAAAAACAAGGAATGGACATTAGACCAGTGGACATCTGTGCTTTAGTCTGATAAGTCTTTGTCTTTGTGTGACGCAGAAAAGGTGAATGATGGTCTCTACATTCATGGTTCTCACTGTGAAGCATGGAGGAGGTGTGAGGGTGTCAGGGGCCTTTGCTGGTGACACTGTTGGAGATTTATTCAAAATTGAAGGCACACTGAACCAGCATGGCTACCACAGCATCCTGCAGCAACATGCCATCCCATCATTGATTTTTCAACAGCACAATGACCCCAAACACACCTCCAGGCTGTGTCATGGCTATTTGACCAAGAAGGAGAGTGATGGAGTGCTGACCAGATGGCCTGGCCTCCACAGTCACCTGACCTAAACCCAGTGGAGATGGTTTGGGATGAGATGGAGCGCAGAGTGAAGGCAAAAGGACCAACAAGTGCTCAGCATCTCTGGGAACTCCTTCAAGACTGTTGGAAACCATTTCAGGAGACGACCTCATGAAGGAGAGAATGTCAAGAGTGTGCAAAGCAGGAATCAAAGCAAAGGATCTGAAATATCAAACATGTTTTGAGTTATTTCACACTTATGTGTTCATTCATAGTTTTGATGCCTTTATTGAGAATCTACAATGTCATGAAAATAAAGGAAAACTATTAAATGAGAAGCTGTGTCCAAACGTTTGACTTGTAGTGTACCTCTTAAGGTGGCTGCCCAAGGCTGTGAGTCTTCGCTTGGCAGTTTCTACGGCCTCAGATAAAGGCAGCTTGTTATACTTCTTTATCACACCTTTTTGCAGTTATGACGGTTGGTTAACTTGCCTCTGTTCTAGCTTGATCCTGGCCTGTAGTCTCCTTCTCCATGGAAGGTCATACTCTTTGTGACTGTTCATTTTGTAACCAAGCATCTCAGTGATCACTGTTGCTGTGGCGTAGATCAGCTGGTGTGTTTTAGTGATGGTCGCAGTAGGGATTATTAATAATAATAATAATAATGATGATGATACATTTTATTTAAAAGTGCTTTTCAAGACACCCAAGGACACAATAGAATAAAACAGATAAAACAAGACAAAACAAAGAACAATTTTAAAAAAGATAAAATAAAGAAACAGTTAGTTCACAGTGAACATGCAGATTTGAACAGATGAGTTGTGATTGAAACTGGGGGAGAGAACCAATGTTTCTTATATCTGTGGGTAGAGAGTTCCACAGCCTGGGAGCAGAGCAACTGAAAGCTCTGCTTCCCATGGTGCTGAGGCGGAAAGAAGGCACAGCAAGTGGGATAGAAGAAGAAAATCCAAGCGAGCGGGCAGAAGAGGTAGTGCTTAACAGGTCCAAAAGGTAAGGAGGAGCAAGGCTATGAGGGGCCTTGAAGGTGAGCAGAAGAAGCTTGTATATTATTTGGAATTTCACAGGGAGCCAGTGAAGTTCCTGAAGTACAGGGGTGATGTGCTGGTAGGAGGGGTTCTGGTGATAATGCGGGCAGCAGAGCTTTGAACCAGTTGAAACTTGTGGAGGGATTTTTTGGGGGAGAATTACAGTAGTCAGTAAGCGAGGATTCGGGGTCACCTGATCCAGCCCTAATAACATGCTTTGTCAAAAGGAAAAGTTTTAAGTTTAATCTTGAAAGTGGAGAGTGTCTGTCTCCCAAATCCAAACTGGACAGCTGGTTTCACATAAGATGGGCCTGGAAGCTGAAGGCTCTGCCTCCCATTCTACTTTTAAATATCCTGTAAACCACAAACTGTGCTAAGAGGTTGTTAAGATAAGATGGGGCCAGATTATTCAATTAATTATTTAATAAATGAATGAACAATTTTTTTCAGCGTCACTCTGAGACAGGATGTTTCAAATTTTAGAGATGTTGCACAAATGAAAGAAGGCAGTCCTGCATATTATTTTAATATGCTCAATAAAGGACATATCCTGGTCAAAAACTATTCCAAAAATCCTCACAGTGAAGCTGGAGGCCAAGGTAATGCCGTCCAAAGTAAGCATCTGGTTAGATACCATATCTAAGATTTGTAGGACTGATTACATTAACCTCAGTTTGATCTGAATTTAGAGGCATAAAAATTAGATGGGGAGAGAAACCTAGGGTAGTTCTTATTTTCTTCAATCAATCATCAAAAGCAAGATGTTCTAGCTTTACCAATGGCTTTTTTTTTATAGAGCAGCGAACTCTTTTTCCAGGCTAAATGGTAACTTCTAGTGAGATGCCATTTCCTCTACAGCTTACAAGTGATCTGCTTTAACGTGCATGTTTGAGAGTTACACTGGAGAGGCAAGAACTTCTGATTTGAGGCTTTCATTTTCAGAGGAGCAAGAGTATCCAGAGTTGTGTTAATAATCCTAAAATTATTAACAATATAATCAACATCTGTAGGAGTGGAGTTCAGTGAGCTGCTCTGCTCTGTTGGCACTGAAATTGATAACAGTAGATGAATTATGTCCTTAAACCTGTTCAGCACTTTCAGAAAGACATGTACTGCGATTAAATCTACTCCCCACTGCTGTGTAATCCATTATTGTAAATTTAAATGTCATTAGGGATCGATCAGACAAAAGAGGGTTTTCAGACAACTGTTTGCAGGCTTAATTTATCTGACGGACAGTTTCTTTCCATCATCACAATATAATTCAATTGTGCAGTGTGTGTGTTCATAAGGGAATGGTGATGTTGCAATGTAATTTTAAAATTAATTATATTGCCTAAGATATTAAAACTGCATTCTATATTACAGGACAAATCAGGCTCATTCATTTGTGACTCATGTTTTTATCACACAGGATACAGACATGGAGGCTGAAAAACAGGGAATGGGGCTGCATGTGAGAGAGGAGATGTGCAACCTTAAGACGTTCAGTTGGAAAAAAGTGTCTTCATTTAAGCTGTGGTGGTCCTCACTGGCTCGGCTAGCATTGCACGGCTGTGGTGGTCTGCTGTTTGGACTTAAGTTACCCACCAGAGCTCAAATACATGTTTTGATTTTTTTTTTCTGATGGACACAAACTGTCATCTAATGCACAAACTCTCAAAAACAAGTTTGTGTGACAAGTAGAACAAGAGTGGCGGCAGCCAGCACCCTTTAATGTTAGGTTTAAGATAGTTATAATTAAGCTAGCATGGAATTTTTAAAAACATGTTTAGTCTTGGAAACTGTTGTGCAAAAGTCTTGAACCACCTGTTTATTTGCTTTTGCTAGGGAAATGGGTGCACATTTTAATACACATGGTATAGTAAGGTATATAGTGTATATTAAAATTATATGGTATACAAGACAAAAACAGTTTTTCACAATTCTAATGACCTTGAAAGTCAATATTTGGTATGAGCAGCTTTACTCTTCAACACAGCCAACTTTCTGAGGCAGCTTTCTGCTAGTAACAAAGTGCCTACATATGAAGTTACATGTACAAATGAGTTCTTTGCTAAGTTGACTGTTATGTGTAGATTGGTTGATCCTTTGGACTCAAATAGACTGAAAAAGCAGCCAATATAAAACACTAAAGATACAAACACACAACTTTGCAAGGGCTTGAGAAAGCCTGTAAAACTACTGCTCAAGATCACTTTTAAAAAATTACCTTTGGCCCACGCCGAAGGTGGGAGCCTTTGGGAAACAGAAGCAGTTAAATTCACCCCTCCACAGAGAGCGATAATGGAAACAGCCAGCTGTACAGATTCTCAGCACAAAATCACCCGTAACTACACCGTAGAAAAACAGAAAATGTGCTGGTAATTTTCTGCCAGGACGTTGCCAGGAAATGGTAAAACAAAAAATCCTGTAGATATAGAGTACACTCTCTGTTCTATTTAGGGAACAGTTCCTTCAACTCTAAAATGGAAAATTCTTTTTTTTTTCACACTATATTTCCTGTATTATTAACGGATATTTTGCATATATAGACTGAGGTGCCCAGACTGAGGAAGATCTTAGTCTGGGTGTCTATTGTCTTGTGTAGTCTGGAAGATGAGTGGATGACGGGGTGGGTGCAGTTTTCTCTGTGGTGGGGTCGGGTGGGCTGTCCCGGGCTCTGTGGGGCCGGGCGGCGCAGCTATGATGGCCCCGGTCCGGATGGGCCTGGGCCCCCTTTCCCTGGCGGGTTGCAGAGTATGGGGGGTGCCTACTGGGGTCAGCGGGGGAGCTGGCCCCAGGGAGGGGTCACTTGCCCCTCCCTTCCTTCTCTCCCCATCTCCAGCTGCCTCCCTCTTCCCGCTCCACCACAATCACCCACACATGCAGGGCCTTGGGGTAAAGGTGTCTCACCAGGGTGCAGGGGAGGCATCCCCCCCTCTGTCCCCTTCTGGCTGCCTGTGCCTCAATTTTATCCCACAACTTAGACATTCACATTACTCACACTCTCATAACAGGACCTTGGGGGTGGACACGCTACACGGAATACAAAAGACCATCAGGGTGTACAACCTCACCCCTGGCGTCGTTGCCCACCTCTCAATTTTAAATACATGTAGACATTGAGGGCTATCAGGAGGGGCTATGCGCTTACCTGCTGCTCTCTGGCAGGTAGCTCCAACCACTCCTGGGTTTTAAAGGCACCTTAGAACACACATGCATCAACACTACATATGAGCGGGCGGAGGGAGGTTTGGAGTCTTCTCACACCCTCGTTCTCTGCGGGTATGGAGGTATGGAGGCCTATCTCCCCCACCACGTCCCCCTGCCAGTGGCAGACGCCCTCAGACATCGGTGCGTTGGTGGTTCTTTGTGTCCAGGGATGGGCGTCCAGGTACACACTGGCTCACTCCTTGGTGGCTGCTTATCGGAGCCTGGGGCTCGCTCGGGCCACTTCGGGGGTGGGGTGCCCTCGGCCTCTCGGCCTGGGGCTCGGTCACTCGGACACAGCTGGCTGCCGGCGGAGCTCACGAGCACGTCACTGCAACCCCCCCTGGCTTCTGCTCCGCGGCTGCTGAGTGACCCCTCATCTGGGACTCTCCTCAGCTCTTTCTGGGATAGTGGCGCAGCTGCCCCTCTGTTGGTCTTCCTTGGTCTCTTTTGTTCTGGGGGCCTCTGGATGTCTGGAGTCTTGATCTCCTCCATACCTGCTTCATGCCCTGGAGGACGGGGCTGTGGCTCCCCACACCCTCTAGCAGATCGTTACATGAAGGAACCTTTTAAAAACAAGCGCGTTCATGCTCACAGGTGTACACACAGGTGCTCACACACACAAACTACACCCTTTTTGGCTCCTACCTCAAAGCACACTGTGCGCTGTCGATCTTGCATGCTGCACAATAATGTTTAATATTTAGTATTTACTTTTTTCTTTCTCAACAGGTGATCCTGTTGTACAAGACCAATTTCAGGCACTTCTTTTCACTGTAAATCAATAAATGTACTTTTTTATATCCTTAACCATACATTCCTATAATTGCTACCTAATATATCATTTGCTCAAAACTTCTTAAACTAAAACGTCTTAATTTAATCTGTGCCAAGTACACAACAACATTGGTACAATTAATGTTAGGTATTATTTTATTCTCCTCAACTCAAAAAAAACAAAATTTTTATTGACTAAACAGCTAATACATGAACCAAATAACTCACAATCTTTCAAATTTGAGCATTTTAATTTTCCATTAAATAAGTTTGTAGTCATGTAAATGTGTTCATGTATATAAGGGATGGGTATTCACTAACTGATATGATTCTGATTCACAGGGTCCTGATTCAAGTCAATTCAATTTTACTCAGACAGTCAAAAATATTATAATTCTGATCATTTACAGTACATATCCATATTTGTATATCTATGTATAAAAACAAAGCTGACACCGTGAGACTTCATCAGAGGTGTGAGCGTCACAGCAGATGCCTTTGTGTCAAAGTAACTGAGGATAAAACACAGAAAAACATGAAGGATTTTCCTGGCCTGGCTTTTTATAGCAGATAACCTAAAAATATTCTGCAGGAGATCAAAAACTGAAGAAAACCATGAATCAACATCTGAACATTACCTGATGCTGAAGTGAAACAGAGCAGACCTCTTGTCAGAGGCTATTTTTGAAAAAACAAAACAAAACTGTGGGCAACAATTCTGGACTGCAGGAAACCGATTTTTTATGGTGAGCTGGTTTTGAAGTACACTCAGAGAAACGACCTGCTCAGCATTACATAAATCCTATTTTCAGTATATGCTGGTCAGCTAGCTAAGTCTTTTCTTTACTTTACCTTTGTATTTCTCAAGCTTCTCGTGTTCCTTCTTCCTGATGTTGCTGTCATTGGGAACCACTACATCTATCACTACAGCCACGTTCTTCTGCTTGTCCACCACTATGTCTGGTTGGTTAGCCATCACCATTTTGTCCGTCTGTATCTGGAAGTCCCACAGGATCTTAGCTCGGTCATTCTCCACCACCTTTGGGGGCGTCTCCCATTTTGACCTCGGGACTTCCAGGTTATACTCAGCATAGATGTTTCTGTACACTATGCCGGCCACTTGGTTATGGCGTTCCACGTATGCCCTGCCTGCTAGCATCTTGCACCCTGCTGTTATGTGCTGGATTGTCTCAGGGGCATCTTTACACAGCCTGCACCTGGGGTCTTGCCTGGTGTGATAGACCCCAGCCTCTATGGATCTTGTACTCAGAGCTTGTTCCTGTGCTGCCATGATTAGTGCCTCTGTGCTGTCTTTCAGTCCAGCTTTGTTCAGCCACTGGTAGGATTTCTGGATGTCAGCCACTTCCTCTATCTGCTGGTGGTACATACCGTGCAGGGGCCTGTCCTTCCATGATGGTTCCTCCTCTTTCTTGGGTTTCTGCTGCCTGAGGTATTCACTGAGCACGCGGTCAGTTGGAGCCATCTTCGTGATGTAATCGTGGATGTTTGTTGTCTCATCCTGGACCGTGGTGGTGGTGTGGATCAGTGAATCAATGTCTCGTTCACTCTTGATGTCATCCATGTAGAGAAGGTGACTGACAACTGCTCCGTTCCGTAGTTGGTATCCGTAGCCAGCCTTGTCAATGATCTCACTACGTCATACCCAGCCCAGGGGCTCAATATCTTTCACGTTTGTTGGAGGTGATACTGAGCATTTTTGCCCAACCCATGTCTGAAACCAAATTTTCACCAGACCTGACGCGTGTGCAAAATTTCACGAGTTTTTGAACATGTTTAGGCCCTCAAAAAGCCAATTCATTTGCAGAAATGATAATAATAACAATAATAATAAAAGCTGCAAGCAGCGATGGGTGGGCCCTCGCACACATGAAAATGGCACAAAATGTTAACAAATTCCTGTTGCACATGGCTCCAAGAAACTTTTTTGTACATCTTGATAGCTTACATGTGGGTGCCAAAATTCAGACTCACAGATCAAGCATAGTGCAGGGGCTTCTGTTTTGAAATTGTCTAGGAGCTGTGGATTTATTTTGAAATACTCAGTGAAAATGACCATATAACATGAGAGCCTTCGTCAAGTTGGAGGTCTGTGACAGGTTACATGAATTTTTTAAGCTTAAAGCACAAAGCTGCTGTAACTCAAAGACACATTTGTCCAATCTCCACCAAACTTCACAGGCATGGTGAGAGTCCAGCCCTGAACAGACAGATATGCAGTTTGTATGCAATACTGAGAGCGCCACCTACTGGGAACAGGAAATACTCAGACGGGTATAATCATAATCTAATTGAGACAAATTTGTCCCAGCAGTCAGCTAATATGACAAATCCTCAAATTTAGATAAATATAAGAACACATTGTTGACATAAAATGACATTTTATTGGTATTGGGGTGAGTGTAGTAAACTAATAAGACAAATAGAGGAGGAAAAAGCAGTGATGCTGGCACATTTGGGAAGAACTGTAACTTCAACTGATTGGTCATTTAACAGTGATTTCCTTATCTGTTCATCTTTAATCTGACGTTATCATGGCAGTTAACCTGGTAAGAAGTAAACCATCTTCCTTACGTGGGTAACCCATAAGGTTTGTCCAAAGTTGCCTGGATAAGCCAAAATCCTGCTCTGTAGTATTTGGCTCTGGTGTGTCATTTCAACATGTTTATAAACTAAAGCATTAATTTCAGTTTATTAACTGTGTGTCTATCATGTCCTTCCTGATGCTGAAAAACAAACATTTTCCAAATTACAGGGTAAAATTGCTCATACTGGAGATTTCAAAACCTTTTTCCTTTTAAAATGTGCATGCAAGTATCCAAGCTGGGTTTTTTCAGCAGTTTAGGTTGTTGGGTAATTTTCACTTTGTGCCCCCTAATACCAAATGATGGCTGCTTCCAGCAGGGTAAAGGCACCACGTAGAGCACCTGTGGGAAGTGATTTGGTGTTTTTTTCTCCCAGCTGGATGGCAGGTTGGACGAGACACAGCGTAGCTCCATTAGATTATTTTTCAACAATGTGCCTCATACAGTATAAAACAGCCTCTTTAAAAGTATTAATGCTTGTACTACACTAAATCCAGCTGTTAAACATGTCATTCCAATTGAAAAAAATATTTAAGAACCAATCTGTTTCAATAGTCCCGTATGAAGTATAAGAAAAGTATATGAACAAATCACTTAACTAGACGCCCCAAAAATACTTTACGAAGAAAGGGCATCGTATCAGAATTACATACATCTTGCAATCACAGTTCACATTATAAGCCATGTGGGACAGTAATTTGGAAATGTGAGCAGAAACCCATACTAACATCATGAATACGCACCTCAGACCATAAATGATTCATGTGAACAAATGTCACACGATAAATTAAGTCTTTTTAATCAAAATATACCAGGGATGTGTATGAATAAATGAATGCTAATTCATTTGAGAAAACAATTTAAAGAGTAATTTGAGTAGGTGAACTTAGGCTGTAGCACCAAGTTTAACTTTGCTTTACATATTGGAAGTTTAACAGAAAAAAAAGAAAAGAAAAAATGCAATCAACTAATTTAGCAACGCAAGAATTACAAAAATAAAATAAAAATTAAGAACTCAAACACACAGGCCTAGAGACTGCTCGACAACCCAGAAACCAGCGATCGCAGTATTCCCCAACCAGTCTGGGGTGGTCGCTGGAGGGTGCCGGTAGTAGTTAGATTTGTCACAAAGAGGTATAAGCCTTGTATAAGGCTTGATTATTATAAGTTTACTGGGCTCCACTTGGTTCCAAGTAACATATCCTTTGCGAATCATATGGCGAGCGTGGACTTCAAAGAAGTATAACCAGACAGCTCAGCCATGATGTCTGCAGCTGTCCGTCTCCACAACAGGCTTTAGACTCTGACGGAGACGATGACTGATTACTTATTCCTGTTATACAGTCTGCTGCCTGGAGCGCATGTTAGTGCATTAAATTCTCCACAGACGAGTCTGTGTGGTCACAAAAAAAATCTGGCAAGTGCCCAGATGTCTGCTTGGCCCCCATCTGATGATGACATTTACAGAGCTCTGACCAATCACCTGTGGATAAGGTGATGCACTGAAACCTTCCTTGTGATTGGTCACTAACAGGTCTCTATAGTCTTACATCGTTACCTTGGAAGACACAAAGCTGTCTACTAAAAGCAAACTACTTGCCAAGAAGCAGTGAAACTGTACAAGGGTGACACAACTTAGAACCAGACGTTCAAAGCAGAAGCTGCACCTTTGAAACATGTTTTAGCATTAAGGCACAATTTTTATCAGTTTTTGGTTGCGTCACATTTTTAAGTTTCACTACGACTTGGTGAGTCGCAGTATGAACCAGGAAAGATATTTATATGATACACACTTTATCATGAACCTGGTTTTTGTTCTTATGCCTTTCATTTACACTTCAGGATAAATCAATTTGATAGTCTGATGGCACATGTGGTTAAATCAAAGCAGAATACAGTAAGGTCACATCATTCACAGCGGTTAGCAGCAAAGTTGGTGAATAAAACAAAGAAGGCTGATTGAGAAAAAAAAAAAAAAAATAGTGCTACAAAAATATTACCTAATTTCTAAAATAACTTCATTTTAAATCTCTGTAGTACACGAAGCATGACACTAAGGAATGATGACCACTACAGCTGTCCCGAGGCTTCTCAAGACCAAGTTACAACCCTGGTATAGGACCATACGACTCTGTGCAGTAAAAAAATGTAGAGCATTACATTGAGTGTCTCTCTTCTAAGACTGTTCAGTACTGAGTGTGGAAATTATGACAAATGTTAGAACTGTGTTTAGTAACTTGAAATTTTGATGTTTAAGAGGCTTAACAGACTGATTTTAAGAGGGCAATACTGATATTTCATATTGTAGGATTTCTATTATTATTAAGACTAAGAGTCTTCAATCTACCAATTTGAAAACTGACAGCATTAGTGATTTAAAGGTCTTGAAGGAGTTATTTGAAAGCTGACTGCAGTTCTTTGAATGCGGCTCGTCTTTGTTTCTGCTCCTCAGCTTGCTTTTTCTTGGCCTCTTGTTCCTGGCGGATCTCCGACTCAAATCGGTTGGATTCATTGATGGCCTTGACCTGTTCAACAGAAAAACACAAAGCTGCCTTAGTAAAGAAGTGAGAATCACAAAATAAAGAAGATAATCCTCTGACCTCTAAACAACAGCTTTCAGGGTTTTCATCAATCTACTATTAATTTGTACCTTTAGTTTTTAGTCAGTGAGTGAAACGCATGCACATGTGACATAAATGCTGAGTCATGTCGAGATGATAGACTCAACCACTGGAAAATATTCTACTTCCTTGCTTGAAATGCTTTTGCAGCACATCTTGGATTACTGTCAACACTTATTACAAAGCACAGTCCAATCAGTAGCAGAGGATCAGTTTTTCATATTGGTGTGTAGAACTCACAGTCAGACTCACACAGCCACTAATCACAACGTTGCATGTTAAGGCAGAGATCAACAACAAGGTCAAAAAATAAACACATTAAAAGTAAGATAAAAAAAATAAAACAAGGAGAAATGTCTTAAAATGAACAACCACAGGAAGATTAATCTACACGAGGTCTGTCAGCTTTAAGCGACCTGATAGCAGAGGGAAGGATTATAAGTCCCTGTTTGTTCTACACTGAGGTACGAGGTAACGGCCTGAGAGTAACTTCCTGAACTCAGATGACAAAACATGTCCAGGATGGATAATAAGGCAGAGGCCAGCCACCCTTTGGAGAAAGCTCATTTCTGCAATCTCATCCTCTCAGTCACTACCCAAAGCTTGTCACCATAGGTGAGGGGCATAGATCGACTGGTAAATCGAGAGCTTCGCTTTTACTCAGCTCTCTCTTCACCACAAGAACCGATCAGATCTCATGAACAAGACTCTGAGATACTTAAACTCCTCCACTTGGTCAGGGATGAGTTCCTGCCCCAGAGTGGGCACTCCACCCTATTCAGCTGAGGACCATGGATATAATAATACTTTAAATATTTTCCAAGGGTCTCTTGTGTTCAATGTGGAAACAAGATTGCCCACAAATAACGCTCTCGCCAAATAATTAGTCTTGATTTCAATTATTTGTATGTTTTTAGGAGGTGCAATGCATCCCTCTTTCTCTGTGCCACTAATGAAATGATGTGTTTTTCAATAGAAAGTTGGGAATCATCTGGTTCAAATTTCTGTGTAGAGTTTGCATAGTTTCTCTGTGAGTTTGAACCAGGTACTCTGGATTCTTCCCATAGTTTAAAGAAATACATACTAGGTTAATTGGTGATAAACTAAATTGACAAAAGACGTTGATGAAAGTTAAGTGCAATGACTAGGTGACATGCAATGATCAGAAAGACTAGGAAAATTCTATAGAATAAATCCTACTCTATTCCATTTCAACTTACTTTAGCTTCAAAAAAGGTCTTGGCTCCTTTGACCCCCTCTGTAGAGACGTCAATTTCAGAGAGGCGAGCAAGGGCACAGAGGCCGCTGTCCTCTGCCAGCTCTCCTGCTGCTGCCTTCCTGAAAATCAGTAGGAACTGTGGAAGACAAGAACAACAAACAGATACTGATAGAACAGGAACTTCGATTCTGACTCTGAATTTTAATTTAATTTAATTTTTTTTTTTTTAAAAAAACCTCTTGCTTCACCTCTCTGAAGCTGAGCTTGTTGTCGAGGTCTTCATCCACCTCTTTGATCATATTCTTCAAGCCGATGTGTGTCTGCGGAGCTCCAAGCTTCTCCATCATCAGCTTCAGCTCCATTAGGTCAATGTAGTTGTCCTTACCAGCATCATACCTTGACAGAATTAAACAGAAGAACAACTGTTGCTACATTTGCTGAAAGAGTTCATGCTGGTTCTGACAGAAAGATGACAGAATACGCAGTGCATCACAGTCAGGGAGGAAATTATTTGAACCCCTGCTGATTTTGTAAGTTTGTCCACTAACCAGTCTACCAAGACCATCGCCAAGCAGTTGGGTGAGAAGGTGACAACAGTTGGTGCGATTATTCGCATATGGAAGAATCATAAAATAACTGCCAGTCTCCCTCGGTCTGGAGCTCCACACAAGCTCTCACCTCGTGGAGTTTATGATAATAAGAACTGTGAGGAACCAGCTCAGAACTACTCGGAAGGAACTCCATCAAACATGGAGGTAGAAACATGCTTTGGGGGTGTTTTTCTGCCAAGGGGACAGAACAACTGCATCACATCAAAGGGAGGATGGATGGGGTGAGAACCACCTTCCTTCAGCCAGGGTACTGATAATGGGTCGTGGGCGGTTATTCCAGCATGACAATGATCCAACACACACGACCAAGGCAACAAAGGATTGGCTCAAGAAGAAGCATATTAAGGTCTCGGAGTGGCCTAGTCAGTCTCCAATCCCACAGAAAATCTGTGGAGGGAGCTGAAGGTTAGAGTTGCCAAACATCAGCCATGAAACATTGATGTCTTTGCAGAGGATCTGCAAAGACGAGTGGGACAAAATCCCTCCTGAGATATGTGCAAAAAAAAAAAAAAAAATCTGACCTCTATGATTACCAGCAAAGAGGGGCAGCCATCTGGCATAGCCGGTTGGGGGCAAAAGAAGACAACCAGAGATTAATAATAAATAATTATTAAATGCAGAGTGGTGGATAAACTAGGGATGTTCCTAGTGATCAATCACTTTGTCGACTAAACAAAGAAAAAAGTTTTAGTCGTCTAAAACTAGGAGACACTCAGATATTAAGGTGCACTTGAGAACCGTCTAATAGAGCATATGAACAAACTAATAACCAAAGGTATTTAAAACCATTTATCACATTTTTCAGTAATGACTTTGTCGCACCGTGACTTAAATGAGGGGCTTATCTGGAGTCAGGTCCAAGGGGCAGCAGCAGGGAATGAGGCGACATTTGGTGAAATGCAGAGAAGGCTGGACATATTGCTAATCCATCACCCAATGAGCAAGTGGTTTGGTGATGGTGGGAAGGAAAAACTCCTTTTTAACAGGAAGAAACCTCCAGAACAACCAGGCTCAGGGAGGGGCGGGGCCATTTGGCGCAACCAATTAGGGGTGAGGGGAAGAAGACAGGGGCAGCAGGGTGGCACGGTGGTTAGCACTGTTGCCTCACAGCAGGTCCTGAGTTCAATTCCACCATCAGGCCGGGGTCTTTTTGTGTGGAGTTTGCATGTTCTACCTGTGTTTGCATGGGTTCTCCCACAGTCCAAAGACATGCACTTAGTAGGGGATAGGTTAATTGGAAACTCTAAATTGCCCATAGGTGTGAATGCAGGAGTGAGCGGGAATGTTTGTCTCTGTCTACGTGTTAGCCCTGCGACAGACTGGTGAGACTTGCAGGCCATACCTAACCTTCCTGTATACCAGGGGTGTCCAACTCGAGGCCTCGAGGGCCGGTGTCCTGCAGGTTTTAGATCTCACCCTGGGTCAACACCCCTCAATCACATGATTAGTTTGTTACCAGGCCTCTGGAGAACTTTAGGACATGTTGAGGAGATCATTTAGCCATTTCAATCAGCTGTGTTGGATCAACGACACATCTAAAACCTGCAGGACACCGGCCCTCGAGGCCTGGAGTTGCCCACCCCTGCTGTATACTGTGCCAGCCACTTGGTTATGGCATTGCTAGGGACATCGTTACACAGCCCGCACCTGGTTTCTTGCCTGGTGTGCTAGAGCCCAGCCTCTATCAATCTTGTGCTTAGGGCTTGTTCCTATCTTTCATTCCAGCCATTGGTAGGATTTCTCAATATCAGCCACTTCTTCTATCTGCTGATGCTGCATGCCGTGCAGGGGCTTGTCCTCCTATGATGGTTCCTGTTCTTGCTCCTCTTCTTTCTCAGTTTCAGCTGCCTAAGGTATTCACTAAGCACATAATCAGTTATAGCCATCTTTCTGATGTACTCGTGGATCTTTGTTGTTGGATAGTGGTTCTGAACCCCTAATGTGTTTTAATTTGCTGTAAGAAGAGACATGGTGATATTCATAGGGGATCACAGTTAGGGGGCAGGTTAAACATGCACTGGAGCCTGGAATAGGAGGTATGCCCACAGGGAGCAGAAACTGAAGGAGTGTCAGAAATAGTTGTTGACTAATTGACTTGTTTAAAAAAAAAAAAAAAAAAAAAAAAAAAAAACCTGACAGATTAGTTGACTGCCAAACAATCCTTAGTTGCAGCCCTACTCTGCACCTTACTAAATATCCCCTAAATAAGTTAAAATTACATTGTTAATTTGTTTTACAACGATCTCATAAAAGCAACAAGATGAAACATGTTGTTAAAACAAAGGTTTTCTATGGAATTATGTTTCTTCACCCCGAGTTGCAAAAGAATTTAACTTTCTACGTCTCCAAAAAGGAACACCGTTGATGATAACTGTAACAAATGTGCAGTAGGGGGAAGTGGCACACACTGTTTAAACTAAACACATTTACACAGCAGCTTATCAGTTCAAACTGGAATGTTTGCTGTAATCCATTAGTTCTCACAGCTAGAATTACTCATGAATGGGGAAACGTCTTCTCAGTTTTTTAATCAATTTAGAGAATCCTGCAAACATGTAGTTGTCACTTAGTGTGTTTACGAGGGTAAATACACTGTTAAATGTAATTAAACTGTTAAATCTTAAACTAACTGTTAAATTGCAGTTAATGTCAGAGTAGAACGCTTGCATGTACACGCCAGCCTCTATCAACTTGTATAGTGCGTGCAAGTTTTCTTCCTGCAACATACAAATGTGATTTTGTTTCAGGAGAATGTATTTTCCTTATGTTGATGGCATGAAAATGTTTGGACATTCTGCAAAATTACGTGATTTGATTACGTGACCATCTCACAAAAAGGCGGAACAGCACCCCCATCGTGTTTCTATGTCAGTACGTCCGGTCATTTCATGTAATTTTTAACCTTCATTGTAACTGCATCCAGTTAAGGAGAGCACTGCTCTTTAAACAAAAATGTTTTTAACTCCCAAGACAAATTTACAAGAACAAACTGTAAAGCTCTGATGTCTCAGGAACAATAAAGAGTTTATGCCATAAGCAAAAAGCACTTAAGTGGCCTAGACAGGCCGAGACAAGATAGAAACTTGAAGAATCTGGGTTGGGCATTGCAAAGAAGCAGCCATGACTTGTGAACATGCAAACATTTCTACCCCGATCTGATTTTTACTGTACTACAAAATTCTTAAACTATGTTTTCTTTGTTCTTTTAAAACAAAGTAGCAAAAACAAAACTTGATAAATGTTATGAGCTTGAAACGATCTTTGAATGTGGTTTTGGAATGACCATGTCAAGATTTCTGGATACTTCCTGCTGAGAATTTTAAATGTGATTTCTGGCATTTGCAGCAGGCAAATGGCATTTAGTTTAATTACATCTAAGAGAAGACGGACAGTTCTACACTACATTTCCAAAACAGGGCAACTCAATCAAAATCATTAAGGATTAACAGTTCAGAGGAGGCTGCTGCAAAGTACATTTCATGAAGAAAGAGTAGTTGAGTTTACTGAAATTAAATGTTTGCAACATCTGGAAGAGGGTTCAGGCCAGCACACGTGAGACTGCCATGGGCTCCTGATGTCTTCCATAGGCAGAACTTCCTTTTTATTTTAGGTTAATCTCTTATTTGCAAAGACGCATAAAATGAGGACTGGTCTCCTAATACACCTCATAACGGTCAGACCTGCATGTAACAGGTTATTAACAAGACTCATGCAAAGCTGTGTTTGTGGTTTAGCCATTTATAGTCTTCTGTAAGGGGCCAAACAACATTAACACCATTAACTGTAAATAACAACTAATTATCAGTCAGCACTATGTCAGACAACAACAACTAAAAATGAACTTCTTAACCTGACTTGAGTTGCCTCCATGTTTCTTCTTTACAGTGATGATGTGACATTTAAATTGTTCTTTTGCAAATGTGTGAGTGTAGGCATTACTGTTCACCCTGGAAATCACATATGAAGGATAATGCAGACAGCCAAAGAAACAGCGCGCATATATCTATATCCATATTTATATCCATAGGGAGGAAGACAGACACAGTTGTTTATTCTGTCATTTGTAGTAGATGGATAAGGCAAGTTATTTCCTGTTTAATTACGATTTGAGCTACACCAGCAAACTGTCAAGTCAACTTCCTTAATCTCAATGCTACTTCCTTGAAAACCAGTGCCCAGTAAAATGACATTAAAATGGGGGCAGCGCTGTCTATAGGCATTTCCAAATTGTAGCTCAATTTAACAGGGGGATATTGTGAAACACTCACGTTTTGAACAAAGTTTCCATATCTTTGATCTGCTTTCGAGAGAACTCTTTAAACTCGGTGTAGGGGTTGAAGACCTTCATGCTGGGTAGGGAGTGTTCACCAATCCCCTCGTTCAGCTCTTCTCGCCGCAACAGTTTAGCGCCCAGCTCCGAGTTTGCGTTGGCCGTATTCGCTTTCTCTTCCGAACCAGTGTGCTGTCCGGGAGCATCCACGGCGACAGGATCCTCGGATCCTTCTTCTATCTGCAGCCGACGGCTGAGTTTGGACGAGAGCTCATCTGTGGCCATTTTCAAACCAGGAAACTAATAATCAAGAGACGGACACATGTCTGATAAACGTTTTACAGCCAGAGAATACAGAAACAATACAGAATGTATGTCAAACTCACAAAGACACTCACCTTTCTTTATTTTTCTGCCAAATAATGCAAAGTTAACATAAATATCTCCACTCCAGAATGTACAGGACGCCAGATAACTGTTCAGTACGCTGTCACGTTTATTACCACACCTTTTAAAGTGGCAGTTAGCGTAGTTGTAGGACGGGCGTGTTTTCAGACTGTCGTGCTCAGAAGCCACTAAAGCCTTTTAAGCCTCGAATAGTGTGCTGAATTTTACAAAATCACAGGCAGCCCCCCCCACACACACACACACACACCCCAGCTCCACCTCCACTTCCCACGGATTAAAAAAGTAAAAGAAAAGAACATTAAACCACACCTGGCTGTATTTCATTATCTCACCTATGGAGACAGCTCTGTACATGTTGCTCCACTCCTGCGTGTCTTCACCTTTCTGCACTCCTAGTTATCCTTATTATCTATGTTTTATTTATTAGTTTTAATAACATAACATCCGACAATGTACCACACCGGGAAAAGTCCCATAGTCCTTTTAACCAATGGGAAAAAATGACTTATGATTATTTTAAACGTAACTCAAACAATAAACCAGTGTTGTGTTTACACATATAAACAACTTAGCAGAGAACCAATTTTGGAACTTGTAACTATGGTACTGACGACAAACAACACATAGTTGTTCCACTTTCTTTAGCTGAATCTTGGTGTTATCTCTGGTATTTCAGTTTGACAGGCGTTAAACAGTATTTTTGCACCAACGAGTTGATTTACAAAAAGAACTTGGCGTATCTCGGCCTGGTGTGCAGTGTGAGCTTAAAAGCAAAACTGCCCACTGCACACAAACAAATAAACAATAATAAGAATTGTAAGACACACCCAGACACAGTCAATATGTTCAAATTTGCTCATTTATTTACACAAGCTTTTCCACGGCACAAGCCTGTGAAATGACATTCACTACCCATGTGTATGCTTTGCACACTTTGTTTCTCCTTCGCACAGCATGTCCTGCTTGCGCTGTCACACTCCCACTCTCCTCTTCCACAGACCAACTGCTTTTTAGCCTCGTCATAAGCTGCTCTGCCACCTACTCTCTTACCAGATACTAAAAATAAGGGAGGCATGATTAGAAAGATAGTCCAATCTCACTCATAAATGTAGACATTAAAAAATTTGCAAAGCCCTTGCAAGAAGATTAGAAAAACTCACTCCATTCATAAATACATGCTGATCAAACAGGTTTTATCAAGGCAGACACTCAGCCAATAATACACAGAAATTAATTAAGGTAATAGATTATTGCTTTGATTCATTATTCATAAATTGGATCAAAACACTATACAGCTCTCTAAATACATCTGTTAGGACAAATTATGTTACATCCCAGAGCTGTCTAAATCTAAAGAGGTGCACCACACAGTGGTTCATTTTCATCAAACCACTAGCAGCAGCAAAATGTAGATATTAAAGGAATTTAAACTGAAAATACAGACCATAAGATAAGCCTATATGCTGATGATGTATTGCCTTTCCTTCTGAAGACAATAACATTCATAGATAAGTTCTCATCCATATCAGACTACCCCATTAACTGGAGTAGATCAACAGTTCTACATCTGAGCTGCGAATTTCAGAACACCTCCACCAGTCCACTACAATTAGGCAACATTAGATAATTTGGTATAGATTTTTCGACCAGGCTCTCACACTTGGTACAATTGAATCATATTCTCCCACTAAGAAGAAGAAGAAGATCCCACGCATTGGAATACTTTACTTATATCACTCATGGGAAGAGTCGCACCACTTAAAATGATGGTTCTGTTTCAAATAGACAACTGGTTCTTGCTGATCTCTAATAAACTCTTTACTGCCTGGTTTAAGTCACTAGAAAAAAAACATCACGTATAAGTTTGAAAACTCTATTAAAGCCAAAAAAAAACAAAACAATGGTGGTCTACAACTACCAAAATTGTATTACTCCTTCTTGACCAATAGATTGCTTTATCTTTCAAAATGGATCAAATCAAGCTCGCCTGTGGCTGCACCTAGAAGAAGCATTGTGTGGGAAAGTGAAAATCTCTAGTCTGCCTTTCATAAGCCTAGAAAGCATTAAGCATCATAACTGCTTTAAAAGCCTTAACATAAACACCTCTCTGACAGCCTGGTGGGAATTTTTAATAAATAGCTCATTCTTGACTTATCCCATGTAAACTAACATCTATTTAACAATCCAGATATCTGCCAGAAACTTGCTGGTCCACGTCCTTTGAAAGCTCTGAGGAGGGGAGGTCCATGGAGGTTTCCAGAATGTCTGGGGTGTAATAGCAGGCCAGAGGGCAGGCAAGCAGACAAGGAGGTGAAGCAGATGTCCAGGTGAGACCAAACTGTGAGAAACAACAACCTCTAAATTCAAGGAGAACAAGGTTACACAGGGAAAAGCAGGTAGAGGAGGTCTACAAGTCCAGAGGTTCTGGCAGAGGTTATGTGAAGACTATCCACATGGTTTAGTTGCTGTATCCCAACCTCACTGAAGCTGAGCAACTTTACCCAGTTGGGGGTGGTCGGCTATAGTCACATTTCCCTGTGTGGCTTGCAGGTGGCTGGGGGTGAACTCTGGGTCTAAGGGAGTCTGGCAGTTTTCTGGGGTCCTAAAGGTTGCAGCTGCTGTTTTGTGGCATACGTATGTCTGTTTTGGTCGGTGGTGGTGGGTGGCTGTGAGGAGTGCTGCCTTGTGGTCTTGGGATGTGGGGCCTGGGGTGGCGGGTGGCTGGTCTCCCTTGCGCAGGTCTGGGTGCAGGGCCCAGGATGGACCAGTTGAGCGGGTGGCGTCACAACGGGACCCACACACAGATTCAATCACAGACACCAAGGATACAGTTCTCACACAAGCTTTAGTGCAAAACGTAAAAGTAAACAATGGCACAAGGAGCGATTGCTTAATGTGCTGGGAGGAGAAGGCTAGGGAGAATCTTGTGGCTTACTTGGCAGGAGGAGCGGAAGAAGCTCCTGGGAGAAGTAATATTGACCGGGTGAGTGTCCAGAGAGATGGGAGTGTGAAGTGAATCCAACCTGGTTTGTACAGTGATCCAGAGCAGTGGAAGGCAGGAAGGCGGTGAAGCATGATCCAGAAAACCTGAAGCAGCCTGAGAATTTCCAAAATGGTGACCAGCATCCGGGTAGAGATGCAAACTGCACACAATGTGAGAACGAGGTAAGTTAATTATAGACGTGACTTGTGAAGCAAAGGTGGCCTGTTACTAACACGGGTTAGATAACAAACTGGCGAGGAACAGATGTGGACATTGGTCTTAAATACTGCCTGTTGATACTCCTGGATCAATGACAGGTGAGCATAACGGCCACCGTGCAGGGGAAAGCACAGCGTTCGATACTGTCGACCATAATATCCTATTAGAGCCATTAGAGCACGCTGTAGGTATTACAGGTACTGCGCTGCAGTGGTTTGTATCATATCTATCTAATAGACTCCAGTTTGTTGGAGAGTCTTCTTCACACACTGACGTTAATTATGGAGTTCCACAGGGTTCAGTGCTAGGACCAATTCTGTTTACATTATACTGCCTCGGGGAAGCATGTATGATCAGATTATTATGCATGCTTCCCATTAATGGCCTCATATTACCATATCACCCTATTAGAGCACATCACTCTCACACTGCAGGTTTCTTCTGTTAATTTGTGCATTTTACTCTGTGAGAGGAAGTTCTCACTCACTTCCTGTATTTATAGCTTCCTGTTTATTGTTGACTTCACAGAAAGGGACAAGGTGAAGAGAGGGAAGAAAACTGTTGTCATTTAATAGAAGTGCATTTTAGGGTTTTGTTTGCTTTAGTGTTGTATGTATTATTGTAAAATGTAATGTACACTTTAGAAGTGTGTGTTTTGTTGCTGGTGAAAAGTGAGTAAGAGGATGATTATAATATTTAGTCTCATGTATGTGTCTTACCTGGATGACTGTATTCTATTTGTATGGACTAGCCAATTGGAGGCAATTTTGTTTGTATAGCTTGAGAGTATTTAAACAGAAGAACTTAGTTGTTCAAGAGACGAGGACCAGGTCAGTGTGCATGTGAGATTCATTTTGGTTGGTTTAAGTTTAGTTATGTTTATTTGTCCAAGGCAGCTTTTGAGTTATTGATTCTTGTAAATATTTTTTGTCACAATGTTTGCAAATAAATCACCTGCTACATTGGACAGCATCTGTTTCCTGATCTTCTTCAGCCACTTTGGCCAAGCCATCTCAGTCATTTTGCAGAATTTGATTTCCTGCTCTTTTAGTTGTTCGGCTGTTTTGCAGGGTTATACAAAAATGTTTTCATGAGCTTTTGACTGAGATTCTGAGGTTTCTAAAGCTACGACTGATGTCTGTATTTAAATAGACTTTGTGTCACATCATACTAAACCTGTTCCCAGGGGCAAGAGGGACTTAAGAAGTTAATAAGTTGTATTTGGGGAACTCCTGACTGAGGTTTCCCTGAGTCAAATCACCAAGAACAATGACTAAGGAGTCCCTGTTTCTCTGCTCCACACAGCATTTGCTGAGCAAGCAAGCACTGGGCTTGAGGTTGCATGTACACACAGACCAGAATAAATTAATAAAACTCATGTGGGGAGTTTGCAGTGAATGAAAAAAAATATTCCAGATGACTGTCACCAAAGCAGTTGCTAACAGGGGGTCATATGATTGTTGGGTTCTCTGTTGTATTACTGTAGGGTCTACCTTACAATACAAAGCACCTTTTGGCGACTGTTGTTGTGATTTGGTGCTGTATAAATAAAAATGAAACTGAACTGAAAGCAGTGTTTCTGAATAACACTGAGCATCTTCTTCAGTGTTATTCAGTCCCATCTTTGTCGAGTCCTCCAGCAGCTCCTAGAAAACAAGTTAGATGCGTAAAGGTAGCATGTGTCAATTTCATGCTGACAATGTTTCCATCCTTGGCTACAGCTCTGAGAAGAGTCAAATCAGAGCCAACCCAGCTAAGATCCAAGCAGTGCTGGATTGGCCAGAGCTAACCACTTGAAAACATCTTCAGCGCTGCCTCGGCTTCTCTATGTCTTTTATGTTGCTTCAGTTGTCCAGTCTTAGAATATACATTGGCCACGCATGTCAAAATTCACCTGTCATCCAGCCAAAGTTCAAGTTGCTACAATGTTGTCATATACAGACAACATTGTAGCAACATTTACCCATAATGTGAATCCTTAGACCCGTGTTCCCCAACTTTACATGAACATATAGAAACTATACAGGTATATTAAAGAAAGGAAAATAATAATAATAATAATAATAATAATAATAATAATAATAATAATAATAATAATAAAAGTCTCAGAGACGTCTGAGTGGCTGTCTGCCTGTGCCACCTGTCTTCAAAACAAAACTTCTCCCACTCTCCCAGTTTGTCTGCTGCATCATACCTGGAAGTGCCACTGGTCCCATATTGCACTGGATTTTGCTACCTGACTGCCTCCATCTGCAGGTAACACTGTCGTTCTCACAACTGACCGTTTTTCACATCATTATTCATTCATTACTCTCCCTAAGTTCCTCTCTGGCCATGAAACCACCCACATCGGTTTACTTAGAAATAACTCAGGAAGTAAAAGTTATCAGCAATATTTTATTATCTTAGACAAATGCATTTATATGATATTCCGGTGCATACTCCATACCAGTTGGTGGCGGTAATGCACCAATTCGTTGTTTGTCAACAGCCAATGAACACAAAGAAGAAGAAAAAGAATCAGCAGAATATCGTCAAGCATAGGAACTCGGCTGGAGCCACTTCCATCATGTCAGGATAGAAAAGCAAACAAACAGCAGACAAAGCTCGGTCGAACCATCCTTTTCCGAAACGGAGTCTTTACGATGGAAGGCGAGGAGGAGAGGGGTGTTGTTCGTGTCAAAGTCAAGGTGGGAGAATGATGGTTTCTTTGACTTCCACATAGGCTGCCAAAGACTGCTAACAGCCAGCAATCATATTATCGCATATGTTAAATTGACTGTTTAGACAGACACGCTCCCGCGTTAATGTTAAACGTCGAAAATATGCACTCCGTAAACTGGATGTTTAGCAGTGTGCCATAACAGAGGGGGCCTCTTCTATTTATTTGGGGGTTTTCGGTAGAATTGCTTCTTCTCGATGCCGATCAGTCATTGTCCCTGTCATTTTACACTGAGTAAACCTGTAACGTACACCTGACACGGTTATCGGTCATAACACGTTGACAATATCCAATGCAAACATCGGGCTGTCACAGAGGTGAGTTGACGTCACTTGCCTGCCCAGAAAATGTGTGCGTATTGTGCCTGTAGGTATCCCCGGCGGTGTTTGTTTCCCCTGCGTCGGGAGCACGTCCGGTTGACTCCGCCTCCATTACAAACAGCGAGACGTGGAAGTAGCGATGTTTACTTTAGTGCAAAACTGAAAGATGACTGTCGTTACATTACCGTTCAGTTTGTGCGTTACAAACAGAAAATGATACATTTATTGTTCTCACTTTATGAGATTATTTTAACAAACCGACGACATTTTGCCCGATAATTATTTTTATCCTCCTGTACCTTCACTGCACAAAGAGCTAAAACTCCAAAATTTCAGGAGTAGCTGGTCATTAGAAGAAGTGTTTGTGAACTAAAAATCAAGAATGAGGGAAACTCTTTGTCCGTGATTTGGAGAGCCCAGTGGGAAGTCTGCCGGGGATGCCGTGGCAGGACAGGTGCACCAGCATTTTTGTTGTGTCAATTGTTATCTGCATCAAAGACATAACAGCTTATAATGTTACGAACCTTTTTGCTGTATGTTGCACAATACTTCAAAGTTTAAAGGTCATAATATGACAAACTTCATGCAGAGGAAAGAAATGTACACTGTATACCCTGCATCATTTAATTATACTGTAAAATTAATGGCCTTTTTGTGACACAAAAGAAATTCATAATACTGTTATAGTTGCATAAATAAAAGTAGGGTAGAATGTGTAGAAACTAAAAAGCTAGTTTCTACACATTATTTCTATCACATTATCAGATATCAAAAAGGTTTAATATTCGAATGTACATTTGAACAAAATGTATTCAAATATTGAACCAAATAATAATGTTGATTGATATAAAAACCCGAAAAAAAATCCCTTCATCCTTCAACCTCGAGTCCTCTACCAGAGTCTTGGGAGCTCAAGGGTCCTGCACAGTATCTTTGCTGTTCCTAGTACTGCGCTCTGCTGGACACCACTACTGTATCCGGTTGGTCAGCCATCACCAGTTTATCTGTCTGTATCTGGAAGTCCCACAGAATCTTAACTCGGTCATGCTCAACCACCCTAGGGGGCGTATCCAATTTTGACCTCGTGACGTCCAGGCCATACTCGGCACAGATGTTCCTGTATACTATGCCGGCCACTTGGTAATGGCGTTCCATGTATGCCCTGCTGTTATGTGCTGGATTGTCTCAGGGGCATCTTTACACAGCCTGCACCTGGGGTCTTGTCTGGTGTGACAGACCCCAGCCTCTATGTGCTCAGTGCTTGTTCCTGTGCTGCCATGATTAGTGTCTATGTGCTGTCACTCCAGCTTTGTCCAGCCACTGGTAGGATTTCCAGCCACTTCGTCTATCTGCCGGTGGTACATACAGGGGCCTTTCCTTCATGATGGTTCTTCTTGCTCCTCTTCTTTCTTGGGTTTCTGCTGCCTGAGCTGTTCACTAAGCACACAGTCAGTTGTGGCCAACTTCCTGATGTACTCATGGATGTTTGTTGTCTCATCCTGGACGGTGGTTCAGACACTCACTTGCCCTCTGCCTCCTTCCTTCCGCTTAGTGTACAATCTCAAGGTGCTGGATTTGGGTTGAAACCCTCCACACATGGTAAGGAGATTGATGTAATCTCTCCAGCATGTCTTGGGTTTGCCTCGGTGCCTCCGTCTGGTGGGCCGTGCCCAGAACACCTCACCCGGAAGGCGCCGAGGAGGCATCCTAATCAGATACCCAAACCACCTCAACTGGTCGTGCTCCTTTTCCAGCTGAGGACCACAACCTCAGATTTGGAGGTGCTTGTTCTCATTCCCGCTGCTTCACACTTGGCTCCAAACTGCTTTAGTGCAAGCTGGAGGCAACCACCAAGACCACATCATCTGCAAACACTGTTTTTCCCATGTGAGCGTTGAAGTTTTCCAGTAGGATGACAGAAACACCAGATGGATCACCCTAAAGCATCCCACTCAGTGACCCCAAGAAGGCTGGCTAGTCTGAACGGTCCATTGGTGCATAAGCACAGATGACAGTCAGGACCCATTCCCTGACCCAAAGGTGCAGGAAAGCAATCATCTCATCCACCAGCAAAAACCCCAGCATACTGGCAGCAAGGTGAGAGAATACAAGAATACCCATACCTGCCTACCACCTGTCACTGAGACCGGAACAGAGTCCAGCCCCAAGCTGTGCATTGAAGTGAGGCTACTGTAGCTTTATGTATCTTTTAACCTCAGGCTTCTTATTCACCACAGAGGTTACATTCCATGAGTGTGGTCCCATGACGCTTCTTTGGGCTGTGCCTGCCAGCACAGATGGCATAAGGCCCGACCCCCCCCCCCAGACGCTCACCTTTGAGCTCCCTCTCCAGGCCTGGTTCCAGGGTGAGGCCCCAGTAACCCTTTTGCAGATAGAATAAACAGTCCCTTGATTTCTATTCTTTTCATAGGGGTCGACTTAATCGTGCTTTGTCTGGCCCCTCATCCAGGACAAATTTGCCCTGGGAGACTGTAGCACCCCCTAAGCAACCCCCCACCCCCCAACAACATAGCCCCTGGGGTCACTGGGACACACAAAACAGAGAACACAGAGGATGACGTGGAGCATTATTCCATTAATTTTATGTGTTTTGTATGCTTTACATTCAAATAGACAAATTATTATGTATTTTGTTTTATAATTATTTTACAGTTATGGTCTAGTAACAATGCATTGTTTTTTATTTTATTATAGGGTGGTATAGTATCCCATTGACTTTGTTTGTATCTCTTATTCTCTTACCATGGTTTAACCACACCAAGAATGTTTGTATGTTTACTTGTTTGTCAGTGATGAGATTGTAATATGATTTTTATTTATTTATTTATTTTTTCCCAGAAATGTGATGGGGCACTTCCTGTGGAGTTTCGCTCCTTTGCTGTTGATCCCCAGATAACATCGCTGGAGGTTTTGCAGCACATACTTATCAGAGCCTTTGATTTGAATGGGTAAGAATAGTCAGAATGGCCAAACAGACTTATAAACAGAGAAGTGCCCAAAGAATTCATCTAACATTGTTTAAATATCTTTCTTGAATTAGGAAGAGAAATTTCAGCGTTGGTTACCTGTCTCGCGATCGCAGCGGGGCTGAAATGTATCTGTCTCTGGTCTCTGACTGGGATTTGGATGTTGCGTTTGTCAGTGCAGCCAGACCATTTCTGCAGCTCAAGATGGATATAAAACCTTCTGAGGACAGTAAGAACACCAGCAACTTAAATCAAGATTGAAAGCAAAAATGTTATAGATTTCTAATTTATGATGTAAATAATATAAATTTTAAAGATCAAAACTACAGTCTGTGGTAGATGGAACATTTTGTTGCCCATCACATCCAAACTTTTAAAAGTCTGTTTGCAGAAGAGAAATGATTACAACAAAGAATACCTCTTTCAGATTGAAACCAGGCATCAAAATGTGACACAGGAAGGACTAAAACACTGTTGCTGTTAAATCTGCTTGTCATTATTTCACTGCAGGCCCTGTTTTGGAAGACTGGGACATCATAAGCCCCAAAGACGTGATTGGCTCTGAGCAGCTTCTCACAGAGAAGACTAGATCCTTGGCATCTGCAGCTCTTCCCTTCACCCAGTCTCTACTGTCCCAGGTTCCTTTACCTTTCCTCACTCTGTTTAACCTAACCACACTCTCTGAGCCACGTTTTTGCTTATGCACCTGTTTCTATTCTGTTTAGGTGGGCCGGACCCTGTCGAAGGTCCAGCAGGCCTTCAGCTGGTCTTATGGGGAGGAGATCAAGCCTTTCAAGCCCCCTCTAAGTGACGCTGAGTTTCACAGTTACCTTAACGGACAGGGACAGTTGACCCGGCCTGAGGAACTCAGACTGCGAATCTACCATGGGGGTGTGGAGCCGTCGCTGCGGAAGGTTTAGCACCTGTGTTTGATTAATATTGTATATGAGCACCTTGTACGCTCTAAACAAAATAATCTGGTTATTATTTCTGGTTATTATTTAAACTGAACAAATTCTCGTGCTAATTCTAGCTATCCTGCTATCCTAGCTCTCCCTCTTGGCTGAGAGTTTTAACAATCAGCCAGCTTGCAACCAGATTTGAAATGATACGTTCAGTCATTTGCGATTTTTGGATGAAAAGATGGAACTTGAAGGACAATTAAGAACATATATGTGCAATTATAGAATTTGTATTTTATGACTTACATTTCTCAAGGATTAACTCCTCTGTTGTCCTCTGTTGGGTTAGGTGGTTTGGCGTTACCTCCTGAATGTCTATCCAGATGGACTTAGCGGACAGGAGAGAATGGACTACATGAAGAGGAAGACGAGAGAGTATGACCAGCTAAAGAGAGAGTGGACAACCCGGGTTAGTCATGAGGACCTTGAATTTATCCGTGGAAATGTTCTCAAAGACGTCCTGAGGACGGATCGAGCTCATCCATACTATGCAGGCTCTGAGGATAGTCCACATTTGACTGCCCTCACAGATCTGCTCACCACATTTGCCATCACTCATCCACAGGTTTGTATTGGCGCATTATCTGGAACGCAAATCTTCTCCTGCAGTCTGAATCTCTTAACCCTCTGTATCCACAGAAACGCCAGAATCTTGGCTAAAAGCTCAACAAACAAATAGAAGAGCATGTAAACACAAATGACATAAACACAAAGCACGGATTCCCTGTTTGCAGAGTCACACAGTGACATTCCGGAATGTATGTAACATTGAAAGCTGGCATCTCGCAGATTCCAAAACTGCAAGTTTCATCACGCTCCGACCAAAATTCACTGAACCAGCAGCAAAAGAAAACCAGACCACGCTTCGAGTTTGAAAAATAGTAGCATGAATTTTGTCTTACCTTTGCTGTCTTTCATCTAAAACCTATTTTGTCACTGTTAAAGTTCATTAACTAAATAACTCCATCTGCTACAATGCCTCAGAGCAGTTTTCCATCAAAAGAAAATCACAATTTCCTGCCCGTTACAGAGATTACTGTCTGATAGTGACGGCACGTATGAGAAGAAAAGGAACAAACCAAGACAAAATAACAAGGCTGATATTTTTCTTTAAGTAAAGACTGATTTGCATGACTTTAGCTTTTCTAATGGTTTGCTCAAAGCAATCCAGTTTTGATTCCTTTAAAAGTATTTTAATGTTGGCTGTTTTAAGGAAGAAAGACCACAGTCTTAAATGATACATTTGATGATTGTGACATGACATATAACGTGATATAGAAATGCGTTCTTTGTGCAAACTGTCATCTTTTGTAACGTTTTGCCATTGTGTTGTTTTTCCAGATATCTTACTGTCAAGGCATGAGTGACATTGCCTCCCCAATACTTGCAGTAATGGACAACGAGGCACACGCCTTCATTTGCTTTTGTGGCATCATGAAACGCTTAGAAGGAAACTTCCGGCCAGACGGGCAGCTCATGTCTGTTAAGTTCCAGCATCTGAAGCTCCTCCTGCAGTACTCCGATCCTGAATTCTACTCTTACCTAGTGTCCCGAGGAGCTGACGACCTCTTCTTCTGCTACCGTTGGCTTCTTCTGGAGCTTAAACGAGAGTTTGCGTTTGATGATGCTCTAAGGATGCTGGAAGTTACTTGGAGCTCTCTGCCCCCAGATCCTCCTGAAACTGAAGTGGAGCTTCTGGGGCCACCTCTGGAAGCCGACGAAACAATGTTCAGCAACTTTGAGGACAAGACGGTTGAGGACTACTTTCAAGATAAGGAACAAAAAGAGAAGCAGCGTCGACGGCACATGCTGCGACCTTCAAGAGAAGAAGCAGACATGAACATAAATGCCATCGCTGATGAAATGGACAGGCAAAGCGTGAGCTCGGACAAAGCAAATGTGGGTGACGAGTGTGATATCCCTCAGGTAACCATGGCAAAGACAGATTTGAAAGGTGCTCCCTTCGAGAGGCAGACTAGTTTTGGGGAGTTTAAATATTATACTGCCCGAAATGAAGACAGCTTTGATATGGAGGAGGGTGAACAGCATCCTCCATGTCAACAGGGTGCCGTGGTTTCAGAGTCGATAACGAGCATCCCGAGGCGCCAATCCACAACTGACACTGAGGAGGACACGGGAGAGCAAACACCACTGTTTAAAAATTTTGATAATGATGTTTCTCCACCTCTTTTCCCAAGCAGCCAACCTGTCTGGAAAACTGGCTCCTCTGTCTCTCCCATGTCTTCAGTGTCACCATCGAGTTGGCCTGGTGTTTCTCCAGACTCTCCTCCAAAGTCCACATCACCATACATGAGCAACGAAAGTGAGGCCTTACCAAGAACTGGCCTAAACATGTCAGCTTCTTCTACTCAGTTGCCCAGCAGTACACGCATCAGTTCACCCACAACCCCCACTGCACGGACATCCATCAGCTCTCTTTCTACTGCTCAAAACAGATCCCTGCTGTCTTCACCCATTTTGTCCTTTGGAAAAGGAACATCTTTGTCTGGTTCCAGGTTGTACTCAAATAGTCTCCTCTCACCTGGCAACAAATCCCCCAGCAGCGCTGCTAATACGCCCAGTTCTCTAAAAGCCGAGACCACTGGCATCAAGCCGTGCTCCTTGCCACCTCCTCAAGAGTTTGGTAAAGGCAACCCCTTCATGCTGTTCCTGTGCTTGTCCATCCTGTTGGAGCACAGAGACCATATCATCAAGAACAGTTTGGATTACAATGAGCTAGCAATGCACTTTGATCGCCTTGTGCGACGCCACAACCTGAGCAGGGTGCTGCAAAGAGCCAAGGCCCTGTTTGCAGAGTACTTGCAAAGTGAGGTGTGGGACTCAGAAGAAGGGGATGAGGTTAGCTCAGACTCTCCAACAACAGCTACTGCTACTCAGCACTCCCCTTCTTCAGCCATCTCTGCTAAGCCCATTTACAGCCCTTTAGCATCTCCACAGTTATCATCTCCAAACTCAACCTATAATTTGGCAAACACCATTCCTTCTCTGATAGCTCAAAATTCCTTTTCCACCAGTTCCTGATTCTGTTGTACATCACTGGCCTCCTTTTCCGGACTGCTTAGTGGATTCAGCTCTTTTAATTCTGTCTCTAATTAAATACATATATTCCTTAAGGTCAGTGTAATATTTTTCATTTTTCTTGCTTGTTCTCTGGAAGTCGGGATAAAGAACCTAACAAGCCTTTTTTCCATTGGGGTTGCTGATTCTTGAAGCTCAGTAATTCGGGAATCTGATATTTGACCCTGAGCCTGTCTGAATCATACACTTGGTGCACTTAACCTGTGTTGCCACTTTTATCATGTTTGTTTACAATCTGATTTCCTCTCCAGGAAGCCATGGAAGTATCTTAATTAAAACACGGGAGTTAAATTATTTAAAAACATAATGGGATGGTGGTTTCTTAAAATCATGAGTCAAGTCTTTGCTTTCACTCATCCCGAGTGCACGAACCACTGATTAATTGCAGAATTTGTATGTTTTGTTTTGTTTTTTGTTTGTTTGCTTGTTTATTGTTTTGTTTTTTTAATAACCTCAAGTGTGACTTGTTACTCATAAAATAACATGCTTGATAGGGATGTGACCCTGTGACCCCAATAATTTAATCCGATAATCTAAATTCTTTTAGTTTGGATATTTTAAATAAGTGTGTGTGCGTGAACAAGGAGCCACTCGCTGACTATTTAGTTGGCATGTTGTTTCATTTGTATCTTCAAAGCAAACATGCAGAAAGGCATTTGCAGTGACATTCACTCATTTCTGCCTGAAATTGCTTCCTGTTGAAAGTAGGTTGTCCTCTAAAACACTCACTTGAGGCAACTAGTTGTGAACTGGTGCCATACAAATAATATTGAATTGAAAACATACTTGGCAATATTTGACACATAACACGACCATAGCTGCATACTTATTGGCCAGTAGTTCCTCATAAGAGTAGCTATGGTCCAGATGAACTGGTTTACTTATTACAAACATATAGCTGCTGCGTATGGTCGAGTCTCTGCTCTTTAGACGTTTTCCAGTCAATTTCTAGTTCTTTCTAATTCATCTTGGAGTTGTAAGACTAGCTCACCATAACCACAACCTACCCTATACTGGAGCAGACAGTATGAAGGCGTAGGTTCTGATGTTGAAACTGAGATGGGGCCGCTGTCTCTGATCCAACCTCCGCTAAGCCGCTGTTAAAACAAACAGTTGTGACGTCTCTTTAAAACATGTTAGCCCAGGACAAAAACTGGCTGCCATGCTGTGAACATCAGTGTGGTTTCAGTCTACTTTGTACAAATGCCTTTTTATTAAGAGACCTTGTGCTGGGGTCACAAATTAAAACTACATCAGTAGTAAAGTAAGTACTGCACACTGTAAATGTGTTTATTGAGTAATGTTTCATTTTAGCACTTTGCTTATTGCTCTTTTCCAAAGACAGTGTTTTATGAATGTACAGCTCGCATCTTCTTTTGTCCTTTTTTGAGGGAAACTTTAAGATCTGTGGTGATCTCACAGAGTGAACCCAACTAACAGCAATCAATCAAAAAGCAGCTGAAAGCTGTCAGGACCCGCCCAGGACGATTGGCCCTATTTTGTTGTTTTGGGGTTTTTTGAGTTGATTCACAGATTTATTGATCACATTAGATATGTGCCTGTGAAATCAAAGCTTGCATTGTGCTAGCTCTGATATAAACTCCACTTTAACAAAGCTTACATTCATCATTTTCTGTTATTGTTTGTGTCAAAGCAGTTATGCTCATGCTGTGGTTATAAAAGGTGGTGATGATGTTCTGGTCTTATTTTTTACCAGCTCAACATAGGTGAAGGGAAGCAAAATACATATTTATGTTTTAGGCCATGACACTGTCAATAAGCTGGGCAGCTGGAGAAATGCTTACTCTGGATGGGTTTTGGCCCCGGTCACATGAATCCATCCTTAGACCACATGCTCGACGTTCCAGACTTCAGCTGTGTGCCATCTGTTCGGGATATGAAGGCACAACTACAAATTTTGGGAGTAGATCTTAAAACCTTCTTCTTAGCATGGTTTACCTTACCTATTCTTACTTTTTAAGGGATAGGTATTCTGCAAACACAGTACTCATGCAGAAGGTAACGCTTATTTGAGAAATACCTTCTGAGGACTGTTTCTATTTAAACAGAATTTGAAGTGACTGATATCGTTGGAGAAGCTCGTATGGTTATGATTCTGGGGTTCTGTTTTGCCTCCTTTTGTATGTCAGTATTTAATATCAAAATAAACCAATCTGAAGTAACTGTACTCACTAGACTGTGAGCTAGCAATATGTACATTTATTTAAAAAGATTTATCTCAAGTTATCTATGTAAACAAAAGTTAAAACACAATGTTACTGATTGTATATTGGACACAAATAAATATTCAGTGCAGCTGATTGCATGGAGGATGATTGTTTTGAACTGATTCATGAAGGCTACAAAAGTCCAAGTGTAGAATTTGAAATACAATCCTGTTCTCAAAACTGCCTCAATTTTAATTTTACTTGGGTGGATCTAGTACTTCTTTGTTAATTCATTTAAAGCAATTAAGCATTTTAAGAAGTTAGTCTAACTGATGCACACCTGAGGTTCACGCCTGATTATAAATTCTGCTCCACACTCACCATCTGATGACAAAGTAGACACAGTAGGGTTGAATTCGATGTCAGCACATCCGTTGCAGCTGTAACAGCATCAGCTCTTCTCGGAAGGCTTTCTACAACATTTAAGAGTGTAATTATGTCAATTCTGACCATTCTTCCGAAAGCACATTTATGAAATCGGACACTGACGTTGGACCAGAAGGCCTGGCCTATTCATCCCAAAGGTGTTCTGTCGAGTTGAGGCCAGGACTCTGGCGTGGAAGAGCTTGACTAGCCAGAACAAACTCCCTCATATATGTCTTTGACTTTGATTTGTACATTGATGCACAGTCATGTTGGCACAGGAGGGGCCATCTCCAAACTGTTCCTACAAAGGTGAGAGCATGAAATTGTCCAAAATGCCTTGGTATACTGACGCATTAAGAGTTCCTTTGACTGGAACAAAGGTGACTAACTCCTGAAAAATGACCCCGCACTGTAATCTTCCCTCTACCAAACTTTACACTTGGCACAATACAGTCACACAGGTACCATTCATCTGGGAACTGGTAAATCCAGACTCGTCTGTCCATTTGCCAGACAGAGAAGCACTGTTCAAGAGTACAGTGGCAGCGTGTTTTACACCACTGCATCTGACAGTTTGCATTAAGGTTTGGATGCAGCTGCTCAGCCATGGAAATCCATTCCATAAAGCTCTGTATGTGCTGAGCTAATCTGAAGGCCAGGCGAAGTTTGCAGGTGTGTATCCATTTACTCTACAGAAAAGCTCCGTGTTGCTGTCATTCCCAGTTGCTTCACTGTTATATTACCTGTATCAGTTGACTGTGGAATTTTTAATGAGGAAATTTAACATCTGGAATTGTTACACAGGTGGCATCCCGTGTAACAGGGTACCCCTGAGAGCAACCCGCTCTGTCACAAGGAGCAGCCTGCAGACTTAGGTCCTTGCTTTTATACACCTGTGGCCAATGAAGTGATTGGAAAACCTGAATTCAATGATTTGGATGGGTGTGTGAATTATTTTGGCAACAGCATCATTTATATTGCTCATGTTATGTTTGAGCAGGGGTAGCTTGTCGGCTATCACGATTGGCGGTCTACCTGCAGAGAGTGTTGTCAGTGGAGGGAGTGTGCAAAATAATCAGTCCACCGCGTCTGTGGGCTTCACTTCCTGTTGTTGTAGCCAATTGTAGACATGAGCAAAGTTGTAACTTACAAAAGAGTTGAAATCAAGTGGAGGACTACACAGGAGCACATTTGCAGTGGTTGAAAACATGTACATGGACCCTATGACAATGACAGATTTGCAGGATCATAAACCTTTAATACTTATTTTATGCTTGAACGTGGATAGTTCAAAGGTAGCCTGTCGGCACTCACAGACTGATAAAAACGTAATACATCTGGTCTTTAGGCTACTCGTAATTGTTTTTGTCGGTCCATCAGCAAACTGCTGAGAAGATCAAAGTTATAACTTACAAACAGCTCAAGTAAAACGGAATTTTAAAACAATAAAAAAATGGTCATTGCAGCTACTGTCTGTTATTTCCATCCTTTATTTTTCATCATTTATGATTATTTTTACATTTCAACTCCCTTCCCCGTTCAGTGTCACACAGTCAGCATTTTACTGACAAATAGATGATCTGCGTCCAGCAACATGAACGCAAAACTGTTGAAAACATGACAAAATCAAAGCTGAAGAAATGTTTTAATCTTGGGATTTATCAAAGAACATTAAAAAAAAAAAAAAACAAGCAGAGGACGAGGCTGTAGTGATAGATGTAGCTGTACTGAATGTCAGCAGCGTCAGGAAGAAGGAACACGAGAAGCTGGAGAAGAACCAAGAGCTGAGAGGAGAACAGGGAGAGCTGTGGAGCGTGAAGGTAACAGTAGGGGTATGATATGGAACAGCCAGTTTGTGTTAGCGCTCTTTTAATCTTAGCAAACACAATAGTTAAAGCAGATTAATGATCTTGCAGATATGCTAGGTGGTTAGTGATGTGTGGAACTGTGTATACACACGTAAATGCTGCCTGACATTTTTTTCCGAGTGTCATTTCGGTCCACACTCCATCACAGTTGGTGGCGGTAATGCAGCCTTTCGGTTTTTGGTAACCGTAAACAAAAACAGAAGAAGAAGAGTTGAAACCGTAGTTTCCGGTTCCGGGCTAACAGTATCCTTCACAAGTGGCAAAATGTTGACCCGAATTTCGCGGTTTGGCCTGACTTTGCCCCGGTTACTTTATAATCCACCAGCCCGGTTGGTCTCCCAGTCTAAAGCGAACAGTGCTACAGGCTCGACCGCGGTGACGGAGCTCCACCCCGAGGTCCAGCATTCTGGTCACGGTGAGGTCAGCCCGTATGTCAAGGTGAGTTCTGCTCGATCAGATTTGAGGACAGCATGCTAATGTTATTTTTACACAGTAAAGGGCTTTACACACCGGACGCGTTCAATTCTGTGCGTTTAAATTATTCTCGGACACCCCCATTAATGCAGCCGTTCACGCCGACCGCGTATTTTCACTGGACGAATTTACGGCATTTATTTTTTCCCAACCAGGCTCGATTTTTGCGGTTCTTCAGATCCAAATAAATCGATCTGACCAATCAGATCGGTTTATTTTGCAACAAGTGCGCCGAGAGCTTAAATTGCGCACCAGTTCTGAATATACAATAGTATCGCAATGATTAAAAATAAAAATTAATTGATTAAAAAAATACTATTTTTACCGCAGACATACAGCTAGCCTGCTCTGGGTCAGTCGGTTCTCTGAAATGATTTGTCTGCTTCCTCAGATGTGCCCCCAGCTCTGCTAACAAGAGTTTAAACTGCCCGTGAGATCTGATCAGGTGTTCGTTTTGTTTCTGTTTGTTTGTTTGTTTGTTTGTTTGTTTGTTTTTTTTAAGCAGTGTATTTTGTGTGAGGACCATTGAATCTTACAAGGCCGCTATAAACCTGGAGATGCAAACAGTCTTAGCTATCTTCACAGCAAAGAAAGGAAACAGGAACAATACAAAGATACAGATTGTACAAATATTAACTATAAGATGCAAACATAACCCACCTGAGGTCTATACAGTACTGAAACACAAGTACGATTAGTCTGAGTTTGAAGGTTTTAAGGGCGAAAGAGCCGCACTGAGCTTATAGAGCAACAGAGGTACTTTAACACGAAGCATCTTAATTTAAAATAAAACACGAATATGCTTATCAGAAAAACAATTAATATTTCACAAATGTGTAAATATCACAAACTGTCCATAATATTAGACTGATTTTAAAAGCTGCTTTAAGCTATTCCCTGTCAGAAGAGGTCACCTGATAATGCAGGAAAATGTCTGTGGGACATTTAAGCGTTTGCAAATTCTTCAGTTTATTCCTCAGGTTCAACTTTCCTCTGGCTTGTAGTCAGTTGTCTAGATGTAGTCAGATAGGGCAGTTTTAAGTCAGGTTCTCCTGAATAAAACAAAGAACTTTAGTTGTTCTGTTAACATACAAATCATATCAGAAAGTGTAGACAGGCCAGTATCATCCTTCCAGTACTGACTGAAAACATGTTGGATACTTAAACTGGTCCCCTTTTATGGATTTTTTCAGAATCCGGAATACCATGGCTTCTCCAGTGATCCAGTGGAGGATGAGTGGAATATGAAAGTGGGCTTCTTCTTCGGCATTTCAGTTGCTCTCGTCATTGGAGGAACTTTTATCCACTATTTACCCGACCATGGGTGAGTTCTCAATTTATCTTTTCATATCAGCTCATTTATACGGTGGCTAGGCTTAGGACTTAGCTATGGTTCTTTGTCAAAGGACAGAGTGAAAATATCAGATGTCTTGTCCTAAGTTAAAATAGGATTATATACACTACTCGTCAAAAGTTTCAGAACACCACAACTTTTTTTTTTTATTGAAAATTATGCAGTTTAATGTCTCATTGCACTCTGAAATGAAAGCATGCTACAAATAAGTAATTGGAGTTTAAAAAAAAAAACAAGTCATGGAATCAGTTTATAGACCAAAATTCTAAACCTTTACTCGTCAAAGTAGCACCTGATATAACAGCTGAACACACCCGCTGCATTCTTTCTACAATGGAAATCAAATATTCTCCAGAAAGTTCTTCCCATATTCCCATCTTCCTTTTTTCCCAACATAGTTCTGGCACAGCTTGGACTTATGTTTTGGGTCATTATCTTGCTGTAGGATGTATTGCACTGCAGAATGCTGTTGTAGCTGTTTTGGTTCAGGGAGCCTCTCACTCTGTACAAGTCACCGACCCTGGATCCAGCAAACAGCCCCAGACCATCACACTTCCTCCTCCATGTTTGACAGACGATGCCACACACTGTGGAACCATCCGTTACCTACTCCACAGCAAAGGTCCTGTGTGATGACCCCAAGATTTCAAATGTGATCCATCAGTCCATAATACCTTCTTCCAGTCTTCAGTAGTCCAATGGTGGTGTTTCACGGCCCAGCCAAGCCTCTTTGTCTTATTCTGACGTCTGGCTTTCTTGCTGCAACTCGTCCTGTCAAACCTGCAGCTCAAAGTCTTCTCTTTACAGCTGAAACTGAGACTTTCTTACTACGACCACTGTAAAGCTGCTTGAAGCTGTTGTCCTGTCAGCCGCCTATCACACAGCTGTTAACTTGGCCTCTGATTCAGTCGTGTCTTTGGGTCTGCAGACCTCTTCCTGTCAGTTTGTTTCTGAGCCTTTGGATGGTGAAGGAAACTGTACTCACTGACACCTTGACTTTCTTTGCAGTTTCTCTGTAGGACAGACCGACATTTATAAGTGTTATGATGGTCTCTCTCTTCCATTGTTAATCACCTTTTTCTCGCCATTTGTGTACCATCACACTGCTTTCTGCAGTACAACACTGTTCAACTGATGCTGACGAGGGTATGGTACCACAGTGTGTTGCAACACTTCTTTAATGCAGACACAGGGGGGAGTAATCCAGAAAAGTTGGAACAGCTGTAGAAATTAGTAGCACCAGCTTTCAAGGCTTGATCAACCTCCATTGTTGCAGAACAGATTAAATTTTTAATCTGTTTTTGTATAATTCTGAAATGTACATGATATTTCAGTTTTAGGTAACCTTACCATTTTTTTCCCTTTTTTTAACCTCTGGCAGTTCACCGCTTTGTACCATTTCAAGCTATTTATTGCAATTCAAGTCCAATAAATAACTGGAAAAATGTGGGTGTTCTAAAACCACACGTGTGTGCGTTATGTGTGTACACGGATTCTCTGTCACCATACCACCAACAACGGCGGGCTCCCAGCACACAATTTCAAAACCCCTGCTGACCCTGACCTCTCAGCATAGGTTGAACATGGGATATAATTCAGTTTTACTAGAGTAAAAATAAAATCAGCTTAACACCTGATTTGATTGTGGCCCATCGAACCATTGACCCAGTAATGGCCAAGAAAAAGACTAAAGGCAGCGAGGTGTCCTTTCAATGTAAAGGTATGATCAATAATGGTCGGCACCACCAAGACTTATATCCAAGTTTATTTGTATGCACTTGTATGTTACTGATATATTAAGTGTGATTATATTTCAGTATAGTGGTGTGCAATTCTTTACCAGTTTGTACCAGTTCCTACTTGGAAAGTCCACTGGTGTCTGCTCAGATCTGCAAACACTTTAAACAATATTCTTTTAGTTATTATCCTTAGAAATGTGTGTTTTCTTTTGGCTTTTTTTCATGTTTTTATTTTTTTATTTTTGGTAAAGCGTCATGGTCAAAGGACACTACAAACTAGTAGAGCAGGGCGATATGACCAAAAATATTTATCTATTTCATTTTCTTATCGTTGCCCGACATTATACCGGTATTACCGTGAACGGTATGGCCCAGCTCTACAAACTAGTCACCAGTTCTTGAAATTGTCCCCATTTTGGCCTCATCAGAGTACCTTGTGATTAAGAACACTATGAATGCTGCAAAGTGAGCCGTCGTTTCTGAGCCGTGGTTAAGCCAGCCGCTTACATTTTCTCACCAGGGTGGAAATTGGCACCTGCCACTGGCCAAATGTGGGTAAATTTCTGAAGTGGTGTGTAAATGTGAACAATGCACAAGCCACTGTGGTGGGTTTCACAGGAGGCTGTTGCTAGCATCAGCCTTGAAGAAGTGCAGGAGGGATGCAGTCCCTATAAGAGAGTGAGGAAGATGAAGGTGGAATTTACGTAAGAAAATCGACAATTCAGGCAAAATGAGTGGCTGCTTTGAACATGAGCCACCCTCAGTATCTAAAGTGTAGCAATTAATCCCCACATGCTGCCCTGCTGAGGAAACTAAGATGTCCTAACCAAGCAATAACTGTACCAGCCCGAATAAAAAGGAAAACTTTCAGTAATCAAACAAAATGAAATAAACTTATGTTTGCATGATGTCTTGATTCATAGTTAATCATCCAGGTAAAGAAATCCCCACAATGTTGATTCTGTTTATCTCCCCCTGAAAACACTACATCCAGTTGAATGAACTTCCTGTCATTAAATATAATTGTTTGAGCGATCATGAAGGGCCGATTTTATTTTTGTTTTTAAATCCCCTCCCTGATCAGCTGTGTTTTTAGGACTCTGGTTAGAGGCGTAGCTGCCACTGACACGTTACATGAAAGGACTTTGAAATCTTTCTGATTCCATTCTGGCCCCTTTGAGCCCGTCCATACTCGAGGCTCGTCTGTTTTTAACAGTTCACATCATCTTTGTCGTGTTTGTGTAATACAAAGCAGCAGAGGAATAGCGTGAGTGAAAACACTTTCTACATCCTTTTTGTGAAAATGTTATTTTTCACACCCTCCTGCATACACTCAGTATTTTGTTCTCATGTATTTTTTTTTAATTTATTTTTTTTGGTTAAAAATACAACTGCTTAGATCATCTGTGTTTTTGTCTCGTAGTTTGTGTGTGAGCACCCGTGTGTACACCTGTGAGCATGAGCACGCTTGTATTCAAAAGGTTCCTTCATGTAATGATCTGCTAGAGGGTGTGGGGAGCCATAGCCCCGTCCTCCAGGGCATGAAGCAGGTATGGAGGAGATCCAGGCTCCAGACATCCAGAGGCCCTCAGAACACAGGAGACCAAGGAAGACCAACGCTTATCAATATATTAATAAGCAATACTTAGGAGCACAGCAGACGCTAACTGAATATCAAGTTAATAACACTTTATTTTTTTTAAACAGTGACTTGAGATTAAGAAACTTAAATTTTACAGTTGGAATATTTTTAAAATGTAAATAGAATGAAAGTATTTGCGAAACTCTTTAGAATTGCCTCACATAGAGGATTTAAAGTATAACATGAGGCTTGCAGACAGCAATTGTAAATTCATGAAGGACATTGTCCCTTTTCCAATCAGTTATTGTCATTAATAACACAGTAATTTAAACTGTGGCTCTACTGAAGCAAGGTGCGAGCAGCATTATAGTGCATTAGTGACTTTGCATTATATCCATTCAAACAGCATAAATTAAAAGTAGCATGTATGTAACCAGATCAGTAATTTTCCCCCACTGTTTGCATCGGCAGCTGCTCTCCTCCTTAGCCGGGTCGTACTGGATGGTCTTTTTTTTTTTTTTTTTTGTAATTTTCTCAAAAATACGTTTGTTTCCATCTTTAGCGTGAACGGTTTTCTTGCATATTTTACAAAGTGCTGCTTTGTTGGAGGCAGCTGAGGCAGCTGAAGCAGCTTCCTTTTTAGGTACTAGCTCGTCGTAGGCTGGCACATGGCTCTTACTCTCTGACATGCTCAGGTTTGTTTCTATTTTACACTAGAGAACAATAATGCAAAACCTTACAATAGTAATGACATCACTATGACATTTTTATATTGCATAAAAACATAGACTGATATTATTGTGGACAATATGATATAGGCACAGCCAGGGCTGGACTGGGACAAAAAATCGGCCCGGGAATTTTGACTAGAGACCAGCCCACCAGGTATTATAGGAAAAACCATAAAGCCTTTGAATGAAAACAAATGCTGTTGTCACAGTGATGTACACTGTCTTGTTGGTATATATGTATCAGTCTAATAAACTTAAACCTACACCATCCTCCCTATTCTGGTATTCTAAACAGTACCCGAAAGTAGACTGCTTGGTCGAGTTAACCTCCTGAACTATTTACAACACATGGTGAAAACCTGAAATTAAGACAGAGAAGACTAGAGGTGAGACATGATCATTACTGATTACTGATGACAGATTTAGATATATTTTCATAAACCATTCATTTGCCACATCAATAAACAGCATGGCAGGGCAAAATATTTTTTCTAACATGGCAACCTTTAAAAAGTGAAAGGAGATAGAAAGACAAGTGAGAAAGAATAAAACTTAATTGACTTTTTGATGGCATTTTACACACAGTACTGGCAAAATCAGCTGATCATTGATCAGTTTCATGATTGAAGTAGAAACAGGAGAGGGAGGGGAGAAAATGAGAGAAGAGGCAGTTGCAGGGTAACGACAGAATAACTCCAGCTTTGTGTCTTTTTCATTGTAGCTGAAGTCCGGGACAAACTGTGTTCCTTTTCACCTCAATACGAAACGCGCAATATTTTCTCTGAATACGAGACCATTCCGTTTTTTACGGGACAGTTGGAAACTCTAATAACTAACCTTATAAATAAAATAAGATAAAACAAGTTCAACATCAATAACATCATAGCACCCGCCCAGCAGTATATAAACTCCACAAAATATGAATAAAAAGAGACAGGAATATTATCCCAGATTAAATAAACTTAAAAAAAAAAAAAAAACTTTAAATATTTTGCTCTTCATAAAAATATATCCTGTCAAAATTATGCAAGTTAGAAATATGAACATGCTGCCAAAACCCCAAGAAAAAATAAATGAAAGCGAACACAAGGTTGGAGCCGCATGTAGACGGAGCTGGGCGTTGCTTCAGGAATGGAACTAATAAACTGTGCGGGCCATTCAGTGTCGTACTTTGCCTTGAGTGCATCATTACACTGCAGCTCCATCTGAATCTGCACAGGTGCAGCTCAGCAAAGTCCGCTGACTTAGTTCAACATTACTTGGCAACAGGGAAAGTGAAGCAGGTTGCACTGGTGCATCTGTGACAGATTCACTTGAGATGCCTTCACCGCATCATACATGCCATGTCCATGAACTGACAGATTTCCTTGATGAGCTCAAAAACTCTGTTGAGAACTTTTATCCCAACTCAGCCAGCGGACCTCTGTATGATAAGGAATGTCGGCAAACTCTGAATCTATTTCCCACATAAAAGACTGAAATTGACGGTGATTTAAACTTTTAGCTCAGATAAAATGTACGGTTTGCGTTACGGTGATCATTACATGCTCCATTTTTAGGACTTTATCACACAGCCTTTCCTGGTGTGTGATGCAGTGATATGCTGATAACTCACCCTACAGTTCTCCTCCTGCATCTTTACTCGCATCCTGCTGACTAGTCCGCTTTTTTCACCGCACAGCACCGGCGCTCCATCTGTTGTAAGTCCAACAAGTTTGTCCCATGGTAGTTTCATGTCGGTTACACTTTGACATACGTTTTAAAAAATGTCTTTTCCTGTCGTTGTCCCGTGCATCGATTTAATGTTCAATATTTCCTCTCCACGGATGAAGATGGTCAGCTGTGCAATGTCCATCATGTCTGTACTTTCATCCACAGCAAGAGAGTATGCAATAAAGTTTTTGCTTCTTTCACACAACTGTGTTCTTAAATCAGTGGCCATCTCACAAACCCGATCAGCAATCGTATTTCTGCTCAGGCTCACATTTGCCAAAACCTGCGTTTTGTCTGGACACAAGACGTTGCACAGCTTCATGATGCAGCTCTTCAGAGTGGTACCGGGCTGATTTGGCTCCTCTGCTACAATAAAACTTGCTTTCACAGCTTCACTTTGTGATTTTGCTCTGGTGAAAAAAGTCTGCTGAAATGTCAGATTCTTCTTTAGCTCTTCTACAGAAGTTTGACTTGATTGACGCGGGAATGTTCCCAGTTAGCCTAGCGTTCAGCAAGGAGGCTGCAGCGCTGCATTATGGGATCTGTAGTTTGTATATTATCAGCGCCTCATATATATGCATAACAATAATAGTACATCTATATAAAATGATCTCGCGGGCCGGATATAAATGTACACCGGGCCGGATGTGGCCCGCGGGCCTTGACTTTGACACATGTGCAGTGTTTATACCGTTATGGAAAAAAACGAAGAAAAAAAACCCATCGGCCCATAAAAACAAAAAAATCACCATCGGCCCACCGGGCATTTGCCCGGTATGCCCGATGGCCAGTCCAGCTATGGGCACAGCCCTCGTCTATGGTACATCACTAAAACATCCAGACGGTCTGGACAAATCTCATCGGTCTTTGTTCTGCTGGAGATTTTGTAAATGTTCTTGTTCCTGTTGTTGTCAGAGTTTGTCCCAATGACTGTATAAAAGATGGACGACGCGACACCGCCTCCTACCATTGTGCAAAAATGAAGCCAAAATATCCCGCTTGTGGAGGCTGCCATCTTGCAAATTTGGAGCCAGAGTCTGCGCAGTAGTGACTTGAGGTGGAGCGACTGTGTAACTCTCCCGCCCACACACCCGCTGGACGTGACCGCAAACACGCCCCCCCTACACTTTTTACGTAGCACCTGTGGCTCGAGTTTTTTGCTGGTTTACCGCGACTGACGACTCGTTTAATTAAGGTAAATACAACCATGTCACTGTTATAAAAAAAGACACACAGCTTATCATCTTATAGTTCTAAAATCGCTCTGTTGTTAATTCGTTTGCTACATTAGCCGCTTGCATACGCACTGTGTTGGAGGCTTGTTGCTAGCTAGTTAGCGATGCTACACACCTGCTACTCTTAATAGTCTTCAACACTTATGTTTTTTTTATCCATTGTTAGACAGCGATGAGATCAGCTGCACACTCCACAGAGGCCCAGAGTTACTGTTAATATGAAAAATATAATGCTGTCCTTTGAGATTTTAACGTAAGACTGTGAGTGTAATGGATCTATCCATCCATCCATCCATCTTCATCCGCTTTATCCGAGGCCGGGTCGCGGGGGCAGCAGCCTAAGCAAAGAGGCCCAGACCTCCCTCTCCCCAGCCACCTCCTCCAGCTTATCCGGGGGAACACCAAGGCGTTCCCAGGCCAGCCGAGAGATATAATCTCTCCAGCGTGTCCTGGGTCTGCCCCGGGGCCTCCTCCCAGTGGGACATGCCTGGAACACCTCACCCAGGAGGCGCCCAGGGGGTATCCTTCTCAGATGCCCGAACCACCTCAGCTGGCTCCTTTCGATGTGGAGCAGCAGCGGCTCTACTCTGAGCCCCTCCCGGATGGCCGAACTTCTCACCCTATCTCTAAGGGAGAGGCCAGCCACCCTTCGGAGGAAGCTCATTTCTGCCGCTTGTATCCGCGATCTCGTTCTTTCGGTCACTACCCACAGCTCGTGGCCATAGGTGAGGGTAGGGACGTAGATCGACCGGTAAATTGAGAGCTTCGCTTTTACACTCAGCTCCCTCTTCACCACGACGGACCGGTGCAGCGTCCGCATTACTGCAGCTGCAGCCCCAATCCGTCTGTCGATCTCCGGCTCCCTTCTCCCATCACTCGCGAACAAGACCCCGAGATACTTGAACTCCTCCACTTGGGGCAGGAACTCATCCCCGACCCGGAGTGGGCACTCCACCCTTTTCCGGCTGAGAACCATGGCCTCAGATTTGGAGGTGCTGATCCTCATTCCCGCTTCACACTCGGCTGCGAACCGTTCCAGTGCGAGCTGGAGGCCCTCACCCGATGAAGCCAACAGAACCACATCATCCGCAAAAATCAGAGATGAGATTCTGAGGCCACCAAAGCGAAAGCCCTCCGCCACTTGGCTGCGCCTAGAAATCCTGTCCATAAAAATTATGAACAGAACCGGTGACAAAGGGCAGCCCTGGCGGAGCCCATCACCCACCGGGAACGAGTCCGACTTATTGCCGGCAATGCGAACCAAGCTCTTGCAACGGTTGTATAGGGATCGAATGGCCCGTAGTAATGGGCCAGACACCCCATACTCCCGCAACACCTCCCACAGGACACCCCGAGGGACACGGTCGAATGCCTTCTCCAAGTCCACAAAACACATGTAGACTGGTTGGGCAAACTCCCATGCACCCTCAAGTATCCTCGAGAGGATAAAGAGCTGGTCCAGTGTTCCGCGACCAGGACGAAAACCGCATTGTTCCTCCTGTATCCGAGGTTCGACTAGCGGACGAACTCTCCTTTCCAGCACCCTGGCATAGACTTTCCCAAGGAGACTGAGGAGTGTGATCCCCCTGTAGTTGGAAGACATCCTCCGGTCCCCCTTCTTAAAGATGGGGACCACCACCCCGGTCTGCCAGTCCACGGGTACTGCCCCTGATCTCCACGCAACATTGCAGAGGCGTGTCAACCAGGACAGCCCTACAACGTCCAGAGCCTTCAGGAACTCGGGGCGGACCTCATCAACACCAGGGGCTCTGCCACCAAGGAGTTGTTTAACTGCCTCGGTGACCTCGCCCCCGGAAATTGGCGGGTCATTCCCCTCATCCCCAGACTCTGCTTCCTCCTCGGAAGACGTGTCAGTGGGATTAAGGAGGTCCTCGAAGTATTCCTTCCACCGCCTATACACAGTGCAGGTAGAGCACCGCTTTCCCCTCCTGAGACGCCTGACGGTTTGCCAGAATCTCGAGGCAGTCCGAAAGTCTTTTTCCATGGCCTCTCCGAACTCCTCCCACACCCGAGTTTTTGCTTCAGCCACTGCCCGAGCCGCATTCCGCTTGGCCTGTCAATACCTGTCGGCTGCCTCCGGAGTCCCACAGGCTAACCAAGCCCGATAGGACTCCTTCTTCAGCCTGGTGGCTCCCTTCACCTCTGGTGTCCACCATTTGGTTCGGGGATTACCACCGCGGCAGGCACCAACCACCTTGCGGCCGCAGCTCAAAGCAGCAGCTTCGGCAATGGAGACGCTGAACATGGTCCATTCGGACTCAATGTCCCCAGTCTCCCTCGGAATGCTGTTGAAGCTCTGCCGGAGGTGTGCGTTGAAGATCTCGCGGACTGGGGCCTCTGCTAGACGTTCCCAGCACACCCTCACTACGCGTTTAGGTGCACCAGGTCTGTCCAGCGTCCTCCCCCGCCACCTGATCCAACTCACCACCAGGTGGTGATCAGTTGACAGCTCAGCCCCTCTCTTTACCCGAGTGTCCAGAACATATGGTCGCAGGTCTGGCGATACGATTACAAAATCGATCATCGACCTACGGCCTAGAGCGTCCTGGTGCCACGTGCACTTATGGACACTCTTATGTTCGAACAGGGTGTTCGTTATGGCCAAACTGTGATTAGCACAGAAGTCCAATAACAAAGCACCGCTCGGGTTCAGATCAGGGAGGCCGTTCTTCCCAATCACGCCCCCCCAGGGACTCTAAGAAGGCTGGGTACTCCGAACTGCCACTCGGCGCATAAGCGCAGATGACAGTCAGGACCCGTTCCCCAACCCTAAGGCGCAGGGAACAAACCCTCTCATCCACCGGGAAAAACCCCAACGTACCGGCAGCAAGCCGAGGGGATATTAGAATACCCACCCCAGCCCGCCGCCTCTCACCAGGGGCAACTCCAGACTGAGACAGAGTCCAGCCCCTCTCCAGGAGACTGGTTCCAGAGCCCAAGCCATGCGTAGAGGTGAGCCCGGCTAGATATAGCCGGTACCTCTCAACCTCACGCACTAAGTCAGGCTCCTTCCCCACCAGAGAGGTGACATTCCATGTCCCTATTGCCAGTCTTGGCAGCCGGGGGTCAGTCCGCCAGGGCCTCCGCTCCTGGCCGCCACCCGGCACACAATGCACCCGACCCCTATGGCGCCTCCTGCGGGTGGTGGGCCTGCGGGAGGATGGGCCCATGTCTCCTCTTCGGGCTGTGCCCGGCCGGGCCCCATGGACTAAGGCCCAGCCACCAGACGCTCGCCCTCGGGCACCCTCCCCGGGCCTGGCTCCAGGGCGGGGCCCCGGTAACCCTATCCCGGGCAGGGTAAACTGTTCCCTCGATGTTCTTTTCATAAGGGTCTTCTGAATCGCTCTTTGTCTGGTCCCTCACCCAGGACCAATTTGCCATGGGAGACCCTACCAGGGGACAAAAGCCCCCAGACAACATAGCCCCTGGGATCCCTGGGACACACAAACCCCTCCACCACGATAAGGTAGCGATTCAAGGAGGAGATAAAACTGTTTAAATCTCTAGTCTACAGCCTGGTAACATGGAAACTTTAAAAACATCAGCAGAACGTTTCAGTAGTGTAGTCTAATGTGTTCTTTTCATTTAATAATAATCCATATTATGTATAACAGCTACATTCACCCTGGAGAGAAACTAGTGAGGGAGACCATCAGGACCAAGCTGGGTTTCTGGGTCCAGAGGTTTGGAGAAACTTCTTCCCTTTCTTTCATCACAGCTGTCCTGTGCCAGAAGTTCTGTTGACCCACTGAAAGAGGCTTCATTTAAGAAACACCAGGAACACTGAAGCTCATCGCATTGATCAAGCAGGACTCATGATCTTCACCAGCAGCTCCCTCACAGGGAAATCTTCAGAGCTCCTCTGTAGGCCCGCCCCAGAAGATGGATAAACCCAGCATTTCATGAACACTGTGATGGAGACCTTTGGTTTGTGTAATGTTATAAATACTCGGATACTCCCCAGAGGCTCCGGACTTGTACATAAAGATATTATATTCAGTCCTGTAGAAAGTTATATATTTAAAAACATGTGATCCTCTTTGGTTACTCTGGTATGAATAACTCTGCATCACTTTATGGTAAATAACCCACTATGTGCAAAAAACTGTGAAAGAATTCCAGATGACAAGTTTGTAGTTCAACATACAAGTAACGACCTTTGACTTTCATCAGGTTTTATTTAATTGTGTTAGAGAAACTCAAACGTGCTCTTCATGCAGCTGAGTACATCAAGTGTTTAAAACGGAAGCTGTGCAGGTCTGAGATACAAACTGAGGTCCTGTTAATGCTGATATATAGTGACACAGTTACATGGGTGATTAATCCTTTTGTTTTTTTGTCTTTAACTTTATCAATAAAACAGCTGCAGCTTTCACTACAGCACATGTGGTACTTTAACCTTTGTACTGTTTTCATCAGTTAATTTTGCAGTTAACATGTGAACATGTTGGATGATCTGTCTGCTGTCACTGGGTGGTGCTGAGGTCTGAATCTGAGGGCAGCTCCTGTAATCACAAAGAACCATCAAACTCAAATATAAATTTTATCCCTCAAAATTGAAATAAAGTTGATTCTTCTGTCCTCACACACTCAGGATCTGAAGTTCTTCTCTTACATTTTTTTCAGTATTACAGTACACTACAGTACTTTAATCCATAGTTCCTGATTAATGAGGAGCTACAAGGTACAAGCTTTTTTTTTTTTAAAGTTATTGTCTTTACAGATGTGGCAAGAGACTGAAAACATGCTGTTGTTTGCACATATTTAATATTCAGCTCTGCACAGGAGCTGAAGCAGGATGCAGCCTGTTGCTTTTACAGTATAATACTTGTAATAAAAGTACAGTAACAGTAATTAGTGACTGAGTAGCCCGGAGCGTTTCTCTTGATTTCTTTAGTCGGTGTAAATTCATTCACCTGCACAGATTAGCTAAACGAACCCTGACAGCCGAGTCCTCATCTTAGCTAGCTAGGTCTCAGGACCGAGCTAAGGATGGTAGTTACGGATTAGCTGACGAACAGGTTTAACTTACCGAAAAAGTGCAGCAGGGCCTCGGGTCCTTCTGTCGGGTAGTCCAGTTTACTGAAGAACACCTCAGGCTGTCAGGTTAAAACACTCGGTCGTGTTTTCGTTGCGTAAACGCTGGCACTCCTCTCAGAGCCTACTCTCTATCTGCTATTCCCGAACAGAGATACGCAAGTTTCTCCGTGACTGCAGCTGCCAGTCAAAGCTGTTATGATGACGTTTCACCCCAATTTAACATCACCGCGGTAGGAATTAGAATCAAACTTATGGGAGAGGAGACCCCTTGAACATCAATCAGCGTGATGAGAACTATTGATAACAAAAGAAAGAATCTTTGGAAAAAAAATTATCTGAGGAGAATAAATTTATTTTAGTCTGACCCCAGTCCCATCCGCTAACATGGAGGAGGCGGGGTTTATGACCTATACTGCAGCCAGACACCAGGGGGCGGTAGAGACGTTTTGGCTTCATTTTTGGGGAGCTGTCCCGTCGTCCATCTTTTATACAGTCATTGGTTTGTCCTTAACAAACACAATGTCTGAATCTGAGTGTGTTCTTAGGTTGTCCAGGAGACTTGTGCATTTATGTCGCAGGTTGATCGATTGATTTTTGTATCACTGGATCTGCGGCGTGTGTTCTAGACACTCACGTAAAGAGAGAGAGTGAGCTCTTACTTGATGACTGCCCGGTGGTGAGCTGGATAGGTTGGTGGGGGAGGATCCAAGACAGGCCTGGTGCAACTCAACAGCTTCACTTAAACCATGCAAAGAAAAGATCCAAAAATGTACCCATCAACTCTGATTTAACATGGACGGATGAAAGTTGTCCTGTTGACAAAACATCACAATTTAATATTCTTTCTGGAATTCATGAAGGTCTAAGTGGAATAATGAAATGTTTACACCTAAACTTGAGTTAATTATTGTTTAATTATAGGTTTCATTCTGATTTTCTCACCGTCCATATCTGGTGTATTTTTGTGTTCCAGCATGCGGCAGTGGGCCAGAAGAGAGGCCGAACATTTGATTCAGCAGCGCGAGGCCGATGGTGGCCCTCTCATAGAGGAGAACTACTATGACACAAACAAAATCATTCTTCCCACAGCTGGAGGACAGTAACGTGTCCACTGTAATACCTGATTATTGTATTTCACTGATAAAAATAAAATACATATGTGTGTTGAATTTTGTTGTTATTTTTTGTGGACAGTGATGACGTACAGTGGCATTTTACTCAAAGCCCTGCTTGTGTCATGGATGTCGATTTAGATGTCAGCCAGTCGTCACCTCTGTTTTTGTAATGGGATTGTTATGTACTGTAAGTATTGTAAGATGGTGACAGAAATCTTACAGTAGGTGTAAGACATATTAATCCGAGCCAATAAAAACATAGAATATGTTTGACCGTACCTGTCAACTGTCAGCCTCTTCCATTTAAAAAATACACTGTAACTTCAGACACCACATATCAGTATGTAACCATAATAACTGGGTACTTCTACGTTACATGACTTGTATAAAGCTCCTAGCCTGATATAATTCTGAAAATGAAAGACAATGAGGGAATATAATAACTACTCTGAAACATTTTTACAAACAAACCACTCATCCTAAAACACATTGATGAGAGTAATCGCACTACTACACATATTACACAAGTCATAGTTACTGTTGGGACCAAGTAGTGTTAATTATATTAATATTAATGAAAGACCTGAAATAAAACTGTATTCACGAAATAGACTAACTTACAGCTAGACTTTCATAATCTGCATCTTATACAGTTTGTTCACTCCACAGACATGCAGAGTGAACTAACTAACAATGTCAAGCCTTTGTATTTTCCCTAAACACTAAGGATTTGAAAGAAAAGCTCTTTCCATGATGACTTTGTAGTCACTTTGGTGTACTAGTGAGTTACACGATTTGTATAAAAGTCTTTGCCAAGAGGGCAACAGAAGTCACAACATAGTATAACACACAACAATATTCAGTACAGACAAGTGAATCAACGCAATAGCAAACATTCAACATGGTTACAGAAGAGCGATTCTCTCGCTCCTTTAACATGGACCTAAACTCCCCCACTGTGGCGGCCCAACACTCCCACGTTTTGTTTAAACGGAAGTACTGAGTGTGTAATCCATGTTTTGGATAAATACATTTGACAGCACGGGTAAACCTTTACACAAAGTAGCTATGTAGCCGTCACTCACACATCACAGAGCCGTTGGTATTATGGTTTGTTTTTGATTAGTAAATTATCATAGTGAATTTCATCAGTCTGTTAGTTAAAAGCGGATTCTGAAATTAAGTTAAAAAAAATATGCTGGCCAAGTTTTGGGGGGATTGTTGAGAGGAGAGGAGAGAAGATGAAGAGTTCAGCAGATTGGTGAGACACCGGAAGAGCAGAAAGATGAAGAAGGTGTGAGAACACCTGCTTTAAGGAGAAAATTTAGTTTTGTCTGCTTTCAACAGAAAATGTCATTTGCAGCATTAAGTGACTTCATCCTCACTACAATCCGTTACTTACATATGCGCCGCCATAAAGAATATGTTTATACTATAAAAAGAGATGCCAATAAAACTCATTCATTAATTACAGGCGATCTATTTCTTAACAATTTTCATGACAGATGTGTGGGCGTTTTTTTCTTATGCAGGTTCACTATGACCAAAACTCCAGACTCCCAGTAAAACATCACGCCAGTGTCACAAGATAAAGTTCAGGAAAGTTTCTGCATAGTTCAGAGGCTGCTCAGCAGAGGATGAAGATGTGCGTGAAATGGACTGTTACGATTGGTCAGAATTATCCCATGAAAATGTTAACTTTTTTATAAAGAAGGAAAACACATGTAGTCTTTTCATTTAAATGTATATTTTTAAGTTAATTAAAATCAAAGCTAACGCTATGCCAGCTTCTCGCTTTGCTTGACAGTGTGTAAAACCAACCTGATGACATGAACTTCCAGAAAACTTAAAAGTCAAACAAACACATTCAAAGTTTCAGGGCTGTGAGCACAAACGAAGCCCTCTGAGCCCAAAAACAGCTGTAAATCAGTGTGGTCGTTACAGTGAACACCGCAGACTTTTCTCTGTTTGTTTTACTATATAAATTGATTTATTGTGAGCAGCAGGAATATTAACAGATGGAGAAATTTGCTGAAGCACATCGATCACTATAGTCACAGATCTGTCTTTAACAGTCTCATTATTTTTTTTCCCTTGTTTGTATGAAAACATCTGCTAATCACAATTACTGACAGTCTGATATAATACGTAGCTTTGTTTGGAATTGTGCAGGGCACGTCTGCATCATTGTTTCACAGAAAGGTATTTTCAAGATGTAGTGATAGCCAAATTGGCCAGTAGATGTCACTGTGGAGATGGGTTTCAGATTATTTCAAAGCCTCGCTCATTTCATTTGCGGCACTTTTAGGTACAACACCGGCATCGACGCGCGTTTTGTAGTCCATCTTCTGCACGTTGTAGTTTCAGCGTGGCAGACATCAATACTTTGGAGACTGTAAAAAGTCGTTGCGATTCTCAGTGCACCGCTTTTCTCCTTATGAGTTATCCTACCCATTTTCCCCTGACCTGCTCACTTTTTCCATTGAAGGCGAGAAAAGTGGTTTAGAAAATTAAAGGTTGCTGTTGGAGTGTTCAGGATTCCGTGACCCTTTGAACGCACCAGTCGTCAGCGTCACAGTGCGCATGGGCAAGTTAACTGAAAGCTGGCGCGAAACAACAAGAGTTGGGAACTCCTTTCTACTGAGTCTAAACGAGCCAGTGTTAAAAGTACATTATACCACAGTTCAGCCATTTAAACGGGTCAAACAGTAGAAGTGACTACAGCGCTAGAAGAAGTACCTCTCTAAACAAGAACAACTACTCTTGTCTATGCTGCTGCCGACTGACGCCAGATGACAGAATGCCTTCACTGACTCTTAGCGGAGTGACTGTAAATTTCCCTTTTTCTCCCTACGAATGTCAGAAGGCATACATGAACAAAGTGATCGAATGTCTTCAGAAGGTAAGAATCGACTGTCATGTGTATGTCTGTTAATGGAAACGAGCTGCAAAGGGCAGTACTGAGTAGCCACAGCTATGCGGCCACCATGCTCACCGTTTGCCGCATGACAGAAGTGATCTCGCATCTGCTCGCGCAAAACGTCGCTTCCCAGAAAGCACAACGGCGTATTGCCGACATATATCTGCTGTGTCTGTCGGGATAGGCGCCGTTTCCTCTTTGGGAACAGGTCGTTTAGTGCTGCTTTGCCTGCGTTTCAGGTGGCAGTCGCATCTACGTATCTTAGCATTGCTTTAGCGACTTCCTCCTGCTCTCTGTGCCATACTCATACAGGCTGATCTTCTCACTCAGGTCGTGGTGTAATGTGTGCATTAAAATACAGCAAGCATTCCTATATTCTTTAATGATAGAACAGAGCCAGACAGATACGCACGTTAGCTGTTTACATTCCGTCTTCTTCTCTTTATTATCCTATACCTGAAGAAGTTACACACACACACACACACACACACACACACACACACACACACACACACACACACACACACACACATAACATGGCGTGGTGCCCACTACTGGCGATAGCTTTTATAACACACAATATACCTCGGCTCATACATAACATTATGAATTTATGGGCTCAAAATGTGGTCATAAATATTTTGTACTTGTAAAAAAGATTTGTGTGTGCGTAAAAAAGATTTGTGTGTGCGTAAAAAAGATTTGTATGTGTGTAAAAAAGATTTGTGTGTGTGTAAAAAAGATTTGTGTATGTGTAAAAAAGATTTGTGTGTGCGTAAAAAAGATTTGTGTGTGGACTTAGCCCAAAAAAAACCCTGCAAGTTACAAGTACGAATTTTGACCCTATTTTTCTTCCTTTCATCTGATTGGTCAATGTCATGTCAATCACAAATGTAACAATCCAATCAGAGAACAGATGGGTTTGGCTGTCGGAGGGGCGCTTTTTTGAACTGCAGGTCCTTGAAGGGTAATACAGTTTGAAGCTGGAGGATCTCTATATAAATATCCGATTGCAGCTAGGTCCCCTAACTTTCAGCAGCTGTTGAAAGGATAAAGTTGTGCTATATCAGTGGTTAGAAATACCATTATTACTTTAGGATTAGTTTAACACAAAGTCAGGGCTGACCCGGGACCATTGCTGTGAGTCACAGTGCGCAGCATAAAAGTCCTTTCACATGGGACGCAGGATGTGCTGCTAATGCTAACTAAAAGTAAAGGATCCAGAATTTGTTGCGCTGGCTGCTGGGCTCTGTGGGTTTTTGCAGCAGCTCTACCTGTACTAGATGCACCTGCTCCTTGTCTTTTCTATCTCTGACTTTATGTCCTCTACAAGAGTTTCTGTTTTTTTTTTTTGCTGGTTCTTCAAATGTTCAATAAAAACATGTATGCTAATTCATAACGAAGAAAGCTTTGTAATGAAGACTGTCATTTCCAAAACACTGCCCTATATTAAACACGTAGACCTGTGACACAAAAATCACCAAACTCGGACGACCACAGACTGTTTTCCTTCGTGGTGATGAAGGAAAACGCTGGGTTGGCATGTAAAAGGGCATTTATTCCCTTCAAAGACCTGCAGGTCAAAAAAAGCGCCCCTCCGACAGCCAAACTCATCTGTTCTCTGATTGGATTGTTACATTTGTGATTGACATGACATTGACCAATCAGATGAAAGGAAGAAAAATAGGGTCAAAATTCGTACTTGTAACTTGCAGGGGTTTTTTTGGGCTAAGTCCACACACAAATCTTTTTTACGCACACACAAATCTTTTTTACGCACACACAAATCTTTTTTACACACACACAAATTCTTTTTACACCTACAAATCTTTTTTACGCACACACAAATCTTTTTTACACATACAAATCTTTTTTACAAGTACAAAATATTTATGACCACATTTTGAGCCCATATGAATTAAGCAAAAAAGAAAAGCACGTGGATACTTAGTTCCTTTCTAAAATTCAGTGTAGGCTACTGCAAACATCTGCTTAGGAATGAAAAGTGATCCAGGCACATGTATGACCTCTTTTTGAAACCTCAAAACACACTGAAGATGACAGAAAGACAACATATCCTTAATAAAGGTGAAAGTAATGGTTTTGCATCTTGATTTATTTTCAACATATACATTCATGCACAGCAAGACTGTGACTGAAGAGGATTCTGATGCAGCACATTTAAAAAGAAAGTAATCGAGTGCAGCTGAATGCACAGATATCTTTCAGGACTGTACAAATACACAAAATGAATGCATTTTACAGCTTTATCCAAGAAAAGACATTTCAGCAGGTCCAGAGTAAGCAAGACTTTACATCTTCTTCTTGTAGAATATTTTTCATCATCTTCAGGTGTGTGTGTTTTGATATGAATTTTACCCCTAAGATTGCAACCATTAGAGGAACTGATTGTAATCAGAATCCACAATATTCAGCTAAAGAGGTTTCCTCCAGGTGAATGTGTTAATGGAGTTACCCTGTGGTAAAAAACAAAATGCTGGAAAATAATTTATTTTAATATACTTTGACTTTTATGTTTGAGGAACGCTGGCATGAAATGTGTTATCTGCCCAACATAGCAGCTAAGCACAGTTTTCTAACAGGGCACCATCCGCAACAGGACATAATCATTAGGCGATCGTGGCTCAAGAGTTGGGAGTTCGCCTTGTAATCGGAAGGTTGCCGGTTCGAGCCCTGGCGCGGACAGTCTCGGTCGTTGTGTCCTTGGGCAAGACACTTCACCCGTTGCCTACTGGTGGTGGTCAGAGGGCCCGGTGGCGCCAGTGTCCGGCAGCCTGTCAGTGCGCCCCAGGGTGACTGCGGCTACAATGTAGCTTGCCAGCACCAGTGTGGGAATGGGTGGATGACTGAATGTGTAAAGCGCTTTGGGGTCCTTAGGGACTAGTAAAGCACTATACAAATACAGGCCATTTACCATTAGCTAATGTTAGTAAACTCTCTGTAGTTTTTCAGACAAACACGTTAATATGATATGAAAATTCACATTATTTTATGTAGATGACTGTTCATCTTCTGTGTCTTCTATTTTCAAACTGTTAGCTTCATTCAAAATCCACGCTCTATTTTCAAGACACACAAAATCCCCAGGATGGATTGCCCGGAGAGTTAAAAAGCGTTGGTGAAATGGGGGTAAATGATGTTGGCAGTATGTCGCTGTGCTATACTGGATGAAGTGTGATTTATCGAATACGTTCCTATGTAATGCTGGTGTTGCAGTGATGTGCACCACTGAATTTTTGTAACTTCTTCCATTGTGTTGCTACAGTTACAGCTGGGTTGAAGAAATGAGTGTACAATCATATTGGTTTTTAATTCAAGTTCAGTTTTATTTATACAGCATTAAATCACAACAACAGTCACCTCAAGGTGCTTTATATTGTAAGGTAGACCCTACATTAATACAACAGAGAAAACCCAACAATCATATGACCCCCTATGAGCAAGCACTTTGGCGACAGTGGGAAGAAAAAACTCCCTTTTAACAGGAAGAAACCTCCGGCAGAACCAGGCTCAGGGAGGGGCAGGGCCATCTGCTGCGACTGGTTGGGGTGAGAGAAGGAAGACAGGATAAAGACATGCTGTGGAAGAGAGACAGAGGTTAATAATGATTCATAATTAACAGCAGAGTGCCTAACACCACTCTTCACAGTGAGTCAAAAGGGGTGAGAGATGCCGAAACACAGTGCATCATGGGAAGTTTCCAGCAGCCTAAGTCTATTGAAGCATAACTAAGGGTGGATTCAGGATCACATGACCTAAAGTCAAAAGTCAAATTTATTTATATAGCACATTTAAAACAACAACCGTTGACCAAGGTGCTGTACAATTAAGACAATTAAAAGAAATAAAAACATAGGGAGATATGATAAGAGTTAAGAAAGAGAATCATGAAATTAGAAGATTTGAGTGAGAAAGAAGATAAATAAAAGTAATACAAACTCATTCTGATTTAAAAGCCAAGGAATAAAAGTGTGTTTTCAGACGGGTTTTAAAAGTGTCCAATGTTGGGGAGGTCCTGATGTGAAGGGGCAGTTCGTTCCACAGTTTAGGAGCAGTCACAGCAAAGGCCCGATCTCCTCTTTGCTTTAATCTGGACCTCGGGACAGCCAGGAGCAATTGATCCACAGACCTCAGTGATCTTGCAGGAATGTACCAGTTTAAAAGATCAGAAAGGTATGAGGGTGACCTAGCCCTGACAAAAAAGGAACCTGACTTTTTAACAGTGGCACCAAAAGGCAGCACACACAATAATGTGTTTCATAGTGTGTTGTTTCACGTAAACAAGACACTGATTTTCAGCATGCCTCCATAGTAAAAGAGATTGGTGATAAACTGACTTGCTTATGGTCCAGATCTGTTTTAATACTTGATGGGGAAAAAGACATGACAAAGGAGGCTTCATGTCATGGGTCTGTCCTTACAATTTCTGTATAGTTTCTATGTAAGAATAAATAAATAAATAAAATAAATAGCACTCTGGTGACCTGTCTGGGGTGTACTCTGGCTCTTGACTGCTGACAAACAGCTGAAATAGCCCCCATGTTAAGTTGAGAACTGATTTTAAAATCAATCTTGAATGTTTTTGAATGATAACATATTACCCGAGCAGGGCATTTTGCTCTGACAGTGAAAGCTTACTTGTGCTTCTTAGTCTAAATTTACCAGGCTCTTCTATTATTGAACTACCTCTAAGTTTGGGTTCTGGAGCCAGACGCCTTCCCTGCTTTTAACATTGGGCTTCAAACAATCCTCTTTGAACTGGATCAGGTGACCCTGAACCATCCTTAGATTAGGCTGCTGAAGGATGTCCCATCTTTGCACTGAACATTCTGGTTGTCTACTTGCTCTGATAGTTTGCTTTGTGCCATGGCGAGGTGTATGTCTTACCGTTCAGCTGATCTGTGCAGATAACTGCCCTGATAACTGAACCTGGTTCTGCTAGAGATTTCTTCCTGTTAAAAGGGAGATCTTCCTCCACACTGCCAAGTGTTTGCTCATAGAAGCATAGTCTAATACCTGGAAGTCTCTAATACTGCAATATTGTCACCATCACAATGTGCGGTTTTTCTGTTTAGCTTTATCTGTCTGGTTATTTCAGAAAGTCAATGGTGTTCTGGAGAGCCCCACAGGCACAGGTAAGACTTTGTGCCTACTGTGCGCCACCCTGGCCTGGAGGGAGAACTTCAAGGACACCATCTCTGCTCGGAAGATAGCAGAGAGGCTGGGCAAGGAGATGTTTCCAAACACACCTCTGTCTTCCTGGGGGACAGCTGCCACTGACGGTGACAAACCAAGTATGTTTGTATCATCTGCACATCACGAGTCATTTCTAATTTTACCGGTCAGAAAAGAATAACAGATGCATATGCACACATACAGACATGCTGTGTGCTACATTACTGTGCAAAACAAAATGAGCTGGCACTGATTTCTTTATATTTTGGTAAATGGACTGTTTCCTATGTAGTGCTTTTCTACTCTATTTGAGTGTTCAAACCACTTTATATTTTGTTAGGAAAATAGGATTTAACAATTTACTGAAACATGTATATGTGTCCAAACATACACAGAAATATTGTACATAAGGCAAAATCAGCATTTGTACAAGTCTAACAAGGTGGAAGTCAATATTTGGTATGATGACCATTATTCTTCAACATCGTCTAAACTCCCTCTTTGTGATTTCTTCAGGAATAGTTCCTTTTGACTTTCAGTGCATGTTCCAAAGCTGTTCTTTGGTTGTCGGCTACTTTGTGTTCCATTCCCTGTCAATATGATCCCACACTTTTGAGTTATGGTGAGATCTTGGGAGGTCAACCATGACTGATGGTCTTCCATTGTAAAGTGTAAAGTGTGCGTGTTAGTCCCCATAGGGAAATAGTTCCTCTGCATTTAACCCATTCACCCAGTGAAGCAGTGGGCAGCCACCAATGCAGCGCCCGGGGAGCAGTGTGTAGGGACGGTACCTTGCTCAGGGGTACCTCAGGGTAGCCGTTCAGTGGAGTCGAACCCCCGACCTTCTGATCATGGGGCCGCCACTCTACCTACTGAGCTATCCCTGCCCCAGGGATTGTGACTTTCTTCTATTCAAGTATGCTTTTAAAGCATTGGCAGTATGTTTGGGATCATTGGGAATGGCTTAAATTTTCATAACCAGATGTCTTTAAGATGGGATTGCATGCTGGAGCAAAGTCTGTATTAGAGCAGGGCGATATGACCAAAAATATTTATCACGATATACATTTGAAAATTTGTGATAACGATATAACTGACGATATAACTGACGCTAGACAAAATACTTTACAACTCCACAACTTTATTAGTGAAAAAAAAACATCTATGTATTTTCACTTAAACAAGCAGCTGTTTTTTTTATGTGCATTAAAGTTATATAAAAATTTAACAGTGCAAATGCAAATTCCTTGCTGACAGTTTAACCAAAAGGCATTTCCAGTGGAAATTGGCCGACATATCCTCAGCATAACCATGTATAATATCCACAAAACTTAAAAAGAGGTTATACACACACAATACGGTAATATTATGTTGAAGCACAGTACGTATCACTCCGCCAGGCTCCTGACTACAATAGCCGTAATGCTCCGACAATCCATCAAGCGGTGCGGGTTCGTAGCTTAGCAAAGTCGTACTAAAACATTTGACAGATTTTCGAGCGCCGTGTACATAAAATCGTTTCGAGGTCAGTAAACACAACCAGAGTTCATACATAAGGCCCATTGGATTATAAGGGGCACTGTCGATTTTCAGAAAAATCAAAGGATTGATTTTAAGTGTGCCGTATTTTCCAAAGAACACGGTAATAACGACGGCCCACTAGCATGCTCTACCAAAAATAGTGCTTTGTTATGTATCTGACGGACGAAAGCCAAACCAGTTCCACACTGAAGTTGCAGCATTTTTACAAACCAATTCTGGTTCATCCGTTTCATTCAACGATTTGCTTTCGCCGCCATGCTTTTTCCGACATGTGCGTATGAAAACAAAGGCACTGCGCATGCGCGTTTTACCCATATTCTATCGCGATATTTCATTTTGCTATCGTTGCCCAAAATTATACCGGTATTACCGTGAACGGTATGATATGGCCCAGCCCTAGTCTGTATTCATAATTTCACCAGTTCTGACAAAAGTCCAACACCACTTGTTGAAATACAGTCCTAAGCCATAAAGCCTCGACTGTGCTTTACAGATGACTGTAGACACTTACGTTGTACTTCTCTCCTGACATCCTCCAAACATATTGACAATAATTTGAACCAGAACTTTGATATTTTGATTCATCAGACCTGTCACCATTGATTGTCATTGATTGTGTAATTTGGAATACTTTGTCCTTTTCTCTATATCATGTGTACACAGAATGTAGTGTAATTCAGTTCAGTTTTATTCATATAGCACCAAATTACAACAACAGTTCCTCAAAGTGCTTTTTATTGTAAAGACCCTACAATAATACAAGGAAACGGAGAAAACCCCAACAATCACATGACCCCCTATGAGCAAACACTTTGGTAGGGATGGAAATGGATAAGAATTTAGCAATTCCAGTTCCATAATCGATATCACTTATTGTTTCGATTCCTTATCGATTCTCAATGGCTCTACTTTGAGGAATATATCAAAGACATTACCTTCATGCAAATCAGTTACATCCTGCATGGTCAAATGTTTGTGCATGTTGGAGGTATTTGCTCTCTTTGCTGTGATCAGTGTTGGTGTCATTACTCCAAAAGAGTAAAGTTAAAAAAAGTTACTACACAACACTTTTCTTAAAAGTAATGAAGTACCTTACTTAATTACACCCTGGACAAAGACATTTGTTATATTACTCTGTTACAGTCGTAGAGAAGCTTTGTGACCAGGCTGCTGACAGTAATAGCAATCGAGGTTGTACCTTTGACTGCAATGTATAGGTTTCTTACCACACCTAGGGTCCAAGCTTTCAGCACTAGTTGCCCATGGAGGTTTTACCTCCACAAACCTTGGTCTCCCCACAGTCATCTATGGGGAGCTAGGTAACATTCAGCCAGATTTGCAGCTTCCTCTTCTGTCTTTGGATTGTTCTCCTTCACCCATGTGCAGACATCTGGATGAAGCATGTGAAGAAACTGCTCTAAGATGACGGTTTCCCCAATCTCTTCTTTACTCCGACTGTCACGTCGCGTCCATTGCTTATAGAGCCCCTTTATCCAGTTGAAGGTTTCTCTAACACACAGTTCCTCTGGTGCTCTGGAACTGGTATTTGTAGGTCTCCTCTGTCACATTAAAGTTAGATAACACTGCAGCTTTAATAGCATCATAAGAGTCAGACTGTTGTTAATCCATGTCAGCATAAGCCTCAAGGGCTTTGCCATCCCTGTGTTTTAGCTATGCGTTCAAATCGTACAAAGAAACTTTCAGGATGCTCACCTTCCTTAAAGTCTGGTATTCTTGTTGAGGCTGTGCACGGAGTGGTTGAGATGGAGGAGGGAGCTCAGCTTGGTGCTCAGTGGCTCCATGAGGTGGCTGCACAGCTGATAGCTGAGGCAGCTGTTGTAGAAATGTCACTCTGGACAGAAGGTCGATAGAAAAGTTCAGAATAGACATCATGTTGCAGCTTTGGTATATTATTGCTCAGCTGTTTAATCTGTTCAAGCAGTATTGTTTTTGTTCTTTTGGTCATTGAATGAATTCTCTAATTTCATCAAAGATATCAGGTTCAGAAAGTTCTTTACCACTGGCTCAAAATCATCCTCGTCAGCCATCGCTCCTTCTGTTGGTGGATCTAGCTTATGTTTTTCCACCTTCTCTTTCTTCAATGTCAGGAAGGGAACTTTTCCTTGTCCCACGGGTTTTTCCACATCTTACTTCTCTCATTTAGTGTGTTTTCCTCTTTAATTCACTTCTGACACCACAGTTACGCAGAGAGGTCTGGTGAGGATAACAGCAGACAGCACTCTGACTTAACAGAGAACAAGGGTAGTTTATTGGCCCATCTTTGGCACACACAGCAACTTCCTAAATAACAGCCTATCCATCTCTCTCTCCCACATCCTGGATCCTGAAATATATTTGTTTAATGTGCCCATTAAAGTACATATCTTGTTCAAAAATGACTCCAAGATTCCTCAGTGTTACCGGAGAAGAAGATAATGGCATCTGGTTAGACACCATATTTTCAGAGCTGAGTACACTGAACTCTATTTGATCTGAATTTAGAAGCAGAAAGTTAGAGGTCAAGAGGTTAACTAATTGGTGTGTGTTATCTATGGCGTTATTTTTGTGCCACTATTCTGAGCGCACGTAAAAAAAATTTGCAGGTGCAAGTGTTGCATTTATCCACACACACACAATAGCAGCCCCTCTCGCTCAGTTTTTGCATTTGCGCTCGCTCGCAATGTGTTGCTTGCGCTCTCAACATTTCTGCCTGTGCGCGTTCAACTCTTTCTGTACACCGTTATATTTGTGCCACAAAACCAGCCAATCACAGACTTGGATGCAAAAAAATCTGATTGGCTGTTTTGGTCTCCAATCAGCTTGAAGTGATGAAATGCAATATCCCAGAATCCATTTCGTCCAAAACTCAAACGAGGCAGTGACGGAGGAACACAGAGTGGCGGAGTTTGAAATATTACTCTGTCTGGGTCACAAAATAAACTTTTAAGATATTTTCATGCGAGAATGGTGCTGTGTAAACTTCAAATATCTGCTCGATTTATCAAGACATCACATATTTGCATAAGTGCTCTAACGTTTTCAGAGATGCCTGTTACCCACCAGCTGACCGCATAGCTGGACTGGCCATTGGGCATGCCGGTGGGGCGATGGTGATTTTTCATTTTTATGTTTGTTTGTTTGTTTGTTTGTTTGTTTGTTTGTTTGTTTTTCTAACGGTATAAACAATGAAAGGTGGTGGATTAGCCAATTGGTCATGATCAGCACTGGGCTGGACCAATTACAATACATCTGTATTGAGGGGAAAAGGAACGTGATTTGTCACGTACTTCAGCGAGAATGAAAAAGACACAAAGCTGGAATTATTCTGTCTTTACGCTGTCAGCTGCTTCTTCTTCTCTCATTCTCTCTCCCTCCCTCTCCTGTTGCTACTTCAATCATGAAACTGATTAATGATCAGCTGATCATCTCTCTTGTTTGTTTATCGCCCACTTTGCGCCAGAAAGAGGAAACCAGCGGATGTCGCACTAAACAACAGCAGCACGTTCAAGCTTGATAAGCTGCTAGAATTTATAATATTACTTTGTGGTATCAGCTGATATTTGCTGGAGCCACAGCTGTTAAAGCTGCTGCTCATGATATCGGTTTGGATATGTGGTGAGAGGGAAACATGAAGGTGATACAAATCATACATATATACCAATAAGACAGTGTACATCACTGTCACAACAGCGTTTGTTTTAGTTCAAAGGCTTTATGGTTTTTCCTGTAATACCTGGTGGTGTAGTCTGTGATTTATTTATTTATTTGTTTTTTGTCAGTTCAGCCTTATATATTATGTTTAACCTGAGTGACCACCCGGTCAGCTGGTGGGTAACAGGCATCTCAGAAAACGTTAGAGCACTTATGCAAATATGTGATGTCTTGTTAATCGAGCAGATATTAGAAGTTTACACAGCACCATTCTCGCATGAAAATATCTTAAAAGTTTATTTTGTGACCCAGAAAGAGTAATATTTCAAACTCCGCCACTCTGTGCTCCTCCGCCACTGCCTCGTTTGAGTTTTGGACGAAATGGATTCTGGGATATTGCATTTCGTCATTTCGAGCTGATTGGAGACCAAAACAGCCAATCAGATTTTTTTGCATCCAAGTCTGTGATTGGCTGGTTTTATGGCACAAATATAACGGTGTACAGAAAGAGTTGAACGCGCACAGGCAGAAATGTTGAGAGCGCAAGCAACACATTGCGAGCGAGCGCAAATGCAAAAACTGAGCGAGAGGGGCTGCTATTGTGTGTGTGTGTGTGTGTGTGTGTGTGTGTGTGTGTGTGTGTGTGGATAATAGCAAACACTGAAATACAGTTTTTGCACGCAGCAATGAATTTTGTTCACTCAAATTTCGCTTTTCTTCGCTCAAAATAAATTTCTCCTCAAAATGCAACACTTGCACCTGCAAATATTTTTTACATGCACTCAGAATAGTGGCACAAAAATAACGCCATAGTTATCTGGCTTCATGGAGAGATAGAGTTGGGTATAGCAGTGAAAATGTATGCTATGCCTTCTAATGATACTGCCTAAGGGAAGCATGTATAATGTGAACAGAATTGGTCCTAGCACTGAACCCTGTGGAACACCATAATTAACCTCAGCGTGTGAAGAAGACTCTCCATTTACATGCACAAATTGGAGTCTATTAAATAGATATGATACAAACCACTGCAGCACAGTACCTGTAATACCTACAGCGTGCTCTAATCGCTCTAATAGGATATTATGGTCAACAGTATCGAACGCTGCACTGAGGTCTAGCAGGACAAGCACAGAGATGAGTCCACTGTCAGAGGCCATAAGAAGATCATTTGTAACCTTCACTAATGTGATTGTTGTGCTGTGATGAGTTTAGAAATTTGACTGAAAGTCTTCAAATAAACTATTCCTCTGCAGATGATCAGGTAGCTGTTTTACCACTAATATTGTTTGTTTTGGTTTGGGTTTTTTTTATTTGTTTTTTTGTTTGTTTGTTTTAGATAAAAGGAAAGTTAGAGATTGGCTCATAATTAGCTAAGACCTCTGGGTTAAGTGATGGCGTTTTAATTAATGGTTTAATCATTGCCACTTCTGATGAATAGTTGATAGAACAGCTGAAGGGCCAGATGCAGCTCTGCTGTGTCCTGTACTAGGTCTTTGATGGATTTCTTTCCCATTTCTCAAGGACATGACATTTAAATATTCTTAATATTTAAACGCAATGGAGGTGCTGAACATGGTCCACTCGGACTGAATGTCCCCAGTCTCCTCGAAATGCTGTCTAAGTTCAGATGCGGCAGGCTGTTCCAGCGACACCCCTGCAGGTCTCGTTGCCCAGTAGGATGAAGAAATTCAGGAACGAAAATACTGATAAATCAGATCAGTGCGTGAAATGTTCGTACACACGATTTGTGCGTACACACTGTTAGTAAATGATGCCCGATATCCCAGAAGTTTGACTTGATGCTATACGATGTTAATAGGTGTTCTATTAGGTTTTTTCAGCAGTGTATAAAGCCCTAATTGTCTTTTCTTCTTGTTCTCAAGCTTACTACACTGATGTCCCCAAGATCGTATACGCATCGAGGACACATTCTCAGCTTGCACAAGTTATTAGTGAATTAAAGAACACTTCATACAGGTAAGCATTTCTAAAAACTACTGGATATAAGTTTTTGATTATGCATGATTGTCTGAATTAGAGCTGTTCGCAATAAAAAACAGTTTTATTTTATACAATTTGGGGAGGAATTCAAAACAGCTGCAAATTTCAAGGTCATCAGTTCTTGAAACAATTGTACATAAGTAAGTTATTTGTCACTGCTGGCAAGACCCTGTTAAAACTGTTACCCTCCGATGAGAGGAAACTTGGTTAGGATGGACAACCCAGGAACCACAAAAGCTGGAGCCTACCATAACCTGGAAACTTCTACAGCGTCAGCTTCACTGTTCAGTGAAGCGACTTTTACTTTGCCATGCACTGAGGCTGTCAACCAATATGCTCTTAAATCAACATTTTCAAGCTCATCTGCAATTTTCAGCTACCTACATAGATGGGTCGAAACCCAAATCCATTTAAATTGTACATTGCACAAAGTTACAAAATTATCCCGAAGCTTGTTGAAAGCTACTAAAAGTGTATGATCAAGGTGCAACTTGCTAAGTGGCATTTGACCAAATATTAGTGGGGCTTTAAAGGGTTATTACATATGCTACAATCATTTTGTGGCCTTACTGAGTCCAGCACCTCTTGTCTGTTCTGGTTTTGTTGGCTATTTATGGTAATCCAGTTCTCCAATGTCTCCGTTGATTCAGGCCAAAGGTGTGTGTGCTGGGCTCAAGAGAGCAGTTGTGTATTAACCAGGAAGTCATGCGTCAGGAGAGCAACCACGTCAAAGTAAGTTATAAATGCAGTTTTAAAGATATAAATATAATGGGATGTTTTAATTGTTATGTCCAATGAATTGTATTAAACACAAAACACTGAATGTCTGCAACCTCACTACTGATTTACCAAAAAATATCTACTTTTGACAGACTCACAAAGACCAAACATCAGTTGTACCAACTCTACTCTGTTGGACTTATGCTCAGAACAGTAGCTTCACTCTTGTTCTGCTCAGCGGCCTAAAACTATAGCATTACATAAACCAGTTCTCCATCTGCTGCAGGGTCTGGTTGGTGTGGGCCTTCAGTGTGCAGTAGATCTCAAGAACAGAGGTGCTACTATCACCAGCTCTAGTTCAAGACGGTGGAGTTGCATTATATCTGAGGCAGCTCAATGAAATCAACGACCAGCTCAACAGCAACTTTAGATAATCTGTAGATAAGCTTTGTTGTCACTGTTGCAGGAAAACTGAAAAATAGTTTCTTTGTTCAAACTCATTGTTGGATCTCTTCAGTTTAGCATCATGAATCCAGAATAGAAGATGATGATGACGATGATGATGAACTTTTATTTTGGACATATAAAACAACCAAAACAATATATACACATACACACAGATACATGCATAAACAAAATCAAAATGACATAAAAATAACCACTCATCATCAAGTCCAACCCCATTATCAACATTCTATTCACCTTATTCATCATTACCCCCACTCCCCCTCAGATGGCTGAATACACTTGCCCCACACAAAAAAGAGGGGAAAATGTAAGTATAAAGATGGGTATAATAATAGATATGATTCCAATATCTATTAGCATAGTTGTATATAATATCAGTCATCAGTGCCATTCATTTCATAATGGCACAGATTTTGTAATCTATTGTTCCATCAGCTTTGAGGGATCACCTGATGAAGGCAACAGAACCACATCATCTGCAAAAAGCAAATGAGGTGACCTCCAAATCTGAGTCCATGTTATTCAGAAGGAAATGGGTGGAGTGCCCACTCCGGGTCAGGGACGAGTTCCTGCCCCAAGTGGAGGAGTTCAAGTATCTCAGGGTCTTGTTCACAAGTGAAGGAGGAAGGGAGATCAACAGACGGATTGGTGCTGCAGCTGCAGTGATGTGGACACTACACCGGTCCGTTGTGGTGAAGAGAGAGCTGAGTGTAAAAGTGAAGCTCTCAATTTACTGGTTGATCTACGCCACGAGCTGTGGGTAGTGACTGAAATAACGAGATCGTGGAAATGAGCTTCCTCCGAAGGGTGGCTGGTTTCTCCCTTAGAGATAGGGTGAGGAGTTCGGCCATCCAGGAGGGGCTCAGAGTAGAGTCACTGCTCCTCCACATCAAAAGGAGCCCGTTGAGGTGGTTCGGGCATCTGACAAGGATGGCTCCTGGTCGCCTCCTGGGTGAGGTGTTCCAGGCAAGTCCCACCGGGACGGGGCCCCGGGGCAGACCCAGGACACACTGGAGAGATTATATCTCTCGGCTCGCCTGGGAACGCCTTGGTGTTCCCCCGGATAAGCTGGAGGAGGTGGCTGGGGAGAGGGTTATATCATCTGCAGACAGAGAGAGAGTTGAAACCTTGTTTTTCCACTTAACAGTCACATGAAGATTTACCTTCCAAGGCCTCCCCCCGGAGGCCCCCTCACTCCCAGAGGTCAGAGAGGGGTCTCTTCCTCTCCAGTGTCTAATGGTGCCTGGGTGTGCCAGTCCACATCTAACTTACAATAACTGTGTGTGTAAAGCATAAAACACATATATGATGCTATCCTTTCTATCTCTAACTAATATCTCTATACGTATTCTATTGTAAAACACATAATCAATACACTAAGGTAAAAGAAATTTCCATCAGAGTACCAACGTGAAAAAAATATACAATAGCAGATCATTAAGAGCAACAATACAAACAGTCACACTGCCTCATGGTAACCGTTCCTGACAGTTTCAGTTCCTTCTGCAGATTATTCCAGGAAACTTAATTTGAACTTATGGACAGAAGTCATTAGTAGGTTCCTATTTTCACAGTTTTTTTGTTTAAATACTTCTAATGCTTTAATTTGTATTAGCTAATATTTTTTTTATTTAATTTTTATTCTGACAGTCCTGTTGAGTAATGAAAAAGATTTGATTATTTTCAAATTCGTAAGTTTCCTGGGTCAATCTATCTATCTTAACACATTAATTTCCTGCACTACGTTGCCAGTGATCTAGCTGGTAAAAAAAAAAAAAAAAAGATAAGTAATGGGTTAGGGCTAGATGGTTAGTGGTTTGTCTTAATGTGGAATCGTTTTTTTTGTTTTTCAGGTTCATATGTGCAGAGCCAAAGTTTCCACCAGGTCATGTGTCTACTACAACAACATTGAAGGTAATGGTCTAACAGAGTGACTGTATCCGTGTAGCAGAACACAGTCTGGAAAAGCATGTCCTGTTACCTTTTTATGTTTTACTGACTACATGTATAATTTAAATATTATATTATTTGATACTAATAACTCTCGAAGTATGGCACAACCTGTGAGGAAGCACTACTGTGAGAAAGTTTGGAGTCCAGGAATGTCCAAAATGTGGATATCAATAAAATATCTACTGCCTGCTTTCAGTTGATTTAAAAAGGGGGAAAAACTGTTATGTTGAGAATCTAGTCCATGCATTTGTTACTTTGATGACAGACTATTATAATTATTTATTATCGCGCTGTGTCAGCTGTTTTTCTTCCTGTGGAAAATGAGATAGGCTTACCGCCTACTGGTGTTGGCCAGAGGGGCCGATGGCGCGATATGGCAGCCTCGCTTCTGTCAGTCTGCCCCAGGGCAGCTGTGGCTACAACCGTAGCTTGCCTCCACCAGTGTGTGAATGCGCAAATGAATGAAGAGTGGCATTGTAAAGCGCTTTGGGTGCCTTGAAAAGCGCTATATAAATCCAATCCATTATTATTATTATTATTATTATTATTATTATTATTATTATTTAATTTCCAGCTGCACCACTTATGAAAATCCCCATTCACACACCTGATCTCCACCCACTCTGCCTCCAACAACAATGCCCCCGTCCAAACCAGGTTTTGATGGGCCAAGCTCTGCCGCGCAGCGTAGTTTGGAATCTACCCCTCTGGTACCCTACAGGAACGCTGTATGGCCCTCCAGAAATTGGGGACACAGAACACATGGCCCATCTCAATTAACAGACACTCGGAGGTTGTGCAACTGCAGCACTCCTGCCCCGACATCTGAGTGACCCATGGTAAATCGGGTGCAGTCGCCACCGGAATCATGGGGAGAGAGAGGGAGAAGAAAGAAAAGGGTCAGTAGGTCACCACAGCTGTCCCTCAGTGACTGGAGGTGATAGGACGGAGCCAGGAAGCTTCCTCATTGGGGCCACAGGGGGTGTAACTGAAATACAGACGATTCAGTTCGCATTTCTGTGTTTACAGTGATTAGTCTTTACCCGTTTTAACGTCCACAATTGTGGTTCCAGTCGTCTTGCTGCCCAGCTTGGCGTCACGTCTTGTTCCTCCTCTCTTCCCAGGTCTTGCTGCAATATTAAACTACACAATGAATGTTTGGAGGTTTTAATGTGAGCTGTGTTTGCTAGCTTCACCAGGCACTGCCACCAACTGATTGAGTGTCGGAGCTCAAAAGTAAACATAGAGCATCTACAAATACATCAAGATGATGTCTCCATGTGTGCGTCAGGCACCTGAAAACACATGGTGGTGAGGAGCCACCATGTGTTTTCTGTTTTCTCCTCTCTCTTTTTGTCTTTCCCGTGATCCCCCAACCTGTCATGGCAGATTTCCCTTTCTGAGCTCGATTCTGCTGAAGGTTTCTTCACTTGATTTTGTTTTATTATTGTGATTTTTCTCCTAAATATTGTAGGGCTTTACCTCGTAGAATGACACACCTTGATGTGACTGTTTTTGTTGGTTCTATATAAATAAACATGAAGTGAACCAGTTCCTGTTTTGAGTTCAGGCCACAGACTGGTGTGTGTCCCCTCCTGAACTCTACATGTTTTTAATTTAGGCTTCAAACTTTAATTTTGGATAAAGCTTGTAGTAGGTATGGAGTTAGTTATGCTGCTAGTTATAATGACACTCATACATTCTGAATGTCTTAGCATTGTAATAGTATGTATAATTAATTACACTTTATATTTTGATTACACTCTAGCCTTCTGTACATAGTATTTGATTTATTATAGTCCTTCTAGGAAAAAATCTGTTTGAGTCTGAAGGTTTAGGACCTGCCTGACCTGAGGCATCGTCTGGAGGGCAATGGGTCAAACAGGTGGTGGGTGGGATGCAAGGGGGTCACCTGTGATGGCCCTGGTTTTAATCACGTTTCAGTGATTTAGTATCCTATAAATCTCAAGCTTGATTGTTTTTTTCTTCTTCTAGATAAGAGCACTGACAGAGATTTGGTTAATTCTATCCTCGATGTGGAAGATTTGGTCAAATTTGGCACCAAACAGAGGTTTGTAGTTCATGTGTTCATTTTTTTTGTAGTTGTCTGTTTCAGTCTCTGTACTGCACTTTCTTTCTTTGGTAAGAAATAATCATTGGTAACATTGGCGGCTGGGTGTCTCTGTGTGACACCAAACTAATATTTGATTTTTCTGCTTCTGATTCAATCTGTGGAATCATTTAAAAAGTAGTTAAAAACTTTTCTGTTTAAACAAGCCTGCTGTTGATCAACATTCTTTTTAAAAATACATTTTTATTTACATGTAACCTTTTGTATTGTCTATATTGGTATGTTTATTTTAACCTTTGTGTACAGCGCTTTGTGACTGCACTCGCTCCAGTGTGAAACCTCCATTGTGATCCATCTGTCAGTAATCTACAGATGGTCACAATTTAGAAAGCTGAAGTCTTGATCAGAACAGTGAAGTGATCCAATAAATATGTGACCAAATATGGGCATTTCATTAGAGTGGGTGGGTCTGCTTATCCACTTAAAGTGGGGATATTAAACATGCAGCAAGAACTAGACTTCCAAAGGGTCCACTGTAGCATCACCTCTGCAAATTAGGAAAATTGCAGATTTATTAATATTTCAAATTCTTGTATAAAAAAAACAAACAACACACACAAAAAAAAATTCGATACTCTTGTTTAGTTACAAAATACTCGTGAGTGGTTGGGGGAAAACTGAAGTGTACAGTTAGCTTCATAAGCATTTAGACAGTTATTAAATTTTTGTATATTTGACTCTGCATGCCATACCGTAGATTCTCACAGTCAACAATAAAAATGTGATTTAAGTCTACACTTGCAAAGTGAGTGGGGTTTAACAGACATTAAGTTTTAATTGTTTCAGAATTGCAGCCATTTTTAATGCATCGTCCTTTATTTTTAGCAGTTTAAAGTAGTCGGATGACTGACTGATAGACAGTTTCATGGCCAGGTGAGGACTGTTCTCTCATTCCATCACATATTAATCAGATAACAGATCTAGAGTTGATTCCAAGTGCTGAATTTGCATTTTGTAGCAGTTCAGTAGAACTTTCAATATGAGGTCCAAAGTCATATCGAAGTGAAGGAGAACATTATTATGCTGAAAAACCCAAATTACTCTAAAATAAATAGGAGTGGTCAAATCAACAATCTACAAGTGCCTGAGTGTGAAATAATAATAAATAATAAATATGATTTATGAAATAATAATGTGTGTACTAGAAGTCCCCAGGTCCTGATGGGAGACAACACCAAAGGTGGTTGAGAAAAATTGGGCCTGTGTCCTGTGGGTCTTTCAAGTAACAGAAAACCGCAGCTGTGATAGAGGGGACAGCAACATCAGGAAGGAGCACAAGAAAATAGAAAAGTGCTAAAATAGAAAATGGAGAAGGGCTAAAGTAACAACTGGAGCAGATTTGAAATGAATGAAAGGGCCTTATCACAAATGAGCCATTATCATTTGAAGGATGCTTTTTGACTTTCTTTCAGTAGTTGTCCTGAAACTTCACTACTAAGAAACAGTACCAGAGGCATGATGTTTTCTTTCATTTTAATGTCTTTTTAACCCTTCAAATTCTCTGAGTCAAAATGCAACAGTCATCTGAGCAATAAATCTTAAAAGCCTTAACAACCACTTCCCCTAACAGTGCAGCAACTCGTCCAAGAACCACTGAAACTCAGTAACTGCTGGGCTACGTGGTCACAGGCTAGTGAATGGAAACTATACCTTTTGTACTATGTTATCTCTTTAAACAGCTATCAGAATGAGTCAGTTTTTCCGTAAAGTTCACGTATTTGATTTCGCATTTGCAAATTTTTCCACAGAGTCTGTCCTTACTACCTCTCCCGTTCACTGAAACAACAAGCAGATGTCATTTTTATGCCATACAACTACTTGCTAGATCCAAAGGTAAGCTCCGTCATACACATTACATCTGAGGCTGACATATGTGACCATAAATGAGCATCAACAGAGACTTTAGTGTTGTGATTGGCACTGTCATTTCTAATCTCTATGAATGCTAATATTCAACTGCCTCTCCCTCCCTCTCTCATTCCACAGAGCCGCAAGGCACACAACATCGACCTGAATGGAGCTGTGGTTATCTTTGACGAAGCTCACAATGTGGTAAGGTTATATCTGGTTTCCCATGTTAAATGTATTCACTAAAAATTGGCATTGTTGTATATAAAAGCTTCAAAGACCACAAGTGACCCACTACTAAACGGGGATGGTCTACACTAGAGGGTTTCAAATTCATTTTAACTTGCAGGCCACATCGGGCCTAATTTGAAATCAGAGGGGCTGGCCTACTCAAACCATAAGGACATATTAAAACCAATGTTTCCTTTGAAAACCAGATATTGAACTAATATCTTCAGAAAAATGTATGATTTTTACTACATCCCATGTCATTACTGTGCATTACAATTTATAGATCGATGTAGATCTCGAGTATTTTGCAAATGAACAAGTATTTTCTTCTATGATCTGAAAAACCTGTCAAAGCATATATCCTCCTGTATCATCATGCCATGTATATAACTTTTCACAGTGTAATCTTCACATTCTGTCACCAAAGCACACTCTCTTTTGATTCACCCACTAATTATACTCACAGTATTCATTCACTGTATCTTTAGGAATTTGCTCACTTCGATTGTAGCCGACTCTCTAGCAGCACGGCCTCTTCACCTGTTCCTCCTCCACATTCCTGCTCAGTATGTCAGAGCTTTAGTTACTCCTCGGCCCTCTTTAGTAATAACGATACTTGTAATAAATGTAGCCTGTTTACAGCTCTGGAGTCCCGGGTTCACCTGTATCTAGCCAGGCCCATGTAGCAGGTGCAGCCAAAGCTAGCATAGCCACCGTTAGCTTTCACCCAGCAGATTGTCCCAAGCAGCCGGGAAAACGGGACAGCTGGGTGACAGTCAGCAGGAAGCGTAGTCCTAAACAGAGGCCCCGGTACACCACGACACCTGTCTATGTCTCTAGTTGTTTTTCCCAACTTGGTGACACATCCTCTGAGGAGCAAACTCTAGTAATTGGCTAATCTGTTTCGACACATGTGAAGCTCGAGACATTTTCTTATAACATTTAAATTTACAGTTAATGCACAATGCAAGGTGCTGCATATTTAAGGCATGATTCATCATTGAAGAATGTGATAAATACGTGACCATGAACTCAGGGTCAAGGTCAGAGGTCACGCTTTCTGAAAATCCTACTTACCCTGATGCTGAGGTGTAGCACTGGTGCCTGCCAATGTTATAATATTTTTTTGGTCAATCATTTCAGCGGTAGAGAGCTAAACAACATATTTGGGATTTTTGCAAAGCAACAATCTAAGCATATGTCATTCTTGATTAAAGCTAATTTGTTATGATTATTAATGTGAACACTGTTCTGGAACATGCTCATCATGTTATTTTCATCTATTTACATCTACACGATGGCCACTTTTCCTGACAAAATCTCATTCAGCTTAATGCAACAAATGTAACTTGAGACAAAGGTCTCCTTGGTTGTGATGGTCTAATGCCAGTTTGCTCCACTAAAATCTATGTTTTTGTGGACACAACATTCTCAGACAAACTCTACATTTACATTACCTGTACTATCATTCTTTGACATGTAGTAACCACACACCATTTTCATTTCATTCACCGGGTTTAGGGGTTCTATATAAATAAAGTTACTATTTACAAAAACATTGGTTGCACAGACTTATAATAATGTTTAAAATAAATATTTGTTATTTGAATTATGCTGATAATTACTTTTGTTGATACTATCCCACCTGATCTGATGTCTCTTTTGTTTGCAGGAGAAGACATGTGAAGAATCAACCTCGTTTGATCTGACTCCCTATGATGTAGCCTCGGCCATCAATGCTGTGGACAGGCTGCTTGTGGAGCAGGCTAAAGAAATCAGCCACAAAGACTCTGTGAGTGAAGACGTCAACGTGGAATCCCTCAGCTCTGGTAAGAAAACCTTCGCTTATACACATGTTCCTAACAGAGTTTTCCATCTAATACTTAGAGTGTATAGTTGTTTATGAATGTCATGGTACTTTGGGCTACTTGTATACTTTAAAAGTTTGGATTTACTTCTACTTTACTAGCCTTAGTTTTGCCTTGGCCTTAGTTTCATTATTACTAGTAATTTTAGTTTATTCTTTAGTAAAGCAAGTAAAAGATTGTCAGCTGCAGGTCTTTTGATATTTTGTCTTTTGTTTTGTTTCAGGTTTAAAGTTAGATTTGTCCACCATCGCTAAAATCAAACGTAAGTATTGTGGAGTGGGTCGTCCTGTTGGTTGGTGATTGGAGGTCTTTTTCTAAACTTGTTTTCTGCTTTAACAGAGATACTACTGGATCTGGAAGCTGCCATTGATTCCTATGATGTTCCAAGTGATAAAGGCATTACCAAACCTGGAATGTAGGTGACAGCAGTGCTGAGCAGGCTTTCAAAATAAGAGTGTATGGGTTGCCCATTAATAAACTGATTATACAGTTGTTCCAAACATATGAAAATGAATAAATAAATCTCAAAGCACACTTGATGAGAGCTGGTCCAAGAAAATAATAAATATTGTCAAAGCTTTTCCACCTTCAACAATGCAGGTTTGAAATATGATGGCATTAAAATGTTTGAGTTTTAGCTTCACTAAGATACACACATCCTTACAGAACAGATAAGAACATGTATCTGTTCATGTTTATTTTGTTGGTTCTCTGAATGCCGTTAAGGTCATGTGGAAAAAGAAGACAATGTAAGAGAGAAAGCTTCTAAGGCAACAAAGCCAGACTTGGAGTGCAGTCAGTGTAAAACATCAGTAGGATGAGGGCAAGAAACAAGACTTTAAGTGATGACATCTGACCAGGATGAGAGTAAATTTTATTTTAAAGGCGTCAATTCGTCATTTTTCCAAAACAGACTGTCGGCATTTATTTCCACACACGTCTGAGTCGGTTCTGTTCCATAGAGTATGGTTCAGGTAAGAAAACACATGTCACAGGTTGGTGTGTCGTATCGTTCGTGTGTTTTATGCATAGATTTGTGCGTTTGTGCTTCGTATGATGTCTGTTATGTTTAAAGGCTGTCTACATCCAATTTTCATTCATGGGAATGCCCTGAGAACTTCCTGACATTTAGCACGTGCATTTCCTCTCTAACCCAAAGGTTATATGCAAACTCAATCAGAAATCATAAGTGACACACACGAGTTCACGCTTTGACCCCTGCCTCACTCGGCTCCGCCTCCTATGTACTGCATGTATCAAACAAAAGAAAAATGCCCAAATTAATCTTTTAAAAAAAGGCTAAAACAATGTGGCCTCAAGAAAAACACCTGATTATAACTATTATTATAGATCCATTGGTTCTTATATATAATGATCATATCTATTGGATTATAACTGGAATTTATAGAGTGATTAAGACAAATTGAACATTGGTGACATCCTACATGTTATATAATTACAGAAAACTTTTTCTGCACAACATTGTTGTGCAGAAGGAAAAAGTGAGATAGCACATTTGATTTTTAGCAGCATGAAAAATGCTTTTCTTTTACATCCATATTTGAAATAATTGTCTATAATGTTTTGTGTGAATCAGTGTTAACTGCATACAAAAAACATTTTTAAAAAAATGTACCTTAGTCAATTTAACCGCTGTTAAAATGGACACACAGCAGAACAACAACAAGCTCTGAGTCTGAGATCAGTTTTACTTATATTGTCGTTTTTATCATACTTTATTGCAGGAAACTGACACAAATGTTCCCAAAGTATTTTAGGGTAGTGTGGTGACACTGTGACAAATCTGTGGTTGGAGTCATGTATTTAAAATAAAACAAGAAGAAGAAAGTGGTCAGAGACTGTCTGTGTGGGTAGTCTTTAGACTACCGTGACATAAACCCTAGTGGGGTTCTTCCTTAGGTGGTCAGAGAATGATTCTGAATGTTAACTGTTATAATAAACCTGCACTGCATGTCTCTCTGTTGTGTCTTAGTTTCATCTATGAGGTGTTAGAAAGAGCTCATCTGACCTACAGCAACAAGACGGCAGTCTATGAAGCTCTGGAGCAGATCAGTGTATACCTGGCAGGACGTAGGACACATTATCACTTCATTTATCATCTGTAACATTTGCTGGGTGTATTATACAGATCATCTTAGTGCTACTAAGTAACAAATGACCTGTTTGATGCATGTTTCTCACCAGAGCCCGGAATATTCCTCAATACAAGTGGACTCCAGAAGCTGTCTGATATCATACAGGTACACTTTGTATGGATATTAAACTGTTAAACTGCTTCTTTGTTTGGGTTTTTGGATTGGTCCCATAATATTTGTGTGGTCTACCAGAATTGATTGAGATCATTCAACAAAATGATAGACTTTATTACTATTTATTGCATAAAGAGTAATTATTTAATCACCTCGTGGCGTGTTTGAGCGATCCCCTCTGTTCTGGTGTTTTCAGCTGGTATTTTGTGGTGAACCGTCAGAAAAGGACAGACAGCACCAGATGGAGACCAACACGGCTCATTTTAAGGTGTGTTTTTGTACAGTTGTGTTCATATTGGAACCAGCTAACATATCTTTGCCACACTTGATGGAGAAGTAACTGAAACTGTAACCATTGTTTCGGCATCTTAAATGTTTAATTTCTTTTTTTTTTTTCTTTTTTCTTTTTTTTTCTTTTTTTTCTTGAAATGAAATGACTAATGATGAGCTTGTGTCATGTGTTTGGCTCAGGTTCATATCCATCGGGACACCAGCATTCACAAAAAGAAACAGAGTGTTGACGTGTGGGCTTCATCTTCATCAAAAAAACAAGGTAACGATGCACAGCGTGATGCGTTGGTGGGTTACATGGAGTCACATGAACTGAATGTAATATCATGATATTTTCTTTTTACATTTAGGTCAGAATGTGAACCCTGTTATGAGTGTATGAACTATTTGTACTGTAAGTAAATGTGATTTGTTTCTCTGCATATTGCAGGCAATATTCTGAGTTACTGGTGCTTCTCTCCGGGCTTCAGTATGCAAGATCTGGTGAATCAAGGCGTTCGCTGCATCATTCTGACCAGTGGTACCCTCTCTCCCCTGTCGTCTTTCACATCTGAGATGAGAATGTAAGTTAGCTGTCACTCTGACTGCACAGCTGCACAGTTACATTTTTCCCACCTGAGTAGCAGCTCATTAAAATAAAACAAAAACACAATGGCCTTTATACCTGTTTAGGCTGAACACTGTCTACAGTGAACTGTTCTTAAAATGTAAATCTTTGGTGATTTTTGTAACTCACCATGAAAGTTCATGATTCGTTTTAAAGCCAGAAGTATCAGCATAAAAAGTGGTCTTTAACATGGATAAACCAGGAATGCTGATACATTATGTTGCATTTATCTGTCAATAATTAAGAATGACTCTGACATTAGACAGACCTGTGTTCATTTGTTAGCATCGAAAGGCAGCATAGCACCTGCTGATGAATTACATCTAAAACATGTAACATATAGGTTTTTGGAAAGTTAATGTGTTTTGAAAATGTTGTAACCACACCTGGATTTTAAATTAAACAGTCAGACTGTCCAAACGATTGCATTAACTGTTCAGAGGTTTCAGGCAGTTTTTACCCCTTAAGGGTGTGATTGTCCCCCAACCTGGCAGGTGGGTGGTGTGGACACACAGGTTTGTGAATGTGATAAATCATGAAGCGGCTGGTGTATGACTTTTAAATTGACACCGTAGGTGGATTTAATAACTCGTAACTTTAGTGTATTCACTTGATTGTCAGTGCAGCCCCTAATGAAACAGTGTTATGCATGTATCTGGGCCAAATATGTTTACTGTAATGCATCTCTATATGCCAGTGAGTTTCTGCTCCTGCTGTTACAGAGAATTCCCAGTACGTCTGGAGAACAACCATGTGATTGAGCGGGACCAGATCTTTGTGAGCATCATTGCACAAGGGCCTGATGGAGCGCACCTAAGTTCAGCGTTTGATCGGAGGTCGGTATTCTTTTTTAGCGTATGATTACTTTCTAACAGGTCGGTCAAGTTTTGCCATGTGCCTAAATACAAATGAAGGTGCATGGCAAAACTCATTTAGCTCATGGTAGTCTCTGACCTCTGGGGAAAAGTTGTCAAACCATATTTTTTCTCATCTTTTGATTTATTAGAAAGTCAAGTAAAATCCTGCTGTGTGTGTGGAAGACTTCAACTCACTTTTATATAACACTAGTTCAGGAAAACTGTCTTCTCAAGGCACTTGATATTAGAATGAACACTCCAACAATCAGACTGTTGTGCATTAGAGGTAAACTTTAAATAAGCTGATTCTTATATAGAGCTATTCAGAGATTATTAAGCTAAGCACATAAAGTGGAAGAGTCATAGTAGCAATAAAATCAGTGTTCACAAGACATGAGATTCCAGATTATCTACTTTGTTTCTACTATATTACCAAAAATGAAAACACACTCACTGAAACACACTGAAATAAACAACTCGGCTACATCTGGGAAAAAAAAACAGTTGCATCAGTCAGACAATTGCAGAATATGATCAACTGGAACTGAGACCATTTAAGTACATGGATCCAGACTAACTTGCAACTGCAGCATTTATTGGATGAGACAACTAATGAAATAATTAAATTGAAGCTTTGGCTTGATAAAAACAAATTGTCATTAAATTTGAATAAAACTAAAAATATGTTATTTGGAAATAGCAGTTTAACTACAAATGTTAAGCTTCAAATAAATGGTGTTGATATTGAAAGAGTCAATGAAAATGGATTTCTTGGGATAATAATAGATCAAAGACTTAACTGGAGAGCTCACATAAGATATATTCATTCCAAAGTATCAATAAGTATTGCAATACTAAACAAGGCAACGCAGGTATTAGACTGGACATTACTTCTGCTGTTCACTGGTTTCACCTTAATTAAGTGGTGGGATTAAATAAGTTTGCATTTCTTCAACTTCTTTTTGATATCTAACTGAATCTTTGCTAAATGAACTTTTGTATTTACATATATATGATCAAAATAAAAATTAGCAAGCAAACAGAACAGCAGGTTAAACTTATTACTTATTCAGACATTCTCATAGATGCAAATCTGAAAGTGCTGCTGAGCCTTCACCTGTTCAACTTGCCTTTTATATTAAACCAGACATGGTCAGAACTGCTGTCTCTTTTCTCCATCATAGTTACAGCTTTCCTTGCTAATGTATTAAAGGCATTATTAACATTATTAACATTATTAATTTTTCACATACTTTGGTACGTTTTAATTTATGTTTATTTTTAGATTTGATAAAGAAAGCACCACTTTGGCTTTCTTGTCCTGACAGAACACTACAGTGTTCAGTATATCAGAACGCCAGTGATGAGTTTAAAGCTTTTGAGGGAATCAAAGTGTTTGTAAGTTCAAGCCTTGGTCACAACCAGTCCAATGGACAAGGTGACAATGCAAACAAAAAAAGAAGCTGCTAAGGCAGTCACACCAGGACAAAGGAGATCCTTTTATTGTAATTCTAGAATGCTAGCAAGGAAACACTATTATAATAATAATAATAATAATAATAATAATAATAATAATAATAATAATAATAATAATAATAATAATTTAAAAAAAAAAAAAAAAAAAACCAACTACCAGATTTATGGTTAGGATATACAAGAGAGATACCTGGAAGCTAGCAAGCATTCTGGAAACACATGAGTAGCTAAGATATTTCAGGATACACACAAAAAATGAAGGGAGTACAAGAGAAATGGGAATTGAGGAAAAACAGAAACAAGCTTGCTGTCTGTGGTTGGACAACAGGTTGTCCTTGCAGGAAGATGAGTCCTACAACGACAAGGACAATAAAGGCTGTCAGTGGCATTGAGCTATTAGATCCACATTCACAAGAAGGAAAGATCAGTGTCGCCGCAGGATACATAATAAAGAGATACATAACACTTATACTGAACCGGGTCAGGGAGATGTATGAAAAATCCTAGGAAAAAAATCCAACCTTATTTCCTGTTCCATAGAACGTGTTTGGTTGATAAGAGTTTAAGTAACTCTTGGTTAAATCGAAATTGTAACTGGAAACTGTTATCTTATTATGAAAAACCTTTCAATATAGTGCTGATTCATTTGTAAGACATTAGACAGTTTTTGTCTGTCTGTCTGTCTGTCTGTCTGTCTGTCTGTCTGTCTGTCTGTCTGTCAGTCAAAATAAAAAAACCCTGATTTGTTAACCCCTTAAAACCAGTGGGAGCGCTCCTGTAGGGTTTAGGTCAGACTTTTAGATCAAATTACCATAACTCTTAAAACAATGGGGCAATCAAAAAATTCCAGCAGTTTCTGAAAGTATCACCTTTTTCAGTTATATTAGGGTCATTATGGTAATCCCAGGCAGGGCACCACATCTAAATCTCAGCAAACAACACAGAAAACAACAAACAGCAAAACGGTAAAAAAAAAGAACCCAGATGCCCAATAAAATGTCAGTTTTCTGTAGAGCTTCATCACACTCACTCCCTCTCTCTTCTCTCAACCAACATTAGTCTTTTGGGACTGCTGCAGCACTGTGCCTGGGTTTAACGTTATGACCCAAATATCATTGTATCGCTGCTTTCAGGAACCACGAAGATGTCTTTCAATTGAACAGATGGGACAGGAGTTACAGATGTTGAAAAACCTGTCTGATGCCAGCGACAGGCTAGGCTTTAGAGGGCTAAAACAGGGGGTGTAATGTGTTAGAGAGATGTCCCTCAGAGGCACCCATACACTTTTCAATTTATGGAGGATGTGTCACTAGGAGATAAGAGCTGTTGTGGCTCAGTAAACAATGATGCTCTAAAACAGGGCTGGGGAACTCCAGGCCTCGAGGGCCGGTGTCCTGCTGCCTGATCTGCCTTATTTGTATGACACAGACAATCCCTTAGCAGTAGCAGTTGGTGAGAGTGGGAAGGAAGAGCTCCTTTTTTATATGTTACCTCATATATATTTTACTGGTTCTGACTTTGAAGTTGTTACTTGAGTGCTAAACTCAAACTGTAAATTTGTGTGGCAGGTTTGTTCCTGAAAACATGGCGTCTTTAGGCAACACCGTTGGTAAGATCACAGTATACAGCATGGAAATCCTTTGATTGTGCTAACATCACCAACATTGTTAACTTTTAGCTCTGTTGTTCATGGTGATGTCATATTGCTTATTACCTTTTTGATATTGTGTTTAAGAGTAGCACTTTCTACTACAGCTTGGCAATAACGGGGTCATAAGGTGGAAACAGAAGGTACTCTTGTACCTGTGCCTATGAAGAAAAACCAATGACTGATAAGAATAGCAATATATTGATTAGACTTAATAATACTACTAATACTGGCTGATGCTGTGACATATATAGGGCTACCACGATTAGTCGACTAGTCACGATTACGTCGACTATCAAAATCGTCGACGACTGATTTAATAGTCGACGCGTCGTTTGAAGCTTTGTAAGATCACAAAAGACCAGGAATAAGTAGTAGGACTTATAACCTTATAAACAGTACATTTGCATAATGACTGAAACCAGCAACACTGAGGAACAATGAGCGGTCATGATTGTCTTGACCACTGATCAACAACCAACGACCAAATTAACACGAGCACCATCATTAAAATAGTGATAAAAACAATCGCACACTTGTCTTCAATACTTTTGGCAATATAGTGTAGAAATAGTAATATGTTATATTCAGATGCACAGATATAGGAATTTTATTATTAGCAGGTATATGTCATATATGATATATATCATATTGCCAGTATATTACTGTAACTAATTGGTTTTGCCTCATAGGCATACGTTTTTCTATGTTATTACACCCAATTTTGGCCCGTTACCACAACTCGCCTATAACCAATGTTGATACGAGGTAAAAAATAAAAACTGCTTAGATATTATTCTGGTGATTAAGTTGTAGTAATTTGCTATTTCCATATTATTACATTCTTGGCCTTTAATGTCTCGTTATTACCACATTACTGCTGAGCTATCATAGGAAGTGCTACCATGTTGGATTGTATATGGAGTGTGAAATCTTTGTTTTGATTGTGATATATATTTGTAAGTTATACTCACATATATTTGTAACTTGTGTTCTCTCCTCAGCTAACCTGAGCCGTGTGGTTCCTCACGGACTCTTAGTATTTTTCCCTTCCTTCCCTTTAATGGAAAAAACATTGGAATTCTGGAAAGTAAGTGGAAAGTCAGCAGAGTCACCTGTGGAAAAAAATAATAGTTTGGGGCGGTGTTTTTAGCTTTTCTAGTGACTTTTATGTTGATGTTTTTTGTTTTCCCATGAACTATATTTTGTATTTTCTAGCAAATTAGAAATCAATTTACTGGAAATTTAATATGGAGACGACTATGCCAATGCTTCTGCTACTGGTTGACTTGTCAGCAGCCAATAAGAGGTAATGGGATGTGTGACAATTGTGTCACACATCCTGTGGAACCAGGACCCCAGTACAGGAAGTCTGGATCAGGTCTCTCTGTTTAAATAGTCCAGTCTCTGAGCCTACGAGTATTAAAAATTGCAGAGAGCTTAGATGGAGCCAATTGATGAGGGGACTTGTCCAGTTCCAACTGCCTCTTAGCCTCCCGATGTCTACTCTGCCTACCCGAAAAACCGGGGCTGAGTAGCCTTGCAGTGCAGAACACCTCACTCAGGAGGCATCCTTGTAAGATGCGCAAACCATCTCAGCTGGCTCCTTTCGATGTGGAGGAGCAGCGGCTCTATTCTGAGCCCCTCCTGGATGGCTGAACTCTTCACCCTATCTCTAAGGGAGAGGCCAGCCACCCTTCGGAGGAAGCCAATTTCCGCGGCTTGTATCCACGATCTCGTTCTTTCAGTCAGTACCCACAGCTCGTCACCATAGGTGAGGGTAGGGACCACCAGTAAATTGAGAGCTTCGCTTTTACACTCAGCTCTCTCTTCACCACGACGGACCTGTACAGCGTCCGCATCACTGCAGCCGCAGCACCAATCGTCTGTCGATCTCCCGCTCCCTTTTCCCATCACTCGTGAGCAAGACCCCGAGACACTTAAACTCCTCCTCCTGGGGAGTGAGAAGCGCTGGGAATGAGGTGCTGATTCTCATTCCCAGCGCTTCTCAGTCGAACCATTCCAGTGCAAGCTGGAGGCGATCACCCGGTGAAGCCAACTGAACCACATCATCTGCAAAAAGCAGAGATCAGATTCCGCGACCATAAAACCAAATAATCAGATCACTTGAACTATACTTTTTCAGTTAACCTACTCGGAGCTAATGCTGATTCTCTTCTGATCTTTGAGAGGAGAGGGTTTGAGGAGAGAAAGAACCAAAGAATGTTAAGCCAAATTGTAAGTCCATAGTTTGGGCAGCAGTTGATCCCTCTGGCGTCTCTGCTGGAACTTTCAACTGTGAACTATGAGATCCAATTTTTTTTATTTTACTTTATTTTATTTTATTTTAACTGCTCATCTTCTAGATGACAGATGGAAAACCCTTTATTTGTTCTGCACTACAGTATTATACTTGGTTATCCTTTCTCCCACCTCTCTTCCTGGATGTCACATCTTCTGAGGTGATGTCTGGGCTCACACCCATTGTGGCATCCAATCACTGTTGTTGGCATTTAATCACTACACCTTACCATCCTCCCTGTCTGTTTCTCTCTGTGACCTTACTTCATCATGATTTTAAGCATAGTTTAAACTTCCAAATCACTTTAACATTTTTTTTATTTTCTCATCATTATTTCAATTACATAAATACTTCTTCTTATACTAATTAGAAGCTAAGAATTGCTTTCTGAAGTGTGCAAGAAATACATAAGAAATGCATATTAAAAAATAGCATGTAAAGATATCAAAAGAGTTAATCATTAAGTCAAAAGCCTTGTAACCTGTATGAACCAATTTATTTATGTTACGTTTATGTTACTCCGCAGTCAAATGAATCATTTATAACAATCTAAGATGCTGCTGTAAATCATTTCCTGCATGTGTGTCATCACCAGGCTAACGGACATGCAAACCGCATTGAGAACATAAAGCCTATGTTTGTTGAACCTAAAGGGAAGGGCACCTTTAATGACGTGAGTGTTTTTTAGGTATCTAATCACTTGGCTGTAAACCCCTCTATTCACATTTTCACATCTAAAAATATTTCCTAAGTTGTTTTTAGTAAAAAAAGAAAAAAAAAGTAAAGATCTGATTAAACTTTAGCCTCTGTCTATTCCCAGGTTATTGATGGTTATTACGGCAAAGTCAATGATCCAGCATCCAAAGGAGGATCCTTCTTTGCTGTGTGTCGAGGGAAGGTGAGGAGGCTGTCCATGAAGTCTGTAAAAGTCCTAAAATGTTTTCTGTTATCATGTTTCACCTCAAAACTTCAGCTGTATACAGTGAGTATGCAGTTGTAGACAGAAGTTTACGTACACTCATCGTGAGCATGAATGTACAACAGGCAAATCATCCCTCTGTATACTTGATAGTCGGCGCAGTGTTCTTAGGTTTGAAGGCCTCAATTTTACTCGTCCAGTCCAGTTTTCATTGTCTGTGAAGGTTTGTGAAGTCATCCAGGTTATCATAGTCTAAGGAGCTTGGAAAGAAAAGCATTTGACCCTAGGTGAAACGTCTTCAAGCAACTTAAAGAAGTCCAGACACTTTTCTTTCCAAGCTCCTTAGACTACCTGCTCATTGTCAACAACAACACAGTCGTTGTCTTGTTTGTCCAAAAAACTTTTCTCGAGAAATCATTTGGCTTCTCTGTGTGGGCAGCTGCAAATTCTGTTGGTGTTGAATATCCTATTTTCTCAATCTGAGGCTGACCGTTTGAGTCTCCTTCCAGAGCTTGATAAAGTGGTGAGACATCTGAGTAACTTGTATTTACTTAAAATAGTTTGAACTGATGATCTGGTAATTTGCAGTTCAGAAATGTTCCAATTGACATAAATCTACAGTTCTCATTATTAGCTCTTTACTGAGTTCCTTGGATTTTCATATTGTTCTGAGTATTGGTCAATCCAGACAAATCTTGTAGTTGTAATGGATCATGATCACTAATGAGTTTATAGGCCTTGACCTCATCAAGTTAAAAGACTTTATGAAAGATTTTAGCAGATGTATGTTAATATTTGAGTTTATGCTTTTGACCCAGTGCGAATAAGAGAAAATCTAAATTAATTTAAAGTTGTGCACTCAATTTTGTGAAAGTCATAAGAGATGAGTGCTGTAACATCATTCCACCCTGAATAAAGCAGTTGGAAGAAATCATTAAAAGCCCCAAATAATCATGACTTTTATACCAAATAAACCTCTGACCACACCTGTATATGATATTCAAAGGACATGTTGACACGAGAGGACAAGGGTGCCAAAGATGTGACATCATTTTTTTTTCTTTTGTTGACAGACTGCATAACTACACAATGTTTTTGTAATGATGGCTCGTGAGTGTGAATGGTTGTCTCTCTTTGTTAGCAGTTTTATTGCTTTTCCAGGGTGCACGCTACCTCCTGTTCTGTGATGCTGGGACTAATTGGATAAACATTTAAGAAGATGCATAGACAGATTTTCTTTCATGTTTGTGTAGGGTTACACAAATAGCCGTTCTGTAATGATATCTTCTTGTGCTAGGCGAGCGAGGGTCTGGATTTTGCAGACACCTATGGTCGGGGTGTCATCATCACTGGCCTTCCTTTCCCTCCAAAGAACGACCCTCGAGTCATCCTGAAAATGCAATTTTTGGATGAGATGAATCGAAAGAAAGCTCCAGGGCTCAAGGTGAAAGAAAATTAACTATTGATGTACACTAAAAAGTTGCTCTGTCGTATTACGGTAGTTGGATCTCTCTGTCTTTGTGCGTGTGAACAGTACTTATCAGGGCAAGACTGGTACAAACAGCAGGCTTTCAGAGCTGTGAATCAGGCCATCGGTAGAGTGATTCGTCACAAGGAAGACTATGGAGCGATCTTCTTGTGTGATCAGAGGTCAGAGCTGGTTTACTTCAGTAACATCACATCAGAGGGAACATCCTCCACTATACCACACAGCAGCACACAAGCTTCAATTAAGTGCTTCGGTCACCTTATTTATTATTTATTGATGATAAAAAAAATGATTGTTAAACTAAAGGAAAACTTTCCCCACAGATTTAAAAGTGCCGATGCCCGGGCTCAGCTTCCATCGTGGGTGAGGTCGTATGTGCGCCTCTGTGACAGCTTTGGCAACGTGGTCCGTGATGTCTCGCAGTTCTTCAGGATTGCACAAAAAATGGTGAGTTGCGGTTTATACAATGCAGCAAATTCTTGCATTATTCAGTTTTGTTAAAGAACCAGCTCATAGTACTGATTCTGATCTGGAGGGAAGGTTGTTTTTTTTTAAGCAGTGAAAAAATGGAAAACTTTTTGATTTAAAACACAAAAAGTGAATAATTACCTGAAGTGTTTCCATTAATGGCTATGACACTGTTTATCGTGCTGAAATATAATTTGATGTCAAGTGTTTTCTGTGAGTTTCTGTGGAATAAAGGTGAAGATAAGGGTTTTTTTTAACACCATGTCAGCCTTATTACTTTCATAATAAATGTCTACTAACATATCTGCCAATGTTTATCTGGTTTTCATTCATTGCATGTGCAGTAAAGGTGTGTAGACACTTAGTTACAGTTTATACTCACAGTTTGTGCATTATACATTTAAGAGGCCTGTGGTTGAGAAGAAGGCTCCAGCAGACAGCTGTGCGACTGTGTGTTCATCAGACACTCAGTCCTCCAGTTTCACCTCTTGCTCCTCCTCACAAATGTCTCACACCCAGAAGGCCAAAGTGCTGGACACCTGCCTTCCCAGCCTGAAGAGGAGGAGACTCAGTGAGTACACAGATGATGGATGTGGTTTGATGTTTTGCTATTAAAGATGAAGGTGTTCTTTTGCTATACTAGATACATTTAGCAAAGGGTTTCACAGGAGTGTCTTTAGAATTCATTATGCAGTTGAAATGTAGAAAAACTACAGTAGAAACACAGAGTTCAATAATAAATGGTAGAAATTCAACTAAGAGCCAGTTAATCCTAAACCTACAGCTGGAAGCACTAGTTTTAAAATCTCCAGCTACAGCTGCTCTAAAGTGAGTCCTTGATGAATTTTAACCCTTGTTTTTGTGGTCAGATGAGAACAGTGGAGCCAGTGGAATGGCCAGGATCTGCCTTGAGTATGAGAGTGAGGTGCAGGACAGTCAGAGGAGACCAGCCAACCTGCTGGATGCTTTGGAGCAAGGCAACCACGGCACTGGAGAGGACAGTGATTTTACCATGGGAGAGGAAAAGGTAGCTCGTTTTATTAACTCACATCGTGTGTGTGGGGGGGTGGGGTGAGGTGGAGTGGGGGTGGGGTGTTACACTATAAAACAAAAAAGTTTAAATACCACATTTTCCACTTGTTTTGCTTTTGAAGGCAAATCATTTGTCCACACTGTCTCTTCAATACGATAAGAGGATGGAGGATGAGTTGCGGGGTGGAAAACGTAAAATCAAGTTGGTCCAAGAACAGGTAAGTGGTGTTCTAAACAACACACAGCTGGACTCGGTGAAAACGTCTTTTCTGACTGTTGAAAGTTGGGGATGAATCGTTAAAGTTTAAAGGGTTGGGATAATTATGTTTATCTGTGGCCTGCTGTTAACTGAATTTGAACTTTTAAGCAAATATTTATCTAATAAACCTATGGTGCACACACCTGATGAAAGTGCAGACAATTAGTAAGAATGATGTGAAGAGGATGAAAACTAGAAAAGCTGTTGGTCCAGATGACATACCTGTAGACGTACAGAGATATGTAACAGAGGGCAGTGAACTTTGAACCAGATTGTTTAACATCATTTTGAATTTACACTGCTGCTGAGATTATCTTTTCCTCCATGGTTATTGAAGAAGCCGAGTGTCTCTGAGGATTTGTCTGAAGAAGGAAAGGCGAGCAGGGCTAAGAAATTCCTGGCGGACATGAAGAAGTCCCTGAGTCAGGTCAGCTTTGACCGCATCATACGGGCTCTGCAGACCTACAAAAAGACCGACAACCTGGATCACCTGCTGACTGAGACAGCAATTTTAAGTGAAGACACTAATACTCAGAGTCTCCTCCATGGTAAATCTTCTGCTCTAATAAACACAAAGCGACCTGAACATTCAGACTCGTATCTGAGCCTCAGTGTTGCATGTGGTAGCACTGCATGTTGTGTACTGATACTACAAGGTACGGCAATACACTGCTATTAAAACGATAAAATACCACACATAGTTAACACTGAAGAATGACAGTACGCTGCCACCTATAAAGTATACCTGCTTTGCAGACGTCTGAACTCTACAGAACACGTTTTCTCAATTTATGATTAGTCATTTTACGCTCTTTGTAAAATGTGTCTAACTAGTGCAACTATTTACAAATCCGTTAAAGTCTTTGCACTCTTTTCAATAAAGTGTTTTAAATTATTTTAATATGTATAATTAGTATGTTTTAAAACGTACACAGCACGATAGTTTGAATATGTGCAGAATGCATTGACAAGCAGGGTTTCTATGAAAATCACATTTTCTAAACTGCAACGTTCAGGTTGTTTCATTTGATATACAACTTACTGTGGTCGAGCACAGTGCAAAATTGTAAAAGTTGTGTCTCTGTTCACATGGTAAGGATGAGATAAGCTTTAATTCAAAGGGTTTAAGTATTGCTTTAACTGTTAAGGAATTATAACATGCATTTTCAGAAGCTCAAAGTAGTTAGACAAACCAACATAATTTTAAATAAAGATTGTTTTCAATAACTGGGTGAAAATCTCTTGCAGTCAATACAGTGCAGATCATAGTCGGTCAGTATGAGTTTTCAGCCTTGTGTCTTACAGAGATTTCTCTACAATAATAGAATCGTTCTTTGTAGTTTGCCCTGTTTTTTCACAGTAGTGTAAGAACACCTCACCCAACGTTACTTTTGAAAAACTGAACATTTCATTTATTTATTTATTTATTTCATTTATTTATTTATTTCACACTTGGTACAACAGATCAAACAAACCAACCACACTTTCTATCAATAAAGCACTACAACCATGTGTGAAAAGGAGCAGGAAGAAGAAAATATTCTTATTAAACCCTGCCCCCTATCTACAATCCAACTTATATTACAAGTGGGCACCAAAAATCAGGGAACAAACTAATATTAACATTTCTCTCCGGTCCTAACCCAAACCAAACAACAAATTTACAATCAGAATATACCACTCCACATAGTAACAAGGAGAAAAATAAAATTAAAATAAATAAAACAAAAAATTATAATGGATCCTTTTTCAATGAACTCCAATTTCATTCGCATTCTTCATATTGAGTTATCGTTTTAAGCATGTAACACTTTTTAAAACAATGTAAACTTATACAATTCTTTAAATTATACTGAAGAGAGTTCCACAGTTGTATACCCCTAACCGTTGTACTCATTAATCTTTGTGTAGTCCTAGCTAACTGATGCTTAAAATAAAATTTCCTTCTGCTATCTTCTCCCCCTGAACACATTAAAAATACTCTTTGTAACTTAAAGGGCAAAATATTATTTTTAGCCTTAAACATAATTAATAGTGTCCGTAATTTCACTAAATCTCCTAATTTTAATAATTTTGATTTTATAAATAATTTATTTGTATGTTCTCTATATTTAACATTATGAATCATTCGTATCACTTTCTTCTGTAATAAGTTTAGGGGTTTTATAGTATTCTCATATGTATTCCCCCAAACTTCAACACAGTAACTAAAATATGAGAAAAACAATGAAAAATATAAAATGCGCATTGTTTTATAATCTAATAAATCTCTTACATTTCCCAAAATATAAATGCTTTTAACCATCTTCTTTCTAATATACTCAATATGAGATTTCCACGTCAAATTTTCATCTACTATTACACCCAAAAAACGAAATTCAGTAACTCTTTCAATCAATTCTCCATCAATGGACATAATGACTTCATCCTCCTTTAGATGATTGCCAAATATCATGAATTTCGTTTTTGTCAGATTCAAAGATAATTTATTTACATCAAACCATTTTTTTAATCTTAACATCTCAGAAGTCATAATTTCAACCAAATCTTTCAAATTCTCTCCAGAGCAATAAAAATTTGTGTCATCTGCAAATAAAATAGAATTTAACCTTTTTGATACGTCACAGATATCATTAATATATAAATTAAAAAGTTTAGGTCCCAAAATAGAACCTTGAGGAACGCCACATACAATCTTCAATCTTTCAGAGGTATTGCCGAGATAATGTACATATTGCAACCTATTTTCTAAATAACTCCTTAACCAATACAATGCCACTCCTCTCACACCATAGTTATACAATTTAGAAATCAAAATAGAATGTTGTAACGTATCGAAAGCTTTTTTTAAATCAACAAATACCCCCACTGTATATTTATTATTATGGGTTGCAGATGAAATATCGTCAATGAAAGTCAACAATGCTAATGCCGTTGATCTATTTTTACGAAATCCAAATTGATTTTCATTTATTAGTTGATATTTTTCAATAAAACTATCAAGTCTTTGCGCAAAGAGTTTTTCAAGCACTTTTGAAAACTGTGACAAAAGAGACACTGGCCTATAATTGTTAAAACTATGCTTATCTCCTGATTTATATAAGGGTATCACTTTTGCCACTTTCATTAGATCAGGAAATACTCCTGATTGTAGCGAAAGATTAAAAATATAGCAAAGAGGAATACTTATACAATCTAAAGTCTTTTTAATTATAACCATGTCTATACCATCACAGTCAGTAGATTTTTTATTTTTAAAATTTTCTACAATTGCTACTATTTCTTTTGTGGTAATATCACATACATAACATAACTGTCATCATTATTAGTCTTGATATCTACACAGGAATAATATCAATGTCAAAGTCATGATTTCAGTATCAGGGCACCACATTAACAGTGTGTTAGTGCAAAACAGTTTGTAGTTGACTGCTGTTGCTGCCGTGTGTCACAGGCTTCTACCAGTTTGTTCGCCCACATCACAAAAAGAGGTTTGATGAAAATTGCCAGGAGCTGACAGGGAAGGGCTGTGGATACAAACCTGATCACACTCTGTCCAACGATGAGAAGAAGACTGTAATGCTGCAGAACGGTATGAAACACAATATTCCATTTTAAACATGAAAAACGAATTCCAGGCCATACTCGGCACAGATGTTCCTGTACACTATGCCGGCCACTTGGTTATGGCGTTCCATGTATGCCCTGCTAGCATCTTGCACCCTGCTGTTATGTCCTGGATTGTCTCAGGGGCATCTTTACACAGCCTGCACCTGGGGTCTTGCCTGGTGTGATAGACCCCAGCCTCAATGGATCTTGTGCTCAGAGCTTGTTCCTGTGCTGCCATGATTAGTGCCTCTGTGCTGTCTTTCAGTCCAGCTTTGTCCAGCTACTGGTAGGATTTCTGGATGTCAGCCACCTCCTCTATCTGCTGGTGGTACATACCGTGGAGTGTTCTGGCTTTTGTTTGTTGTCTCATCCTGGACTGTGGTGCTGACACTCACAGTCCCCGGCCTCCTTCCTTAGCTTAGCGTACCGCCTCAGGGTGCTGGACTTGGGGTGAAACTGTCCATGCATAGTCAGGAGCTTCCTGGTCTTGATGTCAGTGGCTTTTATCTCCTCCTTTGGCCAGCTTATTATCCCAGCAGGTTATCTGATCAGGTTTTGATAGCCCAGATCTTGTTCTTACTGTTCAGCTGACTCCTCAGGACTTGCCTGACCCTCTGCAGGTACTTGGTGGTTGCAGCTTTCCTAGCAGCTTCTTCATGGTTCCCATTTTCCTGTGGGATCCCCAGGTACCTGTAGCTGTCCTCTATGTCTGCAATGTTGTTCAGTTCTGACTACCTTCCCTCTCTTTGTTACCATCCGACTACACTTCTCCAGTCCGAACGACATTCCGATGTCATTACTTTAGATCCTGGTGGTGTGGATCAGTGAATCGATGTCTCGTTCATTCTTGGCATACAGCTTGATGTCATCCATGTACAGGATGTGGCTGACAACTGCTCCGTTCTGTAGTCTGTATCCGTAGCCAATGATCTCACTGAGGGGGTTCAGGCCTATGCAGACCAGCAGCAGGGACAGAGCATCTCCTTGGTAGAGCCCGCACTTGATGGTGACTTGTGCTATGGGCTTGAAGTTGGCCTCTAGTGTTGTACGCCACATTCCCATTGAGTTTCTAATGAAGGCTCTTAGGGTCCTGTTGGTCTTGTACAGTTCTCGGCATTGCAGGATCCAGGTGTGGGGCATTGAGTCATAGGCCTTCTTGTAATCAATCCAGGCAGTGCACAGGTTGGTGAGCCTGGTCTTGCAGTCTCAGCTGACTGCTCGGTCTACCTGTAGCTGATGTTTTCACCTATTCTCTGCATATCATGCTGCATTTTTGTCAAACAGTAATGATGTTTACTTGATACATACCCATACAAAAAACTTGTGTCATGTAATGTGTGTCAGTGGTGGTTAAGCATAAAACTATGTTGATCAGGTTCTACATCAAAGAATGAAGTCCACACTACCTTTCTGACTGATGTGAAAAAAGCTCTTGGGGCAGAGAGATCGACACAGCTCTTTCAGGCTATTCACACCTACAAAAACACAGACAACTATGAAAAACTGGTGACCACGGCAGTGAACTTATTCACTGAGAGAGATGAGAACTTCGGCCTTCTTGTCAGTAAGTGTTCTTCCAGATCATGAGATGTTCTCTGCTATCTTCCTGTAAATGTTTATGGTTTGAAACAACTTTCTTGTGTTCCTTTTCTTAAGGATTTGGTATGTTTATTCGTCCTAACCACAAGAAGCAGTACAAAGACATGTTGGATGGCTTGATAGGTCAGCCAGTCTCTGCTCCTGATGTTCCTGTTATGATTGAGGAGCAGCAAGAACAACCTGAAGGTAAATCCCTGTGGTTTAGAAAAGTGTGCTTTACCTTGTGACTAATCATTCTCATTCATTCAGTTTTATTTATATGGTGCCACTTCACAATATACTGTGGGCATATAACTTTACCCACCCCGCAAAACTGAATATTCAGTTCTCGTTTAGTTTTTTATTTTTCGGTTTCTGTCAGCGCCTTAACACATGACAGATACAGATAACTCTTTATTGTTATTGCACAGTCATACATAGAACAACAGTACAACGAAATTGGAAACTTTTTTCCATGTGTCATCCTGTTGTGTGTTTGATGTCATGTTTTTTTAAGTAACGAAAAGGATTTTAAATAATAAAATGAACACGACATCTGACTTATAAAAATTTCCTTTTGCATTTTTTCTTTGTTTTCCAGCTTCGCTTTTGTCTCCTTTGAGGTCCCAAAGCAAGATTTCCAGTTATTTCTCAAGCAGCCAAAGAAGATAGAATGCAAGTGAATACTAAATGAATGGTCCAGAATTCCTTATTGAGTTCAGGGTATCATAGTTCAAACTAACGTGAGTTAAATTTCTGTCTGTTGTCTTCAGTGACCATCCCAGGAACAAGTCTGTTCCTCTGCTGAGTAGATCTTCTTTTTTTAACTTGTTCTTGATGTTTGATGTTTTGAATGTAACTGTAAAGAAATTAGCTTTTTTCCATGTGATGAAATGTAAATCTGATATGGATAAATAAAATCTTTTTCATTTTTTAAGATAATTGAATTGATGAAATATTCTCATGACCTGAGTTTCATTTGTATGTCCAGCAATGCTCGAGTGTAGCTTATTGATTTGTAAACAAGTCATACACCAATGAAAATAATTAGTATTAGCATTACATTTATAGAAAGCGGAGAGTGCCCCCAACACACACACACACACACACACACACACACACACACACACACACACACACACACACACACACAGTTTCACAAGAATAAATCAGATCAAATCATGCCTAACATACATAACAAATCATTTGTGCTGCCTGTCTGAACTCTACATTCCTTCCTGGCTGAAGAATTAAAATATTTCTCTGCATAGTTAAGTAAATATTTCCTATGTTACCAAAAATATTTGTTATTAGCTGAAAATGTCAAGTAGTGGAAGAATTTTTTTCAAATCATTCTATTAGGAAAAGAATCAGGAAAAACACTGTTACAACTCAGTACACTTAAAACTGTATTATTGTAAAAATGCAACATCAAATGGACTAATGTCACTGCTGCATATCTTTGACACGTGGATTGAAGTTGAAATCATTTAAAATATTTTATATTTAAATTCCAGAATCATATTGGATAGCGTGTGTGTGTGTGTGTGTGTGTGTGTGTGTGTGTGTGTGTGTGTGTGTGTGTGTGTGTGTGTGTGTGTGTGTGTGTGTGTGTGTGTGTGTGGGGTTGTCGTCTTGTGTGTGTGGTTGTCGTCTAGTGTGTGTCTCTCCAAGTATATATTAATTTTAAAAATCAGCTTAATTACAAGACTTGAGCAGCGTGACATTAAGTGTCCATATCTGCAGGTTGGATTAAACATGTTTAAATGTATTACTTTCAGTCCACCAAGTAATTTGTCATAGACGTTAATCTGTGAGTAATCACACACTTTGTTAACAGGAGACAAAGGTTTATGGAAGTATATTTATGTCAAAAGTTGTACATGAGAAAAAATCTATTCAGTGTTATTTATACGGCACCAAATCATAACAACAGTTGTTGTGGACTTCGGGAGGTCCAGACCAGGTCCACTGCCAGTTCAGATAGAGGGAGAGGAGGTGGAGGTGGTTAACACATACAAGTACCTCGGGCTGTGGGTGGACAACAAACTGGACTGGTCATGCAACACAGAGCACCTGTATAAAAAAGGCCAAAGCCAACTGTACTTCCTCAGGAGGCTGAGCTCTTAACATCTGCAGGAAGCTCCTGAGGATGTTTTACCAGTCGGTGGTTGCTGGAGTACTGTTCTATGCTGTGGTGTGCTGGGGGAGCAGCACAGCAAAGAATGACTCATCCAGGCTGGAGAAACTAATCAGGAAGGCTGGCTCTGTGGTCGGCATGAAGCTGGACACTCTGGTGGCAGAGAAAAGGACACTAAAGAAACTGCTGGACATTATGGACAATATTATATTATATATTCTGTATTAATATATGTGTATATGTGTATATATGGTATATTTATGCTTATATCCTTACTCTCATTCCCCTTACTCTATCTGTAACATGCAACTTCTGTCGGTGCTGTGCTACTGGAAACTGAATTTCCCAGAGGAACCCACCCGAGGGATTAATAAAGTTTCATCTAATCTAATCTAATCTCTACTAATGGGAAACGGGCTTTAGATCCATAAATGACACATTCTTCACTAATCAGGATAGTTGGAAAGCTTTCTTCTTTATAAAGGAGCAATACATGTTTTTATTAAACATTTGAACATAATACAACACAAATTCTTGCAGAGGATACAAAGTCAGAGAGATACAGTTGAAAATGACAAGTACACGTAGAGCGGCTGCAAAAAAATGACGTACAAGCAGAGTGCAGCAGCCAGCACAACACAAACATTGGGCCCTACACTCTAGCTTAAAAGCGAAGGACCCACTCCTGAGTATCATAGTATGAACCATTTTGAATTGAGGCCAGTAACTCACATCCATCCCATCATTTCCTGGGTCATCAATGTGTGAAGTAAGAGCAGACTGAACAAAACCAACACTTCTTAGTTTTTTTTCTAGTTTTGCTCTTTGCGCTGAAGTGACTGATAACTGGCAATGAGGTGTCCAGTTTCATGGCATCAGGACCAAACTGGGTTTCCTGGGTTCAGAGGTTTGCAGAACCTTCCTCCCTTTGTTTCATCACAGCCGTCCTGTTGTTCTGTTGGCCCACTGAGAGCGACTTCATTTCAGAAACATCAGGAAGACTGAAGCTAATCTCCACTGTAGGCCTGCTCCAGAAGATGGACAAATCCAGGACTTTATGATCGCGACCTTTGTTTGTGTGATGTGAGAAGTACTCCACATCATTATCAGATAAAGCACAGAGGCTCTGCACTTTTACATAATGATGTTATATTCAGTCCTGTAAAAAGTTATATGTTTATTAATATGTAATATCCTCCCTGGTTACTCTGATATGCATGACTTGGTGGTGATGGTGAATAACATGCCATTAGCAAAACACAGTGTGAAAGAATTCCAGATTCCATTTTTAGTTCAACAAACAAGTGAAGACCTTTGACCTTACATCGGGTTTGATTTAATGCTTTAGGAGGAAATATCATGTCCTCTTTATGCAGCTGACTGCATTCAGGATGTGTCCTGGATGAAATGTGGGAACACCAGATTAAGGACGATATTCCAGAAGGTATCTGTGATGAGCAGATCCCGTATGAGCGTGTTGGCATAGACCTCATTGGAACATTTCACCAGAGTGTACAGGGATATAATTTTGTAGTAGTTCTAGTGAAAACTGCAACACAATATCCTGGAGCACTGCTGGTGCACACCATTTCCACAAAGTGTATGGCACAGGCACTGTTTCAGGTCCTCTACCGAGTCGGTATCCCGAAAGAGATCCTGGTTGACCAGGACACTTTGTTCATGTCTCGCAAACTAAAGGAATTACTGGGCATTAAATTTGTTTGGATTGTTGTGATTTGGTGCTGTATAAATAAAACTGAATTGAATTGTTTCAACTCAGACTGTAGTATCATTGTATGAGCTTCGTGTTTAACAAGCATAAATGTCATCATAGAATTTCCTCCGTGCTCCTGCAGAGCATATCTATTCCTGTCACCAGCACATAACGTTTGTGATTTTTTTTTAATGATGAATGCCCCACAGCTGTGCACAAATACAGTGTTCCAAACCAACCTCATTACCCCCCCCCCCCCCCCCCAAAAAAAAGGAGACTCACATATAGCTCCTATATAAGGAATAACAAATGACAGCTATCATTGTAATAACTCTGTCTTAGTTTCTGATACTCTAAGTATCAGAAAGTGATGGACTGATGTGTTTACAGACAGCATTTTAATCATGATTTTAAAGGCTGTAGGTTGCAGTCATCACTTGAACACTGTATAGAAATGTAAGGGCTCAGTGCTGATTCTTATAGTTGCATCTGCTTCAAACTGTAAGAAACATGCAAAACATCGCAATACTAAAAACGGTCGGCAGGTAGGAAGCACCAGGTTAAATCTATATTTTAATTTGGAATTCGAAAATCGTTTTTGAAAAGATGTTTTTATTGAGAGTTTAATTCTTTGTTTGTGAATTTTATTTTCAATTTGAAATATTCAATCAATTTTGAAATATTGAATTATAAATAGTGCTTTCATTTTTAATTTAATTATTAAATAATAAAATCATTTTTAACAAATGCATGTATTAACGCATATTTTATTGCACAATTCATTATTGAAGCACAAAACTGTTTATTTGATCCGCATGACTCTTCTGGTTTTCTGTACTGGCAGCTGATAAGATACAAAGGCAGTCACATGACCTCACGAGATTGTCATTTAGTTCTCGCGATATCTCATTTTACCACTGTACAGTATTTCCATCATGGCAGGCAGTAAGTTGGTATTAGAGGCTAGAGTAAGTATAAATGGCTTTATCTTAGGGCTTAGCGTGGTTGTAATTCCTCTGATCAGAACCTGGTTTGGACGTCACGACTGGGTCTTTGATTATCTGACCGAGACTCCCGGGAAAATTGCGATTTCTTCTCATATTGCCCTTATTAACGGCCTCTTACTTCTGATATACAAGGGACCTCTGTACAAGGTAGGTGCTGTCATAAGGTTACCAACTTCCTGCTTTTGTGCTGAATCTTATGCTGAAGTCGTATTTTTTGTGACCTCAGTTTTTTTTTGGCATCCTGCAGTTAATATAGCAATCTAGTTTTACGCCATTTAATATTAAATGCTAAATCTTGCTGCTAATGTTATCAAACTGAGTCGCCTAGCTAGCCTAGCTAACACTGAGTTAATCTCATTAGCAAAAGAAGAGAGAGGCTGTTGGTATTAATGTGCTAAACATAGAAGTCTGTTAAGCTTAGGAACTTGCTGATTTTAGACAGTTGAAATGGCTAAACTCGATAACTGGTACTAACAGTTACTTTATGTGCTGTGACAAGAAAGTAATACAGAAGTCCATTCAGAAATCTGCTCATTTAGTCCTGTATTGGTTTGTATCTAATATAATTTACTTATACAGCATTGCTTGAGTTGATGAATGGAGAAAGAGGCAGTGATAAATTACAAAATGAGAGAAAGGAGGACAGTTACAGGATTAGGAAGCGCATAGGATTAGCAAGGAAGATGTGAGGGCTATAAATAGAATGAAAAGTGGAAAGGCGCTTGGTCCACATAACATACCTGTGGAGTTATGGGATTGTCTTGGTCTCTCTGAGAGAGCAGGGCAGCGGACTTTGCAAACACATTGTTTAATGCAATGCCTGAGAAATAGAGGAGGAGGATACTGGTACTGCTTCTCAAGGACAAGGGTGATATGTAGCACAGTAGTAACAACAGAGCGAGAAAACTGTCGAGCCTTACCAAGAAGCTATGGGAAAGAGTTTTTGAACTAAGACTGAGAAGACCCCTACAGATTGTATGTTTGCATTGGAGAAGTATAGATAAGGTACTGTCTTTCTGGATGTAGACAAAGCATCTCTTAGGATGCTAGGAGACACATTGTGGTACTGTATGAGTAAAGTCAGGAGTGACATAGAAGTGTGTGAGGTGTGCAGCTGGAATGAGTTCCAGGGGATACATGGTCTGGTACTTGTATACTGTGCACTCAAAGCACTTTTTACTACAAGACTTATTCATCCAATAATACACACATTTATTCAAGCGGTTTTCCTATCAATGAGTGCGTTGTCTGTCATTCACTCACACTCTGCATTGTGGATGCACAGGGGGCAGCTTGCCCATTGATCATTTGACATTCAGACTGGAGGAGCTGTGAAACAAACTATCGATCTGGAGATGACCCCTTCTGAGCCACAGGTGGGGCTGGGATTTGCCTTGAGCCCCATCTTGTTCACAGGTTGAAGATGAAGTCAGGCAGGAGTCTCCCTGGACTTTGATATCTGCAGATGACATTGTGATCTGTAGTGAGAGTACAGAGCAGGTGGGATCGAGTTTGGAGAGGTGGAGATATGCTCTGGATAGGAGAAGAATTAAAGTCGGTAGAAGCAAGACAGAATACATGTTTGTGAATGAGGAGCAGACGGGTGTAATAGTGAAGGACGAGTTTTAAATACCTGGACAGTGAAAAAGTGAGTGCAGAGTGGGTTAACAGCATGTCCTCGTTCTAGGTTGCTGTGAGGGCCTGCTTTTTGGGAGTGACCTTTGGCTGTGGTTTAATTATAACCTTCTCTGAAACCACTTGGACACATTTTGGCTGGTATGTACATTTGTTATGTTGTGTAAAACTATATATATGTCACACTTTCTTGGTTAAATTCTACATAGATTGCGTACGTTGACATCAGGATGTGTTTTTTCCTAATATAGGCCGGCTACAGTTGAACGTGAAGTAATCCTGTCTCTCTGCAGGTACATGTGTTCCCTGTCGTTCTTCCATTACTCCGAGTATCTGGTAACGGCCATCATCAACCCTCGCAGCCTGTCGTTGGACTCATTCCTGCTCAACCACAGTGTGGAGTACACGCTGGCTGCTGTCTCATCATGGGTGGAGTTCATTGTGGAGAAGCTGACCGTTCCAGGTTGGTGTGTCATCTGTGTAATGACCTGCACTCAGTCCACTCAGAACTGTTGAGAAGGGAGGTTGCCTGATCCAGTATATTAGCTCATGCTGAAATAACAATGATCTCAGATTACATCCAGACTGTGGAGCGTGTGCATGGGCTAATGGATTCATGGCTGACTCACATCCTATGTGCAGAGCTTCTGGCCGTGTCGTAGTACCCAGTATGATGCTGGCTGCTGCCAGAGATGTATCACTTTCCTTGCTGTCACATGGGTATGACAATCAACAGTTCCAAAGAGTGGTTGGAGATTCGTGTTTCAAAATAGGAAGTAAACATGTCTGTTAAGTTTAAGTAACATTATAGTTTAGCTGGGAACCTGTGGCGACATGCAAAATGCATGAACAGCTATTCATGTAACCATCAACATCAAAGAAATGTAATAATCTGTTTTTTTAATAGATAACAGAGAAGAAAGGAGAAAGAGGCCAGCCATCATCCTTTCATGGGAACATACTGACACCTAATGTGCTCACACCTCTGTTGAATAAAGGAAGTGATGTACCCTGGTTTCCTGTTGGCCTGCAGACCAGCAGCTGGTCAGATCCTGATCTGCGCTCTCAGGCTTTTTATGTGCTCACCAGTATTTCATCTGTCTTTCTTATCTCTTATAGAACTGAAGCAACTCAGCTGGTTGAGCTTCTTGGGTCTCTTCATGGTTCTGTGTGGTGAAGGATTACGGAAGGCAGCCATGTTGACAGCCGGTTCCAACTTCAATCACATTGTCCAGAATGAGAAGGCCCAAAGCCATGTGCTGGTCACCAGTGGGGTCTACGCCTATTTCAGACACCCCTCCTATGTGGGCTGGTTCTACTGGAGCATAGGAACACAGGTGAGCTGCAGCAGCAATCGTTAGTGTTTAACTTCAGCTCATTTTTCCACCTGGTGTGGTTTGTTTGTGCAGGTGTGAACACAGTAATCGCGCTCACGTGCAGACCAAAGCAGCCTCAGCGAGACTGTTTGGTTCTGTGGTTCCAAACAAACTCCAGAGTGACTCTGGATCACAGTTTATGATGTGAACGTGCTCACACACTAATCCGAACCATCTACCAGGTGTATGGTAGAAGTTTGATCTCACAGGAAACGTCCTGTAGCCACGTATGCTTCGTATTCTCAGTGCAGGAAGGCGCTATAAGCTCCGCATGGGCTAGCAGCTAGCTGTGAAATGACTAAAGAAGTCTTCAGGCTCTGAACGTTTCTCCCACTGTAAACACTACGATCAGATGAACACAATCAACTTTCTGGGGATAAAGAAGTCTTTTCACTTTCTTTCCAAGCTCTTTAGAAAACCTTTGGGATGAATTAGAGGAGAGACTGAATCAGGCTCATCCAACATCAGCCTCACAAATGCACTACTAGGTGATTTTTAAAACATTCCCATACACACCTAAACTTTGTAGAAAGCTTTCCCAGACAAGTTGAAGCTGTTATGCTGCAGGGTGTGCCGACATCCTAAATCCTTAAACCCTGTAGTTTAAGAATGGGATGTCAGTTAAGTTCATATGTGTGTGACGGCAGATGAGCAAATACTTTCAGATCTGGAAGCTACATCCATCTTTTATAATGTCTGTTAAGCCCACGCAGCCCCCAACAGCAGCAGTGATGATGATGCTGGCGCAGTCTAACGTGGAGTCTGTTTACAAACTGTAAAGAGCGAAGAGGCGGAGGTTTATGTCGTCCAAAACAGCATCGCTGTTCCTGTGGTCACCATTAAAACCTTTACTGGGAAAAAAGCAAGTGTGAGTCCTTCATCAAAGCAGCTGATCAACAAACTCCAACATGAAGAAAAGCAACTCAGCAGCTGTTTGTTTTATACAGAGAAAAAACCCGCAGATGAACTGTGAACTTAGTCCGATAGCATGTTTAAATGATACTGCTGAAGGATGATGGCAGCCATCCTATTTTACATGGAAGAGAGCAGGGGTGAGCCTAAAGGGGGGCATGGGGGGCACTAGACCATATTAATTTCAATGCTATCGTAACACGTTTCACATTGAAAGTAAAATAATATAAAAATTTGTGTTTGGTACATCGCATTAATATTTTTGTACATGGGCCAGTAGAAGATGGAGCCGCTGACCTGAGGGTTGTTAGGTAGATGTTGGTAAACTTTAAAACATTGCAATTTCTAAAATGGAAACCAGTAAGCAGTTCATTTAAAAGCCTGTGTTGTTTTTTTCTCTCTTTTGAATATTAATTATTGCTCGTTAATAGAGCTCGCTGAGTGATGTAATGAGATCACTCTGTCTCCACCTTTCATGGATCTTCTTAAAAATAAAGAATGTAATTCTTGAAAAATGTAAATAAGCCCTTTTGAGCTATAAATAAGTCAAGTGGGCTTATTACTTTATATCGTTTTCAAGTGCTGTTTATGTGCAGTGGATCTTCAGCAGTAGTTTGTTCATCAGTGAATTGAATCAGAATTTGTATTGAACATATTAGAAACCCTGAGATGATCTAAATGTATATCTCAAATGATTTAGATGCAGTTTTCTATGCATCTAACAGCTCTGTCGTATCTAAGAGTAATGAGCAACACTCCACCACTACAATAATAAAGGTAAAAGAAAATATTGATACTGTGTATTTTTACAATTAGGATCATTTTATCTTCTTGTTTGTTAAACACAAGGAACACAGTTTGATCAGAGTATAGCATCAAGTCAGTTAAACATGTGGGATATGGATCTGGTCAGTTAGGTAACGAGATTATTCAGTTTCAGCTGCTTTCGAGTTTAAAAAAAAATGAACAAAACAGGAAGTTTTCCAGGTGGAGGGTATTTTATTTATTTTAAATTAGTCTGTCATTTGGCCAGGATCAGTGTCACTGCTAGCAGTATGAAGCAATGCCTGTGCCCTGCAGGTACCACCTGTAGTCCAGCTGCTCTGTGATGATACTGTGTGTGCCATTGCTTTGCTGTGTGGCACCGATAGGCTGCTACTGTAGAAGAGCTGGACAGGGCCATAGAAGGTCCTTACACCATGAGCAGGACCAGTATCTGTTCTCTGTAGGAGGGACGCAGTGAACAATTAATAACAAATACATTTGTCAAGATTTAACGCTGAGATCCAAACTTAAAACAAAACAAGCAAAAACATTACAGAAGATGTGATCGGGCACACAGGACGGGATATGAAGGGTTACTGCTCGGCTGCTTTAATGCAGCTGTCAGTGCTTGAAATGCATCATTTGTGGTTTGTATGTTTTGGAACACTTTGTGTAGAATTATGAAAGATTTCTTAAAGTACTAACTATGAACTACATGTCCCACTCCTGCTGCTACACAGACCTCAGTCACTGGTTATTTGGTTTACTATTGGAGGGGTTTTCTAAATCAGTTTAATGAATTGTTTGTTGTTGCTGACATCTGTTGTCTTTTTCTGGCTGCTGCAGGTGATGCTGTGTAACCCACTGTGTATCCTGGCTTACACAATAGCCAGCTGGCGGTTCTTCCGGGAGCGGATAGAGGAGGAGGAGCTCTCCCTTATCCATTTTTTCGCCGAGGACTATGTTGAGTACAAGAAAAGGGTTCCCACCGGGCTGCCCTTCATCTCAGGCATCCGTGTCAACTAGACTGAGGAGGTGGATGCTGGACGCAATAGACTTAAAGCTCTAAAGCGAGTCAGACCTGATGGGTGGGTGTGTGTCTGGGCACGGCCCTCCCGAGGTAAAACCCTGCAGCTGACTGAGAGTCCGTAGCTCACAGGCAGAAACCATGATAGCTGCGACAGTGTCAGGCTGCTGGACTGCTGTTTTTATATCAACCTCCAACATTCAGTTTAAGGCCAGACAAGCTGCACTCTTCTACATGTGTCCCATTTCATTTATTTCTCACGTGTCATTTGTACACTTGTAGCACGCTTTGTGTTCTCACTGATTACCTGTGTTGTTGGAGAGTGATGTGATCATTCTCTCAGGGGTTAGTAGCAAATGTTTGGACAGGAAATCAACCAGGTTCAAAATCATTAGTGTACAAATTCTTGTAGTACTTCTCCATTAAAGCAAACTATTTTTGATATGAGACAGACCCACACGGAGACTCATTATATTAAAGTCCTGATGTCTAAGTCTGTGTTTATCATCACCATGTTTCCAGTGGCAGATGTGCAGAATAAATGTCTGTTTATCCTCTGAATCTGGATTTAAATGAACAAGTCAGATTGGTTGGGAATGTTTACATTTTCTTTCTAAACATGTCCAATTCCACATTGTCCCTGCTAATCCCAGTTTGTCCAATCACACCTCTTCATGTGAAACCTGCAGTCAGGCGTTGCTATTAGGTGTAGTGTCAGCATATAAATAAAAAGACTTTTTGTAGCGTCAGCTGTAGTGTGATGTAACAAAAAAAGTCTTTTCTATGTGAAAATACCAAAATTACAAAGAGTGAAATTCAGTAGCACAGGTTGGCTCAGTGCGCATCCTCAAAACATGTGATCTGGTTTAAAAGGAGTTGGACAATAAAACATGTCATGATTTATGGAGACAAATGGTCCCAATTCTCACTTTGTACCTCAGCTTTTCTCCTTTTTTTTGAGCTGTGAGCAGAGAGGAAGATGAGCAGAGGTGTTTAATAAGACCAAGGCCTCACTTTGAAGTGACATTTGTTCAATTTTAAATGTTAATGAGAACTTTTATATTTACTCTTAGTTCCATTTACAACATGACACAGTGTGACAAGAGCGTACGAATATCATACAGTTTTGTTTAGTTACACTCTTACAGAGCATTTCATCGTCGTATATGACTGACTGCAAACGTAGACCTTCATATGTATATTGTCCCTGTTTGTGCCTCCTGTAAACCTGTGATGTGACTCAGAGGCAGGACAGGCGAGAGAAGTGACAAGGTAGAACAGAGTGGAGTCACAAGAAGTGCTCACAGAGAGCGGTTTATCACAATAGGACAAACATTTTTGCAAAAGGGGAAATATAAGAGCTCAACAGGTCGATACAGGTTGAGTGATGAATATGTGAAAGGTTGGTTTTTATCAAGTTAAATATACAAAAGTGTTTAACAGAATTTTACTAATGCATGGACTGATGAAATAAATGAAGCTATATAGGAATCAGCCCCAACATTAAATCTACTTACAGCTTAAAAAACATTGAGTATTACTAAAACGTGATGCATGGAGGATCAAAAAATTCGCACATAAATGTCTCAGAACCAGAGACCAAGTGACATCACCAGAGGTCCTCGGCCACAGCTGTTTAGAGCTCAGGTGGACCGACACAGCACTGGGCACATGGCTTTAATGTTGTGGCTGACAAAAACTTGATTAAGGATCGTTTCTAAGCACCTGAGTACAAGAAGGACGTGTGCATACAGCATTAAACAAGTGTTTAGTGCTGTATGCTCGCATTATAAAGTACCCGAGGCTGTTAAAGTAACGTGAGCATGATCTGTATTCAACAGGAAGTGCTAGCAGCGCTCCAGTGCTGGAGCTCCTTTTGTATTTTAGGAACTGATTTTTCTTTTTGTCTCTCCTGTCAGCTTGTGACGCTCAAACTGTTATCCAAACCAACCAAATGACTTTATACTGTCAGCTGTAGCCGACAGTATAAAGCGCCTTTAGGGAACAGTTGTTGTTAATTGGAGCTACATAAATAAATCTGAGCTGAATGATATGTTATATTTGGTGTTTTTGTTTTGAGGAGAGATTGGATTACCCTTATCTGACTGTGTGTTTAAGGCTTTAGTATCAGATTTCTACTCATGTAGTAAAAACACTGAAACCACAATATTGTCTGTAGATGCAGAAAAGTGTTTACAGAGTTAACTGGAAATTTTTATTTGCAGCTTTACACACATTTGGTTTCATAAACTGGTTAAAAATAGTTCCCCAACAGCATGTGTCAGGACAAATGAGCAAACATCCTCCAGCTTCTGTCTCCAGGCAGGGATGCCCACTCTGCCCTTCACTGTTTACAATTTTTAACAAACCACAGCATCAATCAGACAGGCTTTAGTGATAAAGGGCATTAAAATCAGTCTTTATGCAGATGATGTGTTACTTTTTCTCCAACAACAAAGACATACGCTCATAGATGAGCCTGGCTCATCAGAACAGGCACTATGCAATAATATAGAGACCATTCATTACCATTCATCAGCTCAAACATCAAACGATGCTCTCTGACAGCAGGGTGGGAGTTTCTATAAATGAAATGAGATTTAAAGACAGGGTGTCCTGTTTTCTGTTAGCAGTGAAAACATCAGTGACGCCCTCATGAAAGGGAAATGTTTTGAGGGGAATGTACTCGTGAGCCGTGAGCAAGTTTAATAGTGTAATTCTGCTGGATAGAACTGACATCTGTATGCAGATGACTCTGCTACGACAGAAAGAAAAGCTAAATGGGAGGAATGATGGTACTTTGATGAACCGAGGTGCAAAAGGTGGAAACTGCAGAAAATGTGTGTGCACAATAAGTTAGCATTTTTTGTTTGTTGTTGTTGTTTTCCCACATTCTGTATTCCATGAATCACATGAGCTGCTTTTCTTTTTCTCTGTTGGAGTTTAATGTGAAATATTTTACCTTAGGTGTGAGATGACAGTAATATTACAGTACTGTATACAAATGGTATATTGAAATGGGTAAATAAGGTCCAACCATCTGGTTCAAACAACCAAAACACCACAGCCATTATTAAACAGACCTTCTGCCCATAGATGCTATGTGACCATCAGAAACTGGGAACATGGCAACACTAAGAGCGTAGGCCTTGTACCTGTTTCTGTGTTTAGCATGGCAGTGATCTGACCTCACCTGGCAGGCAGATGTTTTGGCATTTCACCCTCACTCAACATGGTGTTTGATTAGCTTCACTGTTTAACTGGTAACTTATTTGTATGTGTGTTAACGGAGACATCCATCAGGGGAGTCAGCATGAAGACCCCCCGCAGTGAGACAGCACCCTGACCCGAAGCTTTACCTGCTTCTTATATATAATAAACCAAACACTACGTTTCCAGGTGTCCGGTGGTGCTTGAATACGATTAATTTGTTAATGTTTTAATACCTCATGGTAGCAGTGGATACCATAACAGCACACGTGCAGCACATCTGGAGAGTATTAACACAAGTTTAATTGTTCCACGTTTTGTCATGTTACAGTCTTATTCCAAAATGGATTAAATTCATTTTTCACCTTAAAGTTCGACACACAATAGCCCATAATGTAAAAATGAGATCAGATCATGAATGAATCAGATGTTTCTACAACTTCATTGGAGTCCACCTGCGGTGGAAAATGTACACACTCAGTAGTTGAGCGTGCATGTCAGAGCACAAACTCAAAGCCAAAGTCCAAGAAATTGTGTCGAGGCACAGATTTAGGGGAATGTACAGAAAGATTTCTTCAGCATTGAAGTGAGCACTGTGAACTCCAAAATCACTTAATGGAAGAAGTATGAACCATGCTGCCAAGAGCTCGTCGCCCCGACACGCTGAGCGATCGGTGTAGAAGGACCTTAGCAAGGAAAATGACCTGGTTCTTAGTAACACAGTAACACTGTGTGGAACCTTGGAGTCATTTTTGACCAGGACATGTCCTTCAATGCACATATTAAACAAATATGTAAGACTGCTTTCTTCCATTTGTGCGACATCTCTAAAATCAGAAATATCCTGTCTCTTAGTGACGCTGAAAAACTAGTTCATGCATTTATTACTTCTAGGCTGGACTACTGTAATTCATTATTATCAGGAAGTCCTAAAAACTCCCTGAAAAGCCTTCGGTTAATCCAAAATGCTGCAGCATATTTCACCTACACTGACTTCTCTTCATTAGCTCCCTGTTGAATCCAGAATCAAATTTCTCATCCCATACAAGGTCTTGAAAAATCAGGCTCATCATAAAGACCTTGTAGGCTGTTAATTTACTTGTTGTTCCTAGAGTATTTAAAAGTAGAATTGGAGGCACAGCCTTCAGTTTTCAGGCCCCTCTTCTGTGGAACCAGCTCCCAGTTTGGATTTGGAAAACAAGATTCCCGGTCTACCTTTTGGATTAGGCTTCACATTTTATTTTGCCAGTTTAAAAATGATTCTATCCCCAGGTCAAATACATAAATAAGAAATACACTATACATATAAGTTAATATATAAATAAATATACTTGTTCTCTGTTTAATTGCTGGTTAAAAACTGAGTTGCATCAAGTACTGACTAACATTATTAATGTCATCCAAAAAAACGTTGATTCTGTTCATCTGGACGTAGCGTTTCAGGGAAAGAAATGTGTCGTCACTCATCCAGGTGACTTCTTCAGTCTCAGCTGACTGCAGGTTTCCAACCTTATAAACAGAAGCTCTCCCTTATCACCTGTAGTAATCCCGTATGTGTCAGGAGTGTCAGAACAGTTGAGACGCATTTTTTGTAAACACTGCAGGCTCTGTGAAACTCTGTGGCTTTTAAACCCCAAAACACGCTGGGCCAAAAATTGGTCCACCCCAAGGATCCCCCAACACAAACAGAGTAACATAGTGTACGCTGTTGGAGGATTGCCAGGATTTATACATCGGGGAAACCAAACAACCTCTGGTGAAGAGGATGGCACAACACAGAAGAGCTACCTTGTCAGGCCAGGACTCTGCAGTATTTTTACACCTACAGGCCAGTGGACACACTTTCAAGGATGAGAATGTACACATCCTGGACAGGGAGGAACGCTGGTTTGAGGGCGGAGTCAAGGAGGCCATTTACGTGAAAAGGGAAAGACCATCTCTGAATGGAGGAGGGGGCCTAAGGGTACATCTGTCACCATCTTACAATGCTGTGATTGCAGCCATTCCCCAACTCTCTGCGAATGGTACTCATGGCCATTGATCAGTGCAGGAAACCTGCAGTCAGCTGAGACTGAAGAGGTCATCTGTAGAAAAAAGTGCTTGTATGAAAGGGTCTGAATGGGTGAATGAGGCATGTTGTATAAAGTGTGTTGAGCGCTCCAACAGTTTAAAACAGCCATATAAGAACCACCACATGTACCGCTTAAAGAAGTCCAATCATGTCCTTTTTTCAAGCTCTTAAGAAAGGATCAGGTCGTTGAGCAGTATTAATACTGTAGCACTATAACTGATGATAAGGTTACCTTTGAGCTTTAGGTGGATGCTGTCTGTAGAAAAGCTTCCCAGCACATCTAATTTTAGGTTACTGTTTTATTAAATCTGCTCTTCCACTCTCTTTTTTGTCTGCTGGTGCAGGCACAACGATACTTCAAGATACAGTGACAGAGTCCAGCACAATCGCAGGTGTGACCCTGAATGAGCTTCCACACCTGTAGAAGGTTATGGCAGCTCCTCGACACTCCTTATTACAGGAGTTTGAGTTGATTCCATCTGGTTGTAGAAACAGTATCCCAGCATACAGGACTGCAACTCCCCGACCATTCGTCTTTTAAATAACTCACCATGTTCTCAATGGTCATATTGCTTTGTTGTGTATTTGTTGCACATTATTGCATTTTGCTTGATGGTTGTGTGATTTCTACTGACTGCACAACAAATTTGCGTTTGGGGATAATAAAAACCTCCCTGATCCTCCAGAGTCAACTTATCCTTCTGTCCTCCACCCGTTGTCTCTGTCTCTGTGTCTTGCCAAGTGCGTGGTGTATATGGACGTGGACATATGAATGTCCACAGTCATAATATATATGGACATACAGTAATAAGTTGAGAGATGTTATAAAGTGCCAGGCTTCTTCTTTTGCTGTCATCTCCTTTGTGCATAGCCTCATGTACCAAGGAGGGAAGCGAGTGGAAAACTTGGAATTACCTGCCAAGTCTCTTTCTGTGGAGCCTTGGAAAAGCCACTCGAACTTTTATTCCTGCCTCGTGTCCTGCGCTGGAGTCCAGTGTCCCATTGAAACTATAACACGACTGTGCAGCTCAGTTAAGCACCATAGAAATAATACTAATTCACTTTCAGTTAAGCTAATTTACACAAAATTTTATGACAGACAAAACAAACATCTAAGTATTTTTATTCAGAAAAAATATTTTATTCAATGAAATCTCCTGGAAAAGCTGTTAAGGCCTTGAAGGTACAGTATTAGAAAAACCGGTGAAGATATCTTCAAGAAGGCCTTCGATGATGTTGCCAACGCATGTAGAAGATAGAAGATGTGAAGCCTCCGGCAGAATCCTTTATTCAACACCTTTCATGAACTCCAGGAACTCTATCAGAGACAACGAACAGGTCAGTACATCAGTCACATCAGCAAAGCTATTCATTACTAACTATCCATGACTGGGTACAATGGAGGAAACAATGTTATTTTGAACTTTTCTACACAACACTGTTTGATTTAAAATCTATGGGTTTTAAAATCAAAGTCCATAAATATCATTTTCACAGTTACTCCTTTGGATTTTGTTTACTTGCCTTTTGAACTCAGTTTCTGATTTTTGTTACTTTATGCACTTTGTCAGCCACAATAAAGAGCTCAGTGACTCTGTAATCATTCTCAGTGAAATGGTTTGTGAACGTGATGAAAATTTTCTCCTTATGTTGTCAGGAGTAAGCTGTTTTGTGCACATTTTAATTGCAAATAAACTGCTTCCCATACCATCATAATCAATTTTGCCATCATTGTTTTTGTCTCCATCCTTCATCAACTCTTCGATGTCATCTTCAGTGATGGCCTCTCCAGTGGACTCCAGCATGGACTTCAGCTCTTCTAAGTCTATGTATCCATCTCCATTCCTTCACATAAAAATACACTCATCAATCCTACGTGGAATACTCGCTGAGCTCTTTTGGCATTAAGATTTTTACTGTATGTGTACTTTACATACGCAATAATATTCAAAACATCCCTCAATCTCCTACTGGCAGTCAGCAAAGATTTGTCTGGTATCAGGCTGGTGGTATTTTCTTTGTATTCTGGCTGCGTGTGAACAAAAAACGCAAAAGAGACCTACTTATCAAACATGCGAAAAAGTTCAGCCAACTCCTCCTCAGATTTTCCTTTGCTCTCCTCCTTCATGCAGCGGACCATCATAACCAAGAACTCATCAAAATCTACCGTCCCACTTCCTGTGAAAATACAGCAAATAAATAAATCAGGACTATAATGTCTTTTTCACCTTTTAATTTTTTTTAAATATGCAAACCATGTCATGAAATAAACATGTTCCTGATGGCAACATACTAATACTGACATACCATCTTCATCCACCTCGTCAATCATCTCCTGTAACTCTTCAGGAGTGGGATTCTGTCCCAGCATTCTCATCACCTTTCCTAACTCCTTGGTACTGATGCAGCCGTCCTCTGCATCCTGAATGAAGATATCAAACGCAGCTTTGAACTCTGAAAAAACAAATCATTGTTGTTACTGAGATTGTTGTTAACGTTGCACACAACAACAAACAGCCGATGCAGACCAGACTGATGCTGAAAATATAACATCTGTGAAGACAAAACTAACTTTGAACTGTTTCTATCGAGGGCTTGTTTACAGCATCTAATATTACAGGAATTCACTGATTATCCTTTGTTATGATAAAAGCTGTCATTTAAACACAAAGACCTAAATCCTATAATCTTATAATTTATCCACAATGGAAAACAGAAAACAAAATAAAATATTTACACTGGAAAAATACTGTTATTTATTCTGGCACCATTTATGGGAAAGAAATAGGCTTTCCTATGGTGTGAGGTTTATTGTCAAACAATGAAACAAATCCAACAACCACAAATTTATCAATTTAGTTTTATTTATTTTGTTTGTTTTCTGTTTAACCATCTTTGATTTGTCTAAAATATTTATTTATGCTTGCTTGAAAACGTAGCTTCACATATCAGATACTTCACAATCTCAGGCCTTTTTTCGCACATGGAAATCCGAGGCAATGATCATGAATCCCTCAAAAAGTATTTAAAATAAAAGCCTGAAATGGTTCATTGGTTTCTCCTGTCATGAAAAATAATCAGGATCTGTAATTGAAACAAAATGAACACAAAAAATAATGAAAACAAAACATATTCATATTATTAATATAAAGTGCTTTGAGGTGACTGTTGTTGTGATTTGGCGCTGTAGAAATGACACTGAATTATAATGCTATAACTTCTTTCTCAAAGGTGGGATGAATAAAGCATTTTTCATTTCATCTAATAAAGAGAAAGACAGCAATGAAAAGAAGTCGTTTCCTCACCATTTTTTTGCTCCTCTGTTAAGTTCTCGACCTGGAGGAAAACATCACATTTTAATTGACATGAAATTCATCTGACTTGTGTTTTTCATTTGGTGATTGTTTGTGGCACTCAGCAGCAGGAGAGGTTCACGTCTGCAGCTTCACTCCTGCTCTCAGTATGGACTGCAATGTGACACTAATTTCTTCACTTGCTATTCTTGTTTATGGAAGTTGAGTTGACGGAGTCAGCAGCTGTCACTTCTCTTCTTCCCTTCAACTGTCCAGCTGTTCTTTGTTCTCTTGTCAGGCACCATTTATTTATACATATAAAAGTGACATTTTCAAACCATTTTCAGACCAGCGGCTTGACTCCAACATGAGCTTGGTGACCTCAGGCAAATATTCAAATGAATCCCTTTTTCTTTTCTATGAACTTTCTCCTAAAATTCTTCATTGCACTGCATTGTGAAGTTGGTCAAATATATCACACTGGTACACAAGGCTGACTGAACTTGGATTTCACTGTAAAGCTACAGTAACGCAAAGCTTACAATAATAACATAACTTCACATTTTCAGGAGGACACTGACAGTTGTTAAAAAACAACTATACAGTCTGTCTTATAATATAATTATGTAATTGTCCAATAAATATGTATATCATGGAAGACATGTTATAGAAGGAAATATAACAGCATACTCGGCATTATCAGTACTCACCGCTGCTTTATATACATCATCCATGGCTGCTTATCTGATCCTGCAGTTGAAACAAGAGCACACTCAGACACAGCACGAGGACTGGCAGTTATAACTCCCTCTACCTTTATTGTGAGAGGACTGTGAAACTAAAAAAAGGCTCTTGACCTATCTCACAAAATTCAAGGAGGATGGTGGGAGGGGTGACAGAGGGATTAAAAGAGAGAAGTCTATAAATAGGAAACAACAGAAGGCAGCAAAGAACAGTGAAACACTGTCAGTAGCCCCTCAGCTCTCCACTGCAGCACATTTGAATCATATCACTGCAGGCTTCAGCTTTTTCTTTTGGTCTTCGAAGGTTACTCCCAGTAAACACCAGGACTGCTGTAGTTCCCAGTGACCTACACTTACAGGACTGTAATGGACTGTAATATCTTAAGAGCTTCTCTGATTTTAGAAAAGACATGGTGTCATTGAACCGCTGAATGCTGGAGGGAGCTTTAGTCGACTTCCAGTGAAGAAGAAGATAATGTCCTGCCATTAAGAAAGTAAACGTTAAAATATTTATTGGTTAGAGGTCAACTGGGACATGGCAACATGGGGGGAAGGTTTAATGATCACTGAAAATGTCCTTTGCATGAAATCGAAATAATTCTGCCAAAAGTGAGTAAGTGATGAGCCAGAGAGTCAGTGAGACTGGGATGGATCTGTGACAGTCAGGTTTTAGAGAGAGCAGGACTGTATGAGAGAAAGCTGAACGCAGACTGAACCTGTCTGATTCTTTTAGAGCATTGTCTCACCAGTCATCCCCCAAATTTAGACCCAATTCACGTTCCCAAGCAGCCTTTAGTAACTGGTGAGGAATCAAAAAATGACATTTCATTATAAACTTTAGAGATAATTGGCTTTTGAAGAGGGTCTTGGCTCATAAGCTCCTCCCACTGCTGTGGGAATAAAACTTTGGCACAATGTCTAATCTGAAAGCACTGAAACAGGTCAGAAGGACGGAGATCTGAGAGAGAGAGAGAGAGAGAGAGATCTGTGACGCTGCGGAAAACACCATCATTGTAAAAATCATTAAAACATGCCAGCCCCTTATTATATCATGCTAAAATGGTTGAAACAGATGATTCCTCAATAAAGGAGATAACGTAGATACTTAGAGAGTTAAATTTGACATGCCTCCTAGACTGATGCCAAATTTTCAGTGTGGAGTGAACTAAGGGTTCTTTGTGAAGCCAGAGAGGTTGGATGGAATAGGAGAAGTAAAGCATTTAGAGAGGATGAGAAACAGGACGGGGGCTCTACACTGCGCCATAGAAGGTCCAAAGATCTGAACCAAAAGCAGATTTTGTGGATATGCGCTGTCCAGTATGGAACAGGAAGTTAGGAAGTGACAATCCGCCTCTGAATTTTACATCTCTGAAGTGTGGATTTGTTCAGATGGTCATTTTAATCACACTGATTTTACCAATAAGCGAAAGAAGTAAGCTTCCCTGTCTTTGGAGGTCCTGTTTAATTAGCAGAGAAAACAGCATTTAATGTTACATTGATCCTTGATGTTTAAAGTCAGAGGGGCCTAATTTAAAAAAGGGACATCAGAATGTGTGAGCAGTAATGATGATAGGCTAGCATTAACTTTTAGTGATAGTCACTCTATAATCAGAGAATGAACCAAATCTGTGAAAAGCAGATAAAATAAATGATTTAGAGAGAACATACAGCAATAAATCATCAACACAAAGCGATAACTTAAATTCTGTGCCTAATTGGGAAATTCAGCTAAAAATAGAGGAGGACCTCAGAAAGACTGACAGGTGCTCTATGTGAACAATAGGGGGGGATAATGGGGACGCCTGTCTCGTGCCACAGGAAAGACTAAAAAAGCCTGAGTGAATGGTATTGGTGGAGATGCTGGCATGAGCAGATGTATAAAGGACTCTTATAGAAATGAGAGCGACAGATTTTGAAATTAATCCAGTTTTAAGTGAAACTACTGCAGTTGTCAATGATGACAAAGGCACCTGTTTGTTCATTATGGAAACTGTTAGCCGATAAAAGTCTAATCATTAAAAGTGCTTCTTTCTGTCACTGACAGGCTCTTATTATAAATGTCTACAGCTGCTTAGAGAGAGATTTTTTAAAGAGTCTGATCATTTTGGTTTAAACAGAAACAAGTGATTTATGCCAGAACATCCTGTCCTCCCTGTTTCTCCTCACTGCTTCCCTGATATCCGCCCCTCCTCCTCCTCCTCACCGCGTATTTTCATACCTGCTGTGGCGAATGAAGCCTTTGGGCCTAACCACAGTTGGTCATTGAACAGTGTAAAGGTAAACCAAAACAATTTTCTTTTTTGTTTCTGTCAATCTTGAATGAAGTGATGCTAAAATACTGTTTCTGTAAACGGAGCTCTGCTTTGAACAGAGAAGTAAAGATGCTTTTTGTGATAGAGGAAAATTATTTTATTCATTTCACAAAAAGATGTATCTTTGTAGACCATAGTGCTGTCAAATACTCACAGCTGTACATGGCTGTGATAAAACAAGTACTATCAATGAAAATACTTTGATGGCATGAAAAAATGTAACAAAAGGGCAAATTATTATGTGTAAACGCAATACTGATGTAAAAAAACAGTCTGGCATGCTCAGTCATCCAGATAAGGAAATTCTGCCTGACCGGAGAGGTGATGAAACGTTTCTCCCACTGAAAACATGAAAATAGGACTAAAAATAAAATATTAGTAAAAGTACAAATTTATGACAGCTCTTGCATTGCATCAGTTTTCCTAATGAACTGCTTAATAAGTGTATATTAATGTTACAAATGGTAATAATGTTACAGAAGTTCTACATATTCATATTTTTATGCACATAGCAGTGTTTGAAGTATGATGTTGTTTTTCAGAGAGTAACTTATAATTGTGCTAAATATGCTTGTTGCACTCTCCTTTATAAATGATCTCAATAGGGAGCTGGAACAAGTTGTCCTGGTGGCATCTTCACCATCACTGTTGAGAGAGGCGATGCCAGCACAGACAAAGCATTGTTTCTTACATGGATTCTGCATGTGCAGATTCAGGAACACTGAATCTCATTTACCCTCAGCAACTGAAGCCAGCTGTGAAGTACTTCAAAACATCTTCCTTCAGCTGGATGCCAGCAGGCTCTTGACCAAAGTACAGATGCTCAATAATAATGTGTATGAATGAGCCAACCATTCATTTGGATGCTGAATCTTCTGACAAATGGGCAGAATTTTATTTTAGACTGAAAGTGAATAAAATGATCCATTGGTTGAAAACAGCAGAGGAGGGAAAAACTACACTTGAGAAAATGTTAGCAAACTTTGTAAAGTTTGTTGAAGGTTGGTGAGCAAGTTCAAATTATATGTTTATGAGGTATGTCGTATTTATACTCCATGCAACAGTACGTAAAATGTAATTGCAATACAGACAAAGAGTAAAGAAAAATATGTGATTTTGACTGCAGGGTGAATGTGCGTAAACATACTTACATGTGCATGACTAAAGTGTCATCTTATTGACCTCTTATGTTGGCAGAAATGTTGTCATTTTCATTTATCTGTCCATCAGTGTCATATGGTTTGGGTTTTTATTTTAAACTCACCTACAGTGCAGGCATATATTGATCAGTATTACAGTTAAAATCTACACAGATCCATAAAGGAATACATCCAGCCATTGTTCCCTCTAAGCTGTGCGTGGAGACTGTGTCAGCAGTGCGCAATTGATCCAACTAAAGCAGGATAACATTTATTGTTCCTGAGCTTCATGTCAAAGTAAGGAAAAAGATCAGAGATGGATCATCAGCGCAAGATTATTATCAGAAATGGTTTCCATACTGTTAACTGTCGAGTGGTTTGAAGACGCAAGACCATTAAGATCGGTGATATGCTCGGACTCAAGTTCATCATTGGCTAGTTTGCAAGACAGTCACTCAGATAGCAGGCCACACAATCTGATAGAGATTCAACAAACACTATGGAGTTGATACGATGGGGCTTATGGTCACCTTCTTGGGTACCAGCGCATCATGAATCAGGGGAAATGAAAAGGCAGGTGTTATGGGGAATCTTATGCTGAGTAATTGTATTTGTAATGTTTTATTGTAAGTTCGGGGCACTGAGAATTTAATTCATAGAGTCCCCAGGAGACATTGAAACAATGTTTAGTCAATATCAGGTGATTCTATTGAATCAACGTAGTGAATTGTAGTGAATTGCTAACACGATCGTGTTAGCAATTCACTACAATTCACTACACTCCCCTCAGAAAATAAATGTGCTTTTGTTTTATCTTTGTTTTAAGACGATGATCAGCTCAAAGTGCTCAAAACGTACTTATAGACATTTCTCATGCTGAAATAAAGAGCACTTATCAGCCTACTGGAAACAGATTATTTCAGCCCGGTTTCCTGTTTGTAAGCTGACTGATCTGCTGCCCAGTGTCCATCACTCCCTCCTGTTAAATCCCGTTTGTCACTTTTAACCCAGATCAGTCACTCTGAGGGGAAACAGGCTCCAGCAGCTCTGCGCTGAGAAAACGGGCTGCAGTTGCTTATTTTGTGGAGAATATGGGATGACGTTACCAGGGGTGTCCAACCCCAGGCCTCGAGGGCCGGTGTCCTGCAGGTTTTAGATCTCACCCTGGGTCACCACACCTGAATCAAATGATTAGTTCGTTACCAGGCCTCTGGAGAACTTAAAGACATGTTGAGGTGGTCATTTAGTCATTTCAATCAGCTGTGTTGGATCAAGGACACATCTAAAACCTGCAGGACACCGGCCCTCGTGGCCTGGAGATCCCCCACCCCTGCGTTACATTAAACAGCAGCTGTCTACGTTAAACCGTCACTGTCACGTGGGCGTGTTTCCTGTATCAGCAGCAGGTGTTTAACAGCTGATAGGTAAACCCGCGGGCCTGTCAAACTAATCGTTGTCGTGAGGAAAATGTCGACTCGTTGTTTATGTTGCAAAAAGACGGACCAGGCAGAAGGTGTTTTGGTTTTTTTTTTTTAATTAAAATAATTAAATTGTTATCTGAATATAATATCGATACGTGTATATATTTGAACGAGCTGGAGATGGAGACTTTATTTTGCGGAGGTCTTTAATATTGTTAGAGCGATCAGACGGTTCCGTGAAAATGACGAATCTGCGGATGCAACATTTTTAACACGGAGAGTGGAAAACAAACAAATCTAACCAGTTAATGTAAAAACTAGTTAACAAGGAATACCGGAACTATTGCGAGGTTCTATGAACATCCATTGATGTTTAAAAAAAAAAAAAAAAAAAAAAGTTTATTGGATGAATGGAAATGAAGCGATTTTGGGACAGAACGAATTCCATCGATTTTTCGGCGTATGATGTGTAGCGCATGCGCACCGCTTGCTCTTCCTTTTTGATAGCTTCTTCACCATGGCGCCTATTGTAAGTAAAAAGTCGTGCTAAAATCTATCGAAGTTGTATCTTTTCCTATATGAAATCTGGGGAAAAAAACTGGCTTGTTGCATCTACATGGACTAAAATGCAGGGTTTGGGTCCGTTTGTGATGTTTTTTTTACACAGCTGAGTTTTTTGTGGCCTATGGCTGTCTGTGAGTTAACGTTAGCTTAGCAGCGTCGCAGAGCTAACCACGTTGCTAGCCCTATAACGATACCTTTGTTTAATAAGGTGCGCAGATAAGGTTTTGGAGGCTGACAGTATCTAGCTATGTTTGTTTGTTTGACCTGTTTGTTAGTTAATCGCTCCGAGACGTGAACGTTACTAGTCGGGGATTGACGCAGAGCTCAACTCATGGAGATGTTTTAATTACTTTTAGTCGTACTTATCAAAACATTAAAGAGTCGAAAATAGCACTTATGCATACTTAATGTTGTCATTGAATGTTCTTATAATTAAAGTCGAGCTTTGGCTAGAAACTAAGTACAGTTGCATCATCACGTATATTAAACTGTTATGCTGAATACATATAACTCTGTAGGTAAAAGAAAAATCCGCTGTTAATTCAGATTGCAGGATTTTTGAATTAATCAGTTGAATGCGATAGTGACCAGATTTTACTAATCGCTCTTTGGCCCTATGTACTGCACAAACGGGAAATTAACATTTTGATACATTGGAATGTTAACAGTTGGTTGTTGTTGGGTGTTTTACTAAACTTTGTTCATATAAATGCAGTGGACAGCCTAGAGGTTCTTTGCAGTGAAGTAAATGTTTGTCCTTCCATTGGCAGAAGAAGCAGAATGTCAGCAAAGGTGGTAAGAAGAAAAAGCAGGTCCTAAAATTCACACTGGACTGCACGCACCCTGTCGAAGATGGCATCATGGATGCTGCCAACTTTGTAAGTTTTTAAGCTGTAACTTTTTCTGAGTTATTTTATTACCAATTTAAGACTAAAGGCTGTCCTGCACAAGCTGCAGGGCCTCTTTGAGATGACATTCCTAGCCAGATCTGGCTCACTCTACACCCTTTTTGAGTTCAGCCTCCATTTGGATTAGCTCGGGAAACCACACCTTTACACACACCTAAGCTTCGGACTATATTTTTTCTTCTTCTCTTCAGTCGGTAACATTTCTTGCTACAGATGTCTTTAGGGCCACATGACGCTAAGGATGAATGTCATTAGCATTTTCTCAGTACTGGTAGTTGTCAGCACCTAGTTACTGATACTCACTATAATTTAGTGTGAAATGCTTAGTTACTGGTTATACTTATACGAGTTGTTAAGAACAAACTAACAAGGCCAATGTGGTTATGTATTACAAAGCTGAGGTGGTGGCAATTTTTCTGGCTAGTGGCAAGAAACAGTGTTTTTACATGTTTAAGATGATATCTAAAACAAATAAGAGAAGGATTTTTTTCCTTCTCTTTTAAGCAACAAGAAAATTGGTAAGTACCAACCAAGTTTCTGCACGTTGAACAGATAATGAGGTAAAGGTCTCCTCTCTGTGTGGCTCCTGTCAATTGATGAAGCTTTCTAGGTGCTAATTAGCTTTCTAAACTGCAGTTATTGGTTATTGCTCACAAGCATTTTGATGTCAACACAGCAGCATAACAGCTGTGATTGGAGCACCTGAATTCAACAACTTGGGTGGGTGAGTGAATACTTTTGGCAATGTGGTGTACGCGCCACCAGAATAGCTGCACAAAATATCAACAAACTGGGTGGTGGATTAAAAGCTGTGCACAAGGACAAACATTCTCATAATGCCAGTAACTGTACCCAGGATAAAGAAATGCAGATCTATTGCTTAAATAAAAATAGTGCTCGTTATTTTGACTTGAGGTGTAAAAACACTTGAACGTTTAGTTTGAACATTGAAGGCTTTGCTGGAAACACAGGACTCTAAAGCAGTTACATGTAACACAGTCAAATGTGCTGCACAAAAAAGTCAAAATGAATTAACACCGAAGGAATAACCCCAGAAATGACTGATTTTTGAATATGTAATTATCTACTTGGGGACAAGTTTAATACCAGGGTTCTGTAGCCATCGAACTCACAGCCATACAATTGGAAAACAGCTCGTAGTAATCCATACTACTGTTAGTTTCATTTAAGCAAAAAGGCCTGATGCATTTAAAATCCACAAACTCATTCACCCAAAGAGATTTGTTGGTTTTATTAGAACTTTGCTTGTTACTCTTCAGTGAACTTGTTGCTCATGTGGAGCATAAATAGAGCCGTCGATATAAAGTAACATTTTTACCACATGTTAATTGCAGGAACAGTTTCTGCAGGAGCGCATTAAAGTGAACGGCAAGGCCGGGAACCTTGGTGGCGGTGTGGTCTCCATTGAGAGAAGCAAGAGCAAGATTACAGTGTCCTCTGAGGTGCCCTTCTCCAAAAGGTATCAGGCACTCACTGTGTTGTTTGATCCTAATGTAAAGTTCTGAGTAAGATGACGAGACCACATTACTAACAGAAGCAAATGTAAAGACCAGTTAACTCAACATCTTCATATAGATCATGTGACGTTACTAAAAACTGCTATTGGTGATTTCACTGTGCTGAAGGGTTCATGCAGCTGCAGCCATTCACAAATACTAACATTAACATTTTCATTTTAAGACATTAACAATATGGTGGCATAGCAGTGTCAAACGACAGCTGACACACATCTTTAATCCTGAATGACTAATAAATGTAAAAATAATAATGAAACGATGTCTAATAAAGTGTCAAATATATTATATGAAATGTAACTTTCTCTCTTGCTGTGCAAGAACAAAGCTGCACAGGGTTTTTATTGAGTAGAATCATCATGTGACGTGAGCTGGGATATTACAACTGAAGACTGGAACCTGTAGTTTAATTGAAAGTGTAATTTCACAGCTAGTGAGCTTATTAGTCATTTTTTATTTAATAGAGGATTCCAGAAAAGTTGAGTCTTTTCAAAACTAAAAATGGATAAATGTATTTGCCACGTAGGCAAATAGTTTAACAATTAATGATGATGTCAGGGAATGGATATTTAGGGAGTTCATCATCATCATGATCCATGAGAAAACGGCCCATGGTGAACAGGATTCAGTTCTTAAAGGTATAATGGCAGTTATGAGTTCAGATGTCGCCACACCACCACTCTGTTGTGTTTGTGGGGGGAAAAATGTGCTATTTTCATGGCATTGTTAAAGCAAGGTTTGCATAGCTTTTTGTAACATTCCATATACCAGGAAGCTATCCATTAGAGATGGACCGATCCGATATTACGTATCCGTATCGGTCTGATACTGACCTAAATTACTAGATCGGATATCGGAGAGAAATAAAAAATGTAATCCGATCCATTAAATATCAAAAATCACCTCACAAAACTTGCGACATGGCATAACTCTGCTCATAACCGTAGCACGTCGGAGCAGTATGCATCACGTGATAGAGCGGCTGTGGCGTGCGGGACCTGTCCGCGGTCTGGTTGAGCATTTAGAGGCTCTCTACCAAACCGGCATTTCATGTCCGAGAAAGTTATCCCAGAGAGCAGTAAAGCAAGTGTGTAAGTTCATCTCTGAATGTTTGTAAAGCATTCCAGCGTTAAGCTTAACAACCGATATATGGAGCGACTGCCTCTCTCCCCCTCCCTCTCCTGCTGCTACTTCAATCGTGAAACTGATTAATGATGAGCTGATCGGCTTTTCTGTCGCGAGTCCGTCTCTCTTGTTTATTTATTGCCCACTTCACGCCAGAAAGAGGAAACCAGCTGCTGAACAACAGCAGCACGTTTAAGCTTAATAATCTGTTGTTAGAATTTATTTAATATTACTTTCTACACCAGGATCTTTTTCTACGTAGCTGACGGCTGGTAACTGTGCAGGGGCGGATCTAGCAAAGTTTAGCCAGGGGGGCCGATAGGGCATGAACAGGGAAAAGGGGGCACAAAGAAATACTTTTCTTTCTTATTCTCATTTAAAATGTCTAGCTTTTAATAAATAATTATCTGAATCTTACACCCAAAGTTTTAATCTGATGTAAAATGTATAGAAGTCCATTACTGTATATAGTAACTATTAAGTCTAATATACCCTAGTAAGCTAGTACTTTTTCCTTTGGGAAGGTACGATCTGTGCAGTCTGCAGTTCTGTTGAAGAAAGATGTTGAATCTATTTAAATATTGTAGAAAAATAATTGATTTCTGTGCATTTTTTTTTTTTTTTTTTTTTTCTTCACACTGCATCAAATTAAAGTTGATTATGTCGATTAAGCATCATGAGGTGAAGGGTGGGGGGTGGTTCCCTTTTTTTTTTTTTTTTTTTCTTTTTTTTTTTTGCTGGGAGTTTGCAACCCTATTCGTTAGGTTACTTACTCTTTAAAATACCAGAATAGGGAGGATGGAGTAGGTTTAAGTTTATTAGATTGATCATTATTGCTGAACTGTGAAATATTTTGGGTGCAGTGTATTTTTTACATACAAGTATAACAGAATAGCTTTAGTGTTGTTGTTTATTTAAACTTGAGTTTGAACTTATACAAAATGCAGCAAGATATTAAAAAAAACAGTTTTATTGATTAAAAAACACACTATCGGATTCATATTGGTATCGGCCGATATCCAAATTTATGATATCGGTATCGGACATTAAAAAAAGTGGTATCGTGCCATCTCTACTATCCATAACCCACCCACTCACCCACCGTGCTGCTGTTCCCTGAAGGGGATTCAACTGATGATGGAATTCATCTCTTGTTTTTCCAGATACCTGAAGTATCTGACAAAGAAGTACCTGAAGAAGAACAATCTCCGTGACTGGCTGCGTGTTGTTGCCAACACCAAGGAGAGCTATGAGCTCCGCTACTTCCAGATTAATCAGGATGAAGAGGAGGAAGAAGATGATGATTAAAATGGCAATTAATCTGATTTTGTGTATTTAAATAAATGTTGTTTACAATACAGAGTTTTTGTTTAAGGTTCTTTTTCATAATGTGATGACAGATCCGGAGAAACATTATTCATTCCAGTGTAACTGCACTGTAGAGGACTCACTGTAGGATCTACATGGGACCCAATGAATCATGGAAACAAGATTTTAAAAAATTGCAAATTAAGCAGCTCAGATGGGCTGAAATAAAACTGAGCGATGTGATTTTGTTCATTCTTCATTGTTGTGAAGTGGGCAGAGTCTTCATATGGTCAAATATGAGTCAATTACTGCTGGAGTTGAAAACAAACTGCTTGTAATTTAATGTAAGAGTTCTTCACAGGGTTCTTTCTGTCCTGTAACAAACCCAGTACACCCTCTGACTTATTAGCTTGTAGATCCAGCTTTAGGAGGAAATGTTTTCTGTTTGTCTTGCGTTGTTGTAGAGCAATTTTGGCCCCACTACAACAATCTGTTGTGGATTTGCTGGTGTGTTTGGGGTAACTCTCCTGTTTCTCAAACCAGTTTTGCTCCTTTCGTAGTCTTGATGGTGGTGATTTGGTGGCTGAGGAAAGGCACAGACCAGTTTCATGTCATTCCACATGATACCACTCAGCCAATCAAATGTGTGTATTCTGGGCAGCAAACACTACGACTTTACAGTACAGACAACATTTAGAGGCAAATGATGCAGAAAAAGATGGTAGAAGGCAAAAGAGAATGATACATGTAGAAAAAAAAAAAGAGAGCGATACAGTAATGAAGTACCAATACTTCAGGTTTCTGTACTTTTTTTTTTTTTTTTTTTCTGACAACGTTTTTCTTTTAATCCCTACAGTTTTAAACAGGTATCTGAACTTTCTACTCCTTTCAAAACAGGCTGTTTGCTTAAGTTATGGTCAAACGTCTTAAAATACCCCAATTTGTCCTGTTATCTATTGTAATTCAAGTTGTTTAAGTACAATGAAAGCTTGAAATGTTACAAAGTGGTGAGCTGGCAGAGGTTTAAAAAGGTAAGGTTACTCAAAACTGAAAAATCATGTACATTTCACAATAATACATGGGTTAACAATTTAAAGCTGTTCTGCAGCAATGGAGGTTGATCAAGCCTTGAAAGCTGGTGTAATTCCTACAGCTGTTCCAGCTGTTGTGGATTACTCTGTCTGCATAAAAGTTGAACAGTGTTGTACTACAGAAAGTAGTGTGTTGGTACAAAAATGGTGAGAAAAAGGCGATTAACAATGGAAGAGAGAAGGACCATCATAATACTAGCCAGCTGAGTCTAATAATATGGGGTCATAACAGGAAGAGGAAAAACTGCAGAGGCGTGTAAGACTGGTCCCCACTATAGTCACGTTTTGGGTAGGTACAATAAATTTGTCCAGATTTCTAGAAATTAGAGCTGCTCCATCCAAACTGGGATGGATTCTGTGTCTCTTAGAAAAACCATGTTTTCCCCAGAAAGTTTCCAAATGATCTATGAAGCCCACATTTTTGGACACCACTCAGACAGCCACCATTTTAAGGCAAACATGGACCCTAAAGATCTTTAAAATATGGTTTTTCTAACCAGATTCTTACTCTGGATGGCATTACCTTGGCCTCCAGTAACACTGTGAGGAACCTTGGAGTCATTTTTGACCAGGACATGTCCTTCAATGCAAATATTAAACAAATATGTAAGACTGCTTTCTTCCATTTGTGCAACATCTCTAAAATTAGAAATATCCTGTCTCAGAGTGACGCTGAAAAACTAGTTCATGCATTTATTACTTCTAGGCTGGACTACTGCAATTCATTATCAGGAAGTCCTAAAAACTGCCTGAAAAACCTTCAGTTAATCCAAAATGCTGCAGCATATTTCACCTACACTGACTTCTCTTCATTAGCTCCCTGTTGAATCCAGAATCAAATTTCTCATTCCCTACAAGGTCTTGAAAAATCAGGCTCATCATAAAGACCTTGTAGGCTGTTAATTTACTTGTTCCTAGTGTATTTAAAAGTAGAATTGAAGACACAGCCTTCAGTTTTCAGGCCCCTCTTCTGTGGAACCAGCTCCCAGTTTGGATTTGGAAAACAAGATTCCCTCTCTGCCTTGTGGATTAGGCTTAAAACTATTTAAGTGCTCAAAGCATATAGTTAGGGCTGGATCAGGTGACCCTGAATCCTCCCTTAGTTACACTGCTGGGGGGCTTCCTTTGATGTGAGGAACCCCCCCCTCTGTTTCTACACTACTCTGCATTAAATCAGTCATTTCTCTCTGGTTTTCTTCCACTACAGTGTCGTCCGGTCTTCCTGGTCATGAGCGCCCCTCTCTGAGCCTGGTTCTGCTGTAGGCTTCATGTTAAAAGGGAGTTTTCTTTCCCACTGTCACCAAAGTGCTTGCTCATAGAGGACATCAGATTGTTTGGATTTTCTCTGTATTTTCGGATGGTCTTAACCTTACAATGAAGCACCACGAGGCAACTGTTGTTTGGTGCTGTACAAATAAAACTGAACAAACAGGCCACCATTCACACACCCCTCCCCATCAACCTCCCCACTTCTGAGGTGGATGGATGGCTGAATCGTTTTGTTCAATCTGACCTGAGTAGAGGTTTGACTGCACAGACAAATTCATTTACAGGAATCTTTATTCAACCATTTCAATGAAATAAAAAAAAGCAAGAAACAAACCAAACAAAAACACAATAACCCAGAGAAATTTCACCATTAAAAAGAACGCACTGCACCTTATCACGTCGAACGAGTTTAGACAGTGCATTGGTGGTTTTGAAGGTTCAGACCTGTTTGTGAAATTGCTTAGAGCGCTGTAAAAGTTAAACTTAATGAAATAAACAAGAGAAAAAAAAAGAGCTAAGAGACTCTGTGGTCTTGGAAGGACTGAGGCGCGCATCATTGATGCAAACATTGAAGAAACAAGGAATGTAACATCAACATGAAGTGCACAGAACATGACTGCTGTGTCTCAGGTAATATTCTTCCATACACTTACTATTTAATGCATAAGTGTGCTCACAATGACAAGTGCGACTGCATAGAGTAAACAGAGTACCTGAATGGTATACTCAACAACTGGACCAGGATGCATACGAGCCATCCGTGTTGTTGCACCAGATCATCTTTTCTTAGTTTCCTGTATATCCATAACAACAATCAGGTGGTGTTGTCAAACTGCACGTGGATACTCCAAGTATAATTTGCAAAGAAAAACAGCTTTTTAAACCTCATTCTGGGGCAGTCTCCAAAAGTGTTTTAATCAGATTTGACTCGCGATTCTATGCATGCAGTTTGGTCCTGGTGAACACTAAAGTCAAACCTTCAATTCAATCAAAAGAAGCTTCAGAATAGCTGCCCAGAGGCATTACCAAGATGGCTGCCAAACATCAAGACAACTTCAGTCAGTGGAGAGTATACAACCAACTGTGTTTAATCTGGGTAAACACTATCCTGTCGACCTTAATGCAGTCTGCAACAAAGTACTTAAGTGCACTATATGGAAGTGTATTACTGCAAGTATTCAAAATGAGACACAGTGTATGTTCCAAATCCTGATTATAATCTGCAGCAGTCGCATACACTCGGTCACACTGCCACAGAGAAGACGGATCAGCTGATCCTCGGAACCAAATAAACAAGAATTCCATAACCTGAACATACATGTAGAAAAAGGCACAGGTATGGAGTGTTGGTCTTTAAAATGCCCCCAGTAGGAAAAGACCGAGGGCTCCTGGAGTAGCACCTGTAAATGTCACAACTATCAATACTGAAACAAACAAACAGAATTAAGAGACCCGACATGAATGAGAAAAGAAACTGGAATGGGTTTTTTGGGAAGCACAACTTTGCTGGACGAGATGTGCTCAGAACAAACCGTTGCAGGCTCATTGGGAAGTAAAGATATCTTGACCATTCATTGTGAGAGCTGGACCATCCAGAGCATCTGTCAGTCTCCAGTCCCATCTTCTCTGATTTGAGTGTCCAAATTGTTGTGGAGTCTGTTGGGAGTCGAGATGTGTGGATAACCTTCAGACTCGTGAACACCTCTCCCCTCAACTCAACCATCCCACTAGCACGATGCCGTGACTAGTAGCGACTGAACAGGTCAGGTATTCCTGCTGATCACATGGTTGTTCCTCTGCTCTGTGAAATGGGTTGAGGTGTCACTGCTGGTGGGCCCTTCAGATTGTTCGGGGGTTGTACTCAGGCAGCTTTTTAAGTTTCTCCTGTTCCTGCTCAGTATCCTGTCTAGCAATGACCAGAGAGTGAGAGTAGCCCATCACCACCTGGAGAAACAACACGCACGTTATTTGAAAGAGAAGGACATTTCCCTGCTTCGTGGTAAATAGACAGGTTCTTATATTTCAAATCTACCCGAGTCCTCAAAGCGCTTTGTACAACCTGCCTCGTTCACCAAGTCTCACAGGCACTTTTGTCGTATGCTTTTTCAATTTAATTTAGCTGACTTTTTTTTTTTTTTTAAATATACCACCACATCACAACAGATGCCTCAAGGAACTGTACATTGTAAGGCAAAGAGCCTACAGCAACTATTAGTTGCTATTGTTATTATTAATTGCTACAATGTGTAGCAATTAGTCTACAGGTTTAAGGACATCACTACTGAAGTGGAGTACAAGCAAACTAGGGCTGATATAATGCTTATTCAAAGTTTTACTTTTATTCAATCCAAGCTCACACACATTATACAGTTTATCTACCCGTAAGCACTTATAACTAAACACACACACACACACACACACACACACACACACCAGGGTTCAGTATCTTGCCCAAGAATACTCGAGTTTTTGGGAGTCTGGGATCGACTCTGCGACCGTCTGACTGGTAGCTGACCAATCAGACCACGTTCTACCACCTGAGCCACAACCGCCCCAGTACAAATCCAAGACTGTCTGAAACTACGCATCAGATTTGGATCGGATCATTCACACATTCTAATTATGTGAAACTTTGGCACTGCTTAATTTGATCAACGATTGATTAGCGATTGTAACAGTACGCATCTTAATGACTCTACTTCAAATAGTTACCACCTTGTCCATTTACCTGCTCAATGTAGATGCCATCCAAGGTCTTTACCTCCTGGGCAGTGGTGGAGGATTTGGGTTTGGTGTCTCCGTATCCCTGCAAGATCAATGACAGATGTGATCAATGTTCATCTCCTATCTTACAACAAAACAGCCAATATCACAATATTTCACTTGCATAAACATTGTTCGAATTTGGAAGCAAGTCACTGGTCAAATTCATCTTCATGTGAATGTCAAAGAGATTTTGACAAGACTGTAGCAAGACTAAAGCACACTACAAAGTTTCAGTGTAACACAAGACTGTGGAGTCTTATGATCGTTTTCCAATTCATCCTCCAACTTTAATTTTCCTGTGTCCCACTTATTTTAAGTTATATTAAAGTAATTTAAGTACTAAGTTGTTTTGCATCCTTTTCCCCTGTTTTCCCTCGCTGCCTACTGAACAGCCATCGGATGGTCTTCTGGTCTTTCGACTTCACAAACTATACAACACACTGATGGCCCTGGATACTCATACTGCAGTCAAAAACAAAAATGCACAAGGTTGGAATCAGGCGGTGGGATGAAATTGTTCTTAGTATACAATGAAGTGCAAGCTGCGCCAAGTTGCAACTCTTACAGTTTAACAAGTCCATTTCAGTCTGGACTGTCAAAACTGATTCCAAAATAACTGACCAATGTGACAGATGCAATGCCTCTTCTTGCAACCTGAGCCACATGTTTCCACTCCTGGTGTAAAATGAACAAATGTTGGACTGACTACTTCATGATCATGTGTAAGGTTTTAGGGACACGGGTAAATGCGGAGCTTTTCATTGCTATTTTTGGGGGTTCCACTTGTTCCCCTGTAGATTACAAGTCATTCTCTGTTAGGAAGATATATCCTCCTTCTCTGGAGTTCACCTTTGACTTCCCCACGTTTTTGTGGCTCAAAGACGAGATTTCTTTAACTGGAAAAGATCAATTTCACATTTAAAAGGTAGCTCTTAATTTCTTTCAAATTTCTTTTATTGGTTAAATTTTTCCAACTATGTCTGTAGTTTGTGTATACCCTGTAAGTTGATTCTGTTAATCTTGATGTTGTGTTTTCAGTGGGACAAACATTTCTTCACTTATCCAGGTGACTTCTTCAGTCTCAGTTTCTCCCACTGAAAACCCAGCATACAGCAGGGGTGGGCGACATATTGAATATAATCAATGTATTGCGAGTTTTTCCATGCACAATGGCTAAAATGACTTTATCATAACCACAGTGTAGAAATTGCCATGGCAATATTAAGTTGTCTGCATGTAATTCACAGAGTTTTTTTTCTCCCACACGCTGTGAATGCATCATAAATCCCCCCTCCCAACTGGAAAACTTGCTACCTGGCGCACTGCTCTGAGCATGCGTGTTTAAATATTGTCAGCGCGAGTTTCAGACGAGCAATGAATGAGACTCGCTCGTCGCTTGGATTTTAAGGAGGATGTCAAACAAAATGTGGTAATTTCCAAAACATGCTGTAAAACTATTGCTGCAAACGGAGCAGTGGCATGAATTTATTCCACCAGCTGAATCATCCACTGCAGAATTAAGACTGTTTTACACTCTGCACGCCAACGTCTCCCCACACACCAGCGGAAATGTTAAACCAGCTGTGACACCTGTGACTGTTCTCGGTCAGTAGTTTTTACACTCAGTATCTAGACTTTTGTTTCTGTAATTTGAGGGCATCACATTTTTTATTTGACAGATTTTATGTTATTAGCACAAAAGAGCACCTGTGTAATTTCAATCATTTTATTTTGTCTCACAAAATATTGATATTTTCACTAACTAAATTTTAATTTTATTTTAACTAAATGTTACTATTTTAACCAAACAGAACTATTGTTCTGTATGTTTTTTGTTCAGGTTTAAAAACAAAAATAACAACAGATTATGTAGACGATGGCCTACAAAGCTGTTAACACTGGACATGTGATGTCTCATAATAACTCTTACCAGCTCTCCAAATGTGGGTGAGGGTCCCCAGCTGATTGTACTCTCATCTGCAGCAATGATGATGCTGCTCTTCCTGATTGATACAAACATGCAAACAGAGTCAGAGCTACGGATGTAGATAAGAAAACAACAAACAGTCCCAAAAGTGTATGTAAAACACTATTAAAAGTGCTTTACTTACATTAATTGTATTGTAAAGTACTATACATACATATTACACATATAAGGTGCTGAATAATGACCCATCTTATCTTAAAGACCTCATAGTACCATATCACCCCAAAAGAGCATTTGGCTTTCAGACTGCAGGCTTATTTGTGTTTCCTTCAGCTTCCTGGTGCCTCTTCTGTGGAACCAGTTCTCAGTCTGGAGTCAGACACCCTCTCTACGTTTACTGCAACAGGTCTATGCTGCTGAAGGCTTCCCATGAGGAGTGTGACGTGTTTTTTCTTCACTCTCTTTTTTCATTCACTGTGTTTTTACGCCACTCTTCATTTAATCAGTTATCCCTGAACCTTGTTCTGCCAGAGGTTTCTTCCTTTCAAAAGGAAGTTTTACCTTCCCACTGTTGCCAAAGCGCTTACTCAAAGGAGGTCATGTGACTGTTTTCTCTGTATTATTGTAGGGTCAACTGTTGTTTTGATTTGGAGCTATACAGGTTAAACTGACTCTAATATGCATATGATAATATATCAGTGTGTGTGTGTGTGTGTGTGTGTGTGTGTGTGTGTGCGCGCACAGTGAACCTTCAAAGGTGAGTCTATAAATCAAAGCGTGAGAGAACTGACCATGAGGAACGTGGTACCCCTTAGCAACACCTATGGCATCAATATAAAAAAAATCCTAGGCGACTTCCTTCCTGACTTATCACATTCACAATATTTTCAGAAAACGTGCCTTGTGATCTTGAGGTGGAGGTTTAAACTTATCTGAGGTTTCTAGTAGATACATCTATGGTATGAATCTACGTCAGCTTGTTCTTGAGTTATCACATCAACAAACCGTCCACGCTGTCCACCCACCTGGTGGGGTCCCCACAATACTCAATCAGGCTTTTATGGCTGAAGGGTAATAAAAACCAAAAGAAAAAAACTAAACCAAACAAGTAACGACAGCACTCACCCACATGCCAGGCTGCGGATCTTCCAGCCACAAAGATCCTGCACAGCTTTGGGGTACATGGTTGACTCTCTAGAAGTATTGGTCACCCCCCAGAAAAACAGCCCACCTGTAAAATACAACATGTACAGATTTATACGTGTGCTCCTCTCACACCTCTCTTTAAAATTGTAGTTTCTGTAAACAACCTTGCAAAGAAAAAAAAAGTTTTCTGTTCTTTAGAAGACAGAAAGTTAAAGAAGCCTTTCTTTTTCATGATTACTTCTTTATGGTTTCAACAATTTGAATACATTAAAAATGGAAAATAATAATCGCAGCTTGTAATGGCTTTTTGTAGCAGGAAATAGCCATGGTACAGTTTTTGTCCACTAGGGCATACACGTCATCATCTGCTAGGCTTCTGCTTCAGTAACGTCTGAGGGAGTCCATCCTCTTTATATTGAAGAACTGGTTTATATTTAATTGATTTAATTCTTCGTTCTGCCAGTGTAATCTTATGCAAATGACTATAACACAAGTCTAAAGTATGAGCAGACTGATAGGCGCCTCTTTTATGCTCCTAATTTCCTTCAAACAAATTTACTGTGCAGCTACAAAGTTACATTTTAACTCCATGAGACTTGTTTCTAAAATGCATTCGGTTTGTCTAAACTGTTGATGGAATGGACTGGTGGGCAATTCTGCGTGCCACATGACTTCACTTTCCTGAACATCCAAGTTAAACAAGAATCTGTGAAAACTAACAGTATCAACGTTCATGCAACCTACTTGAGCGAGACTGTTTAGAGATCTTGTTGCAATGTGACATACCCATCTCGCTGACAGCAAACGAACATTGGTAGCCTGCATAGATCTGACTGGCACCACGGCCAGGAAAGTCAAACAGCTTGACCAGCCGGGGAACCATCTCATCCTTCTGCTCGGTGTGACCGAGGCGCCCATAGCCGCCAAAGCCCCAGGTGAACACGCGCTTCTGAGAGTCCAGCACCAGCTGAAAACACAAACAGCAGCAGTTTGTAAACCCTTTTGCAAAATTAAAAAAATCAATCAATCAATCAATCACTGGCCATCTAATTTGATTTTCTCCTGATAAGACTTCTGGGAATCCTCTCACCGTGTGATTAGCCCCGCAGGCCACGTCTCTCACAACCACGTTAGGCACAGGCATGATCTGGCCATCCTTGGACTTCTCAATGAAGATCGCGACACGACGAGGGATGAGCTCACAGTCGAACTCTATGCGCTGGGCACGAGCTATGAACTTTCCATCACTGTTGTGGCCTGCAGTGACAGAGATGCAGAACAATAAAAAACTAAGAATGGAGTTTATCGTTCCCAGCACATCAGTGCTTTCCAGTGCACAAACTACACTACTGTGTCTACATGATACATATCCCGTGGTATGAATTTCAGAATTCTATGCCGCCTCATTCTCAAGTTATCACATTCACAGACTTGGATGTCCATGCTGTCAGCCCAAGTCTAACCTGGGAAATTCACCATGATGAAAATCATTTGCGTGCATTTAACTACAGTTTTCTAGAATAAATCAGCAAGAAAGGTTTTGTGAAACACGTCAGTGATGGTGAACTGTAATGGGCTCGATATAAAATGTCATTTCATCTTGATAAGTGTGTAGTTTGTTAACATATGAAAACACTTTATTTACCAACCCAAACAGATGCACCTATGGTATCAATTTCAAAATCTCGAGTTAACACATACACAACATTTTTGGAAAACTTGTCCTTGAGGTTGAGATCGCTGAAATTAAAACTGCTCTAAGTTTTAGTAGATGCACCTATAGTAACAATTTAAAACTCCCAAATCGCTGAGGAGTGAAAACTGGTGTCATTGCAAACAATCTTCTGCAGCCTTAAGCAGTTTTAAACTGTAAACAATGTTAAAACATGAAAACACTGTGCTGAGAGCTTACCCAGCTGTCCATACTCTGGGCAGCCGAATGAGTACAGGTTTCCTTTGCAGTCCACCACCATGCTGAATTCAGCACCACAAGCCACCTTCACCAGGGGCTGCCCATTGTAGGAAATCTAGAGAGAAACACAATTCAGTTTTATTTATATAGCGCCAAATCCCAACAGTTGCTTCTAAGTGCTTAATACTGTATGGTGGCACCCTAAAATAATGGAGAGAAAACCACAACAATCAGGCAACCCCAGCAGCCTAACCCCATCACAGCAAAACTAAGGGAGGTTTCAGGGTAACCCGATCCAGCCCCAACCAGCTTTATTAAAAACGATGCTTTAAGCTTATCTTAAAAGCCACGAGTATATCCGTCTCTTGACTGACTGGTTCAACAGAAGAGGGACCTGAAACCTGAAGGCTCTCTCTCCCACTCTACTTTTAAATAGCCTAGCAGGCAGTCTGAGAGGAAGTGATATGGCTCAGCACGAGTAACAATAACTTTAATTGTGTATCACATTTTAACTGAATTTGTGCTTCACAGTTTGAATAAAAGACACACATTAAAAGTATACATGTTCAGACATACAGACCAACCACATGGGGTAAAACATTCATTCCAACATACACACTTAGATGTAAACTACAGCCCAAAATAAAGAGGAAAAGATTAAGGGAACGCTAACCTATAAATGTGTTTTCAGCAGTCGTTTAAAAGAAATCTCACGCTCAACCTGACAGGGTGTTTGGGCACCACAGCCTCACCAACATGATCGCCTCTGGTGGGACTGTTAGGAGACCCTGGTTAGAGGATTGGACAGGTCAGCCGCAATGGTAAGCTCTCTGAAGTTTACCATTGCGGCTGACTAATCAAAGGTCCTGGGACCCTGTTTCTCAGCTCATTCCAGGTGCTGCATGTTTGTTTTTTTATTACAGGTACAGCAGTTTGCCATACATTATACAGAGCTCGAGACTAACTTTTTTTCTTAGGTACACCAGCACAAAAGTTGGGTGCACCCAAATTTTTTCGACCACATCGTTACTTCTTTACTTTGAAAGGGCCTGCTTCACCGCTCCACTTAAGATCAAAGTGGGCGGTATGTGGCCCGTGATGTAAAATGAATTTGATACACATCGATCATAATTTAAGACCAATGCATTAATTAATCAAAGGAGTAATTAATCATATGATTATTGGGGTTTTCTCTGTATTATTGTAGAGTGTTTACCTTACAATATATGTGCCTTCAGGCAACAATTTGCTACATTTATACAACACTGTTTCTGATGCTGGATTTAAGAAATAAGTTCGCTTTTAAAACATGTAAATGTTTTGTTCTTATGTATCACTTTTCTACTCTGCAGGAGCGCTCAAAGTTCTTTATACGATGCCTCATTCACACCTCTTCACACAAGCACTGTTTCAATGCAGAAGTGCTTTCTATCTAACATTCACACACATTCATGCTCTGATGGATGCAACAGAAAGCCACTCCTGTTTGAGGATTCTGACAAGAGGAGGCAGCGGTGTTGATTCATTTAAATTAACCACCTCACTGCTGTAACCAGGTTTCTAGCAGGCAGAGTAAATCAGTAACTTGATTAAATAATTAATCATTTACTCACAAAGACTTAGAAGAGCGAGACCACTATAGAATAAGTTGTGCACAAGAAAACTATAATCCAGGCAAATAATTTCATTTCACAGGATCAATTAAATTCCTTGCATGTAAATTCAATAACCTGCATGTGAACTTAGCAGCCACATGCACAAAGAAGCCACTGTCTACGTGAGTATGTCTCCTTGGTGCACTGCTGCAGTTTCACAGTCTGTGGGTAGCTCTCTGTGCTCTAAATCCTGTATGCACAAATCAACTGATTTCTGAATGCTGGAGGCAGAGCACAAAGGAAGGAGGTATCCTGCTGTGGTCACTTTGATGGACTGTTCAGGTTACGGCTCTAAACTGAGTTACATCGCGGCAGCGCCGTAAGCGCCGTTTTAAACCATATTTGTTTACAATTTGGAAAATAAAGTTAGCAGAATTAACGATCCACAGTCATTGTTTGCTGTGTAGCAGAGGAATTGCTGACAACCAAAGGATTCTAAGGTAAACTATGAAGCCACTGCACTGCTATCCCATTAATTAACAATTTTGTTTTTGTTTGATAATTTTATATAATTGTTTTGAGTTTGTTTTTGTTATTTTGAAACCATAAAAGCTATGGAATAGCAGATTAACTGTATTCATTTCCTGTGACTGACGAGACTTGGACAGCAGTGACACCTACACCACCACACTTTATCATCTGATAAAGGAAGGAAAAGTACGAGTTACACCCTGGCTTACCAGTGCTGGGGTGAGGACTGCATCAGTCTGGTTGCCCTGACCAAGCTGGCCCAGCTTGTTCTCTCCAAATGAATACACAGCGCCATCCTCTGAGGAGACAGAGTACCATCAGCAAACATGTTAAAAGCACAGAGCCATTACCGACTGGATTTCAGTTTGGAAACCTCCTTCGATGACCCGTGCAATCAAACCAATAATGCGTAATCCAATCCCAGAATACACTGGTGTTTCATTTCAACAAGCGGCTGTATTACACGATCTTGTGGCTGTTCTGCACAACCACTGAAAACAGCTGCTGTTGTGCAAGGAAAACCCACACAGTCCCCAGTTAAGCCTACCTGTGAGTGCCAGGGTGTGATTGCGTCCACAGGCTACAGAAACAATAACATGCTCTGCCAGGGCCTCGATTAACTTGGGAGCTTCCAGGCGCTTGGTGTCTCCATGACCCAGCTGACCTTTGTCATTACGACCTAAGGAAGCAGGAAGACAAGCTCAGTGTCTGATAACACAACCAACACAGACAACCACTGTGCATGTTACTTACCCCAGCTCCACAGCTTGCCCTCTGTGGTTATGAAGAGACTGTGAGCAGCACAGGGGCCGGACACCACGCAGCTAACCTGGACGTCATTTAGGCAGCCATAACGATGAGGGCCCCAGAGATTTTGGCCCAGGTTGCGGAAAGCAGCTAAGAAACACACACAGAACCCGTGTCAAGACCCCACACACACACAAATGCACAACACTGGCACAACGCTCCCTCTGTACCTTATTCTGTTCATAAACACTGCATTCTTTAAGAATGCTGACATTTCTATAAACGGAGCACAAAAAAGAAAGTTTGTGTTTGATCATTTCTTGTAACAATGCTTCTTTGTAATAACTAAGGTGCAAGGTTGGCTTGGAGAACTTTAATAGTTTAACTGCACAAAAAACATTGTCAAAAAAACAGCGTTGACTGTATTTATGTGCCAAGTCAAAAATATACTTTCTAAAGAAAATATTTTTGTTAAATGCAAAAATATATAAATAATGTCAAGTGCAGTCAAAGCTTAACATTTTTATTGGTCTGTGGAAAAAATGTTATATTTTTAAATAAATGCAATTTCATTAACACAATATTTTATATTATTTCAATTTTATTTTATTCAAAAAATATTTCAAGTGGATGTGGTCTGACACTGCCCACGGCCCCCTTTAGACTCACCCTTGCTTGGCCTTCAGTGAGCTTTGTAATATAAACATGCTAAGTTAACAGTTCATCTGCTGACTTTAACGGAGGATTTTTCACTGTGTAAAACAAACAGCGGTGGAGACAAAGTTTACTTTTCTTCAGGTCAGCGTTTGTTGATCAGGTGGTTTGATGAGGACTTTGCTAGCTTTTCCCAGTAAAAGGTTTTAATGGCGATTACAGGAACAGTGCCGCCGGTCAGCCCGACCTCCCGATGTTATCAGCTCCACCTCTCTGCTCTTCTCCGGTGTGTAAACAGACTCTAGAGTGACGAAAAACTAATAAAATGCACCTGGAAAGTGTGGCGCATTATGGCGTGCATTTTTAAGGATGCACTATTCAAAAATCCGTGACAACCACCTCAAAAAACCAACTTATCATACATCTAGTTTCCTTTGAAAACTGCAAGTGGCCAGAGTCAGGAAAGACTGAGAAATCCACTGCTGCAGCTGAGCTGTGGTGTCTTTCAGGGAGAGCAACAGCTTCCCACTCCTGCTGATACTCCAGGACAGCAGTGAGAAGAGCCAGCCAGCTGAGAGATGGAGAGCAGAAAAGACACGCTGTTCTGCCTTTATCAAAGACTGATAGTTTAAAAATAACTAGTTACCCATTTTCAGGTACTATTTAAATAATTCTGTCATTAAAATGGGATGTTTTCAGTCGTGCTCAGGTCCTACAAGCAAAAAGTAAACAGGTACTTAAACGTTCGACAACACTTGAAACATTCAGTTACATGAAACATGGTGTATTCTGGATTATACTACTGTTACATCTATGTATTTGTTGCATGTTATTGTTGCAGATGTCAAATGCTTTATATATTTTACAGTAAGTTCACAATGATGATATTCATTTGTATCATCTCTGCGCTGTTAGAGCCGTTTAAGACTGATATCTTTTCGATCTGGCTTGAAACAGTGCACATATACAAGCACTCCCAGTGTCACGCGAGCTTTTATTTCCTAAACAAAACTTACACTTTAAATTTTTTTTTCCATTTATACTTCCTTTGCAAAAAATATGTTTGTAAATTCTGGATTTGACATAACCAAATAGATTGGAATATAAATACTCACTTCATGTAGTTAACACCATCATCAGCTGGTTAAATAAAGAAGCCCATTCACTCATTTGGGGTCCAGATGTCAGCATGAATGAACCTATTTCAGACTCTTTGGCTGCAATGATTTTTTTAACCCCAGGATCACACAGACTGTGATGTGTACGGCCAGTTCATAGTGAACAGGCTGCATCATCAACTGACTTCTCTACTGCAGATGTAAACTAATCAACCACTTATTGATTTTGTCTGGGTCTGTATGCCCCTGCATCAGTTCTGCACCATAATGAGAACAGCAGTCAGGTAAAGACAAGAGCATCCACACAGCAAACAAAAGCACTCACATGCACAGAGAGTGCTTTTTTTTTTGGAGCCAATTTCTTTTCATGTTGTTTGGGAAACTGTTGCAGTCATTTATTGAAAATTTTGCAAATAAATGAAAATACAGGAAGCACAAAGTCTGTGCAGTTCTAATGAGCTTGAAATGAATATTTGATACATCTTTGTTCTTTGCTCTCCTCTATGAAGATAACACCACACACTGCTGCATCTCTCTCGACCTCCTCCATAGATACCAGATATTGTATATTTGCATTTGTCACTCCTTAAGACCTGCTGTCACTGAATTTTGAGGAAGCTTGTGAGAGCTTTCCTTAGTAAATCAAATTTTTGCCGTTTCTGTCTTGAACAAAGGTGACGACAGGATTCAGGAAAAATTGACTCTAGAGGGTAAAGAATGGCTTCTTGACAGCCACACGTCTACTTCTGATGAGGCTTGGCATACAGTAGACGGATCAACTGACAGGCCAGATGCATCTTTTAGATCCTGTGTTGAGTCTTTGCTTGATTATGTTCCTATTTCTTATGGACATTAGTTCTTGAAGATCTCTGAAAGCTTGGAGGATTATTGTTTACAGCTATTAAGCAAAGTATAAAATAGAAATAAGACAACTCAAGATTTTTGAGGAATCATTTTCAATGAGTAGTTAGTACTTTTAACTGGTTGTAATGAAAGATACAATCAATGTGACTCAAACTGCTCCAATGTTACAGGCTTAAAGCTTTCAACATGTCCTGATGTTGTCTCCACACTCTCAGATGTCCAACTAGGGGCTAAATTTGACGAGTACCTGGAATCTAGTTAAGTGCTAGTGGTTCAGCTTCCAGTGCAACAAGTCTGCAGCAGTATATCACAGCTGATAACAATTTGTCTAGATGATGTTCAATGATTTCTCTGCCCAGGATATGCCCCTAGTGCCCCTGAAGACAACAACACTTGATCTACAATATGGTGAAGAGATTCTTCATGGAGGAAAAAAAAGAAGATACCAGTGAAAAAGCTGTTGACGTAACTACAAATGGAACAGGCGTCATTGTGCAATGTAAAAATTACACAGATTTCCCAACATTTCTACATTACCCCCGCACCATTCAGCAGCAGGTGATACATGCAATATGACAACTCCCATCATAGAGATCATAATTAGCATCTGGAACTTTTAGCTGAATATGGTAACCTGTTACAAAACACAAAGATCCGATGGTGCAGGCGGGGGCGAGTTTGGCAGTGTTTTTGTCACTTTTGAATTCACTGAGTTAATGCAAACCCAAGATGAAGACATCTCACTGTAAATGCATTTAAAGCTACGATGAAAATTCTCTCTGTACATTTACAGAGGAAGAAAAAATCCCTGCACTTTCCTTCTGTGCAGTCAGTGCAGAATAACAATGCTTCTGCATCTGGGGCTTTGGACGAAGCTGCAGACAAGTACGCTCAAGTCTTAAACAGACTCGGGCAAGAGTTTGAGAACAGGTTTAGTGACTTTGATCGACTTGAGCCATGTGTGTGTTAGTCATCTGAAATCATTTCATGTAAGTGTACATGACATGCACTGCTGAACAGCTAAGTTCAACTTGGATGCTGGACAAGATTAAAATCCTAACAAAATGACCTCCACACATCTACAAGACTCACCAGGCTTCCCACTAACAGATATTTACAAAGACGTTGTCAGTAAAAGACACTGTAGTTCTGTTAAACTCAAATATTGTACAAAAATGTGATCAGTTCAAATAAAAAAAATGTTACATGATTTGAAGTTGTGACAGTTAATGGTTTCTTAAAGAAAATCCTACAGAAATTGTTGTGATTTTAGACAAAATGCTACAAATGCGTTCATCCATAACAAACTGTCAAAATATTTACAAAAATATCACAAGTGGAAACAGACTTTCAAATGTTGATACAGAAGATTCGCACAAATAAATAATGTTGTGTATTTAAATCTGCGTTTCCCAAATAATTGCAAATATTAATTCTGGGGAATCCTCGACACTACTGCGATCAGGTCACCCGCTCTCAGATAGAAATATTAGCACTAAAGGGGAACAGCTGAACTTTGTTATTCAAGATATCATACAAGTAGCACCTTGTACTACTCTGTATGCTTCAAGTAACTCTCAGTTTAACAAAAGGTCGGTGACCCTTGACCTAAAGCGCAGTATAGGTTGACCTTAAAACTACCAGCACCATGGAAGCTCATGAAAGGTGTGTTTGTATCAAACAACAGACGTACTGTTTGATAGAATAGAAAGGTAAAAATAACATTTTGTAGCTTTGATTATGCACTGAAGCCTTTTCTTGATAAAAATAGTTTCTCTAACAGGCTCAGGACTACAGTGTGCACTCTCTGTACAAGGACCTCAGGAAGCTTCTTAATCACGCCATCATCACCAAAATATTAAAAATGACTAGATGAGTCATACTCCCTAAGAAAACGGGATACACGTGGCCATGCCAACATACAAAAAGTAGACTATCCTGCGACACAGGTACATTATAGGATAGCCATTTGAATGGTGTTTACCTTGCTGTTTGGGAACCTCCTTTCTTCCAATCAAATCCCAGTTGGTTGCCCCAAAGATGAGCAGTTGGCCCTTTACCTTCGGGCACTCGAGTTTCTGCAAAAAGAGGACAATAACTATATAAAAAAAACAAAAAAAACAATGAATAAACAAAAAATAAATCTAATCTAAATTTCCTGGGTCAAAGGGAAAAGAAGGTTTTATTTTGTATTATTATTTAGCAATCACCAAACAGGAACAGCTTTAACACAAACTTTTCATACAGCGAATATTTCTTTTTAAACAAGAAAAACTATGAAAAAATGCTGATTAAATTTCATATTACAGGTCAGGCTGTACTACGAGAAGGGAAAAGCATAAACACACATGCTGATGAAAAACAACAAAGAAAGGCGAATGGTTTGACTGACGGTCATTATCAGGTAATAACTGAGAAATGTTTGTAACACAGAACACTTTAACTTTCAAAAACCAGTCAGTCTTTGTTTGATCAAACGCACTATTTTCTCTTTCACGTCGTCTGCCACAGTGACCGGTTGGAGACCAGACTTGGTGGTGGGTTTGCCGGATTTCTTGTTGTTTTCCTGCTCAAAGTCAAACTCGTCATCACTGCTGAAATCCCTCTCTCTCCTTTTCCCGCTGGCTCGCTTCCTTTTCATCCCACCATTCCCTGAGACATCTGTCACCTTCTTGCGTGGCATCTTTCAAACTCAAGCTGTTTTCTGTGGAAAAGAAAAAACCACAGTGTTATTCAGACCACATGGAAAATTAATTGTCAAAGAAACAAAGGCTGTGGAAAAGACCAAACGAAGGCTTGTTGAATAAAACTACTAACGTGTTAAATTACAGAAACACTTATTTAAAGTACAGCACAACACAATAAGATGTGAATGAAAAACCCTGTGCAGGAGTTAATTACCAAAAACTTCAACTCATTAAACTCGTGGGCTGGTTATGGCGGAATGGACGTTATTAAAAATAACTAAATGCTTCAAATCGGTCTTTTGTTAACGTAAACTTAAGAATTGGCGAACTTCACTGGCTACAAGTTCACACGCTTGAGTTGATGCTGCCAGCACTATATGTGTGCCGTTATATAAGTTTGCCACATTCAAGAAGCCCCAATTCATCTCTATTGTTACGTACAAGCTAATAAAATCTCTCCGGTTTTCTTAAATTACATTCTTAGTGGCTGTCTAATACTCGGCTATTCGACATTGGCGTCGGGGGAAATACACAAACAAAAACAACCACCTAGCTTGTTATGCACACACACAAAAAAACAGCAAACTATAACAGTGCACCGGTTTAAGTTTGCGAGCTAGCTGCTAGCCTCATTAGGCTGAGCGGCTAACCTCTGTCGCTCTTTGTTCACATAATGGTTGGGTACCAAGCTAGCTGATGTGCTAACACACGGCGTACGAAGTTAAATAGTTAGCCGCTACACAAACAAGCTGCGCAAAGTTTGTATATTGTACGAAAACACCAACACTCTCGAACCCACCGTAAAATAATGTCGCATAAAATGGGAAAAATAGACGACTTGATAGGTTTCATTAAGCTAACGTTACCTCTCTACTGTATGCTAACACACATTCTAAATAAAGACATAAACACAAACACTCTATAAAACGATGATACAACATAAAACTTTATCCACGTTTTCTTGGCTGGAAATATTTTTTAATCAGCCCAGGTACAATCTGTGTGATTTCGGGAAATATCATTATTAATTTTAGACAACTAAAAATAAATCAGATACCGGCGATTTCCTGATTCAGCGGCTCTCTGTCCGTCTCCGGTTTGATTGATTTGAACAAAAGAAGCTGCAGTCTGCTTTTACACCACGTGGTCTGTTTTTCGTATTCATACAGGAAGCCGATACACACAGGGGTGCCGCCGGGTGATATGGGGCCCCGTGAAGAAAAACAGCACTGTGGCCCCCACCATGTTCATATTGCAAACCATGCGAGCCCAAAAATATAACACTGTGCAGACATCAATATTCTGCTTGGATAATTACATTTTATGACTCTGTGTAAGCTTGATGAGAGATTTTTAATGTTAATGTTTGCTAATGGTTGGTACCTTATACTAAAAACAAATAAAATATACTAATTTTGCTGTACATGTACAATGACAATAAAGGGCTATTCTCTTCTATATAAATTAAATAATGCTCTGGATATGTTTTTTTTCAAACAAAGTATTGCAACATGAAATTTGTCTCTGTCCTGAGACCTGGTGGAAATAAAAATAGATTTTAATCTGTTTTAGCTTCCTGAAAGCTCTCACCCAGGGCTCTAGAGTGCGACCAATTTGGTCGCAAATACGACCAAATTTTTCAGTGGTGCGACTAAAAAAAAATATTTGGTTGCACCTGTGCGACCAACTGTTCGGGTAGCAAAAAAAAAAAAAATCTGCAACCTTCCCTGTGGTCAACAACAGACACACATTTTGCCCCTATCGTGGACTAAACCAATCAGAGATAGTAAGGGGCGGGACCTCTCTGAGTGGCCGTGGTCCAGTTGAAAGTGCAGGTGGAAGTGGGAGGTGAGTAACTTGAATAAAGCGATATCAATTCATTAAATCCTGAATCGACTTTTAAATATAACTGTGTTTTGCCAGAAACGCCAGATTCTCAGATCAAAGCTCACAAAACCATTTCAACAACAACCAAACAGCAAATGAGAGCAGGTACACGGATTCCACACAAAGACGTAAACACGGAGCGGAACCGACGCATCAGAATTAACTTTGTCTTTCTCGGCTTTCTCACCCGACGGCCCGTAGACGGACACGCTGTCGGAGCTTAGCGATTCTGATGCGTCCGGTCCGCGCTGTGTTTACGTCTTTTTGCGCTGATTCTGAGCTGCAGGTTTTGTCTCTCTCCAACCAAAATTCACCGAGCCAGCAGCAAAAGAAGCAGCAAACTGCGCTTCACATTTGATCAATGTCGTCATGAATTTTGCTGTTTTGCTTCCACGACTATTAAAATCACACTCCATGCACAGCTAGCTCTCTCTCTATCTCTCTCTGTACTTCAAGAACAGTTTCCCGTCTCCAATCTCTGTTTTCTGTATTATTCATTCGCTTATTACCCACCAGTCTACCGTTGTTTACAGCGCTGTCGGCTGCTGTCTTTTTCTTTTCTTTTTCTTTTTTTCACTTAAATGACCTCGGACAAGAAAGCCTATTTTTTCTGTTGTTCAATACTGAAGAAATTTAAACTTTATATGCAGAACATTGTAGAATATTTTTAAGGTTATCTGCTATAAAAAGCCAGACCAGGAAAATCTCCTTCATGTTTTTCTGTGTTTTATTCTCAGTTACTTTCACACAAAGGCATCTGCTGTGATGTTCACAATTCTGATGGAAGTCAGTTCTGATAAATGATCAGAATTATAATATTTCTGACTGTCTGAGGCTAAGCTGAATTGAATCGGGATGTTGAAAACCGGAATCGAACGGATTATAGAAATCAGTGATGATACCCAGCCCTAGTGAGCAGCCTAGGCACGACAGAAGTGGATGTAGCTGTAATAGGAAAAGAACTATTGCTAACTTTTCTGTTAAGTTAAGGCCTGATCCTTCTCAAAATTCATAGCCAGTGCTCTGACACGGTGTCATCAATCTTTGAATGCTGAAAAAGCACAGTGTATCCAGAAAAACACATTATATTATATAAATTATTATAAAATTTGTGTGCGCCTAACTTTTGTGCCGGTACGCCTAACTTTAAAAAGTTAGGCGTACCGGTACGCCCATGGCAAAAAGTTAGTCTAGAGCCCTGTCACCACCTGCAACAGTCAAAGGCAGTGTGCAAAATACACCCAGAGCTGTACATCTCTAAAAGTTCTCTGCTCATGTTACAAAATAAATAATGTGTAGAAAAGTATATTTCCCAAAGGGCCTCCTGCAACTTTGGACATCACCTACTTCTTGGGTCCTACCTCTGCTTGCCACACAGTACAACCCCGACAATAGCAGCCATGGCAGTTTGTCTTCCTGCACCTGTTGGCTGTCTTACAACAGTCCCAGCATGGGAATAATCACTGCCTAGAATAGAAATAAAAACACCTTAATCTGTTTTATTTTATCTTATTTTATTTTTCACTGTGATTCATTCATTCATCTAATTTGTTTTTGATTAATGTGTGTAGACATGAGTGATTGTGTTTATGAATACTGCTGTGATGGTAACTGTATTTATTTTATTAAGAAATAATATTTTTTTCATATGCTTGACTCGGGTGTTTTTTGGCAATAAGCTCTCTAGCTTTGGAGCAAAACCCTTTGACATGATACTGAAGATAGAAGGGTGATAGAAGTGTTGCACAGCAAACCTCGAGGGCCGGTGCCCCTGCAGGTTTTAGATCTCACCCTGGGTCAACACACCTGAATCACATGATTAGTTCATTACCAGGGCCCTGTTTCAGAAAGCCGGTTTAGTGCAAACTCTGAGTAAGTATACCCTGAGTTAATGAAAACTCTGAGTTTTCTAAACCCGCTTTCTGAAACAGACCCCAGGCCTCTGGAGAACTTCAAGACATGTTGTGGAGGTCATTTAGCCATTTCAATCAGCTGTGTTGGATCAAGGACACATCTAAAACCTGCAGGACATAATTCACACCAACACCAACACTCAAACCACTTTCTGAAACAGCGAGGCTTCAGACTGCAGCCATCGTTAGGTGTCAACAACATGATCGGATGTCACAGGGTCACAGTTTCAACCACTGTCCAAACTGTGAAACCTAAAATTAGTTTTGGTTTTTTTTGGCTTTTTTCTCTGCTCATTTTTGTCATGCTAGAGTATAAACGCCACAGTATTTATAAATCCATTGTTCGCCTTTGGACTTGACTTCTCTTCTATTGGTTATCCCTACACAGAAGAGAGAGGGGTACTGGTGGCCATCACACACTCTTTCTCTCTAACCTTCTTCCTCACAAGGATCAGCACACAGTAAGCATTATAGCATAGAATAGAATGGAATAGAATAGGTCTTTATTGTCACTGTTACAAGAACAATGAAAGGCAGTTTGGCATTGTTCCATGTGTGTGAAGTACACAATAGTGTAAGTATTTACACAGTAACACAGACAAATTTACATTTACACAAGAAAGATATGTACAAGTTATACATACATCTGCATACATACGGATACATTGATACATTGAGTGTGTGTGTTTGTGTGTTTGTGTGTTTGTGTGTGTGGGGGGGGGGATGCTGCTGTTGCACATCGAGTGGGGTGGGGGTGCTGTTGCTACTATAATAATTACAGTTTAAAAATGTAGGAATGTTGGTTGCAATATAGTAAAAATAAAAATACGGTCTATAAATAAGGTGTAATGTCCATGAGTGTTGGCAGTGCAGTTATCCTCCAATCAGGGTGGAGGTAGGGCATGTTTGATAGCCTGTGGGTAAAAACTTCTATTGAGTCTGTTTGTCTTTGAGATGATGAACCTGTAGCATTTACCAGAGGGAAGGGGGAAAGTGAGTGTCCAGGGTGCGAGGGGTCCTTGATGATGATGCTGGCTTTCTGCTGAAGTCTGCCAGTATAAATGTCTCTGAGGGGGGTTAGTGAGGTGCCAGTTGCCCGCTTGCTGCCCTCACCACCCGCTGCAGTTTCCTCTTGTCCTCCGCGGTGCAGCAGTTGAACCAGAGTGTGCAGCAGTAAGTCAGGCTCTCAATGGTGGAGCAGTAGAAGTTTACTAGCAGTCTCTGGGGTAATTGGGCCGGACACAGCTTCCTGAGAAAGTACAGCCTTTGTTGTGCTTTCCCTACCTGGTGGGAAATGTTTGTGGACGAGGTAAGGTTGCCGAGATGTGGACTCTGAGGAACTTAAAGCTTTCTAACCTTTCTACCTTCTACCTCCTCCCCATCAATGTAGAGGGTAGAATATCTCAGAGAAGGTTAATTAGGTAAGTATAATTTCAGGTTTTGATTATTTTTTATTTGATTCTGCTTTTGCTCTGCTCCTGCTAAAGTCCTTTAATAAAATACTCTGCAAATAAAGTGTAAATTGTTGACATTTCCTTTGTGAAGCAGTAAAGATAAAAACTTGAGTATTAATCTACATTAATATGAACAGCTCTCACTCCAGCAGTTTAAAAGTAACAGACCCTTGGGGCTTGGTCCAAGCCATTAAATTCAACCCAGTCAGTTACCAGGTACACAGATCTAGAGGTCAGCTGTCCTTAACGGGTGTGGCTGGTAGGACCAGGCCTGCAAAGCTACTCAAGCTCCCAGTTTTTAATCAAAAGAGGGAGGGTCGACACCCAAAGGGCTTCGATCACCTCCCCCATTGTTTGTGAATGTTAGACAAAAAGTGTTTAAGCAAAAAAGTGCTTGTACTTAATACAAAAGTGCTTGTATTAAATGGTGTGAGTGGGTGAATGAGGCATGCTGTATAAAGCACTTTGAATGAACTGGGATATTACTTGAGTGTACTGATGCAGCTGCAATCACAGCATTGTCCTCTGTTCAGAAATGCTCTTTCCCGTTTTACATAAATGGCGTTCTCTCTTCTTGTTCGTCTGTTTTGTTACATTTGTTTAGGCTCAGGTTGTTTGCTTTCCCGAATGATAGATCATGCATTTCTCCTGGCACGTAAAAGCATATGTTACTCTGTGCTGGGGGTTGGGCACATTTTAACGCTGGTTTAAGGTACACATCAACTTTTAATTGTCCCCTATTACTAATGAAAATCTCACTATCAAAGAAGTCTAGCATGTCCCCGTTGGTAAACTTGATTTGTTTTTTAACCAGGTTAATGTGATCAGTGAATTGTGGCACGTCTTGAGATTTAATTTTGACCAAAAGTCTTTGCCATTGTTAAAAATCTGAATTCCTGTGGATTTTTACTATTGTTCTACTTCACTTATGCCATCTGCATTTTCTTTTCAATATATCCACATACCTGAACCGATGACTTGGTGGTGTTCCAGGCTAGGATAACAGAGCGCTCTTTTTCACTTCCTCTATATACAAATTGGTGTCAGTAGGTAAAACTGGGGAACCCATGGCACATCCATGTTTCTGCCCGTTAGTACTGGCCCTTGTATGTCAAATATATGAAATGAAGACAGTTCCAAGAGCAGACTCACTTGAATCGGTGCTGATCCTGTTGCTGACGTTGGGACTAGCCTGTAATTTCTTACAAACCTTTGGGGCTTTCAAACCCCAAAACATGCCAAAAACTGGTCCACGCTAAGGATAAAGTCTTCGGTACAAATAGTGTATGCTACTAAGTGTCAGGGGGATTTATCATCTTTCTGGGATGTTACCTGAGTCTTTGCTATTGCTGGTATCAGAGGCTGTAAATCCAAAACTATTCTACATATCTGTGTGGAGTAAAGGATAAAACAGAAATGTGTGTGGAAATTATACAATATACAATAATGGGGGGTTATAAGCCCTAAAGATGAAAATAAATTCTAACATAAGCAAATATGTATCCACTAGTTAAATTTGAAGTCTAGTATTTCTTTTTATTTCCTCCACTAACTCTAAGAAAATTTACTTTTTAAGGAACACGGTTGAGTATTTAGTAAGTGAACTAAACAACTAAAGTTTTGCCATATTGGTAAATAATAAGCTAAATTCCACCAACATCAAACTCTGATACAAAGTCAATTACAGTTACTTCAATGAGTAAAGCCCCAGAACACCTGCAGCAATAACCATTTCACTCACTGTCAAAGCCTCATATCACAGTCGCATGTTAAGCTGCAGGCAGCTGCTGCAGTACTCTCCTGAGCGATAGGTGTCGCCACTCAGACAGTATCTCCAAATAAGCGTCTCAGCTTCTTGCATAATACAGTGCTGCTCGTTGACTTTGTTAGTTGTTCCCGTACACGACTCAGGGGGACGATGCCTTTCAGTCTGTGGTACCGTGTCTGTGGAACCGTCACCACCACCACATTTAGTTGACTCTGTGGATTCTTTTAAAAAGCAGCTATAACAAAAGGCTTGCTGTTGAGAATGTTATATTGAATTAATATTTACTTAAAACTTAAAACTACATGCTTATTTTACTGTCTTTATTTAGTTAATCATTTTTGTAGCCTTTTGTGTACAGTGCTTTATGACCACTTGTCTGTGAAAAGTGCTTAATAAATAAACTTTACTAAACCTTTTCTACACAAGCAGAAAAGACAAAACCAGAAAGCAAGACTTTGTTTTGTTGCAAAATGTTTTCCACAAACTCAAGTTTTCCAGCTGTTCCAACACCTAAGCTTCTGCACTGGAGTCTGTGTTGTATAATTGAAATGGTAACAAAAACCAACAGGATTGTACACTTGTGTTTTCATGCCAGCTGCGGTGGCCACAGCACAACGCACCATGTTACAAAAATTGAGAGGTGCAAGGCTGTGTTGCACAACGCATGATATGATGTCTAAATCAGCATAAAACATCCAGTAGACAGACATAATGCCTCCATAAGGCCTGCCTGACACCCATCAATAAAAGCTGCCATCACTTCCAATATTAAGCCTTAATATCATTTGAATGTATAACATAAAAAAGAGGGGGAACTATTTACCTATCTACCTAGATAATTTTCTAAACATATTTTTTATTGTTATGTATTTCACATTTTGACTGGGTAAAGATTTGGGCCCCAGCCTCAAGGGGCCACTGAATGAACCAGTTCTTCATATTGGATACGTATTTCCTCCCCAGCATTGCTCTTTGGGTTTGACAAGTAAACAACAAGCTGAAACTCAATATGAACGTTCATAGCTGAAGGCTCAACTGATATTGATCCTAAAGTCGTTTCCTATCACACACACTTTTCACATTTCACTGTTCCTGCATGTCCACGATGACTCCTGGGGCTAAAATCTGTGAAATTTCCAAAACAAGTTCAGCAAACTACAAATGTACATTTTTTAAATCCAATTTTTTTTAGCAAAAAGTATAAAATACAGTGCTACACAGTACCAGCTGTACTGTGTAGTACTGTGGCATCACAGCAAGAAGGTTCTCAGTGTTTTGTGTTCAGTGTTTTATTTGTTCCTGAGTAAATCAGTTTGGCTGAGATTAAAGTTACAGTTTACACACAGCTGAATGAATGTCAGACTGAAAACGGATTAAACAGAAGTGTGAGATGGTCAAGAATTTACTCTAAAAAAAGAAACTTTTTGAATGCAGGATATTTTATTGACACAGTTTAGCAGGAGCAAATCAAAAGCATAATCAAATATTCAAGCAATCAAATAATTTGAATTATACTAATCCAACCAACCTACTCGGAGCTAATGCTGACTTTGTTTTGATCTTTAAGAGGAGAGCGGTTGGAGAAGAGAAATGGGCACGCCATGGCTACGATGCGCCTATCTCTGTGTGAATATAATCCAACAGGAGAGGAGCCCAGTTCTTGTTTCCAATCAGAAACAATGGAGAGAGAGAGAGAAAAAGTCAAAAATCATAAATTAAATTAGTGGACATTGGTTGCTCCTGTAGTGTTACTACTACAGAATAATTCCTAACCCCCCCCGTCTCTCCTGTCTGGATTGATTTACAATCACCTCATATCCAGTCACACCTCATCATCATTTCAGTTTCACCATTTATGATTTAAAACAAAGTGTAAATTTGAAATTTTAAAATCTTCACATTTTCTTCTTTTCTATGCTGTACTTTAACATGACTTGTCAATAATTCAATCACATATGAACACTTAGTCATGTATGAATACATGTTACTTCATGTTTCATTCACTTTATTCACTTCTCAGCATAATCCCTTTTAATTCAAATGCAGATGAATACTTTTTCTTACTTTTTTCTTTAAAACTCTGACAAACTGTCTTTGTCAATTACAATATAGTCAATACGATTTTTTAAATTAAATCGTGCATTTCAAAGTCAGACATTCCTAGCTCCTTAGTGTCGCCACCAATCACACACAGCCTCCAAGGCCATCTCCACAGACTGTCAGTGAGAGGCCTGTCTTAAAATCATTACTATAGTTTCTTATTCATTATACTGTTTAACTTTCTACCTGATTATATTCCAGTATTAAGCAATTAAATGTGATTAACTATCAGCAAGATCACATTAGTAGTAGTAATTATGATTCTATGTTCAACAATTACAAGACATATTAGCATTACTTTTATTCAAAATCAGATATAATGATGGGTTGGTGACACATTTGGGATCTTTTCCACATTCCTACAGTCACACACAGGCACTAATCTGTGAAGCTGGATCATGTCCACACACACAAAATCCAGAGAATAATTTTCATTACTCAAACTGCACTCATTCAACATATGAATCATAATTATATTCCTTATCTTTCATTAAGAATAAAGATGATTTACTATTAGCAAAAGCACATATTATGACACTCTACATCATTTTAATCATTAAAGGCTGGGTGTTTACCCTCTCTCAGGTGATGGGAGGTAAGCCGGGGGGACTTCAGTCTCTCTCTTTCCCACCAGTTGACTGTGGGTTCTCTTCAGGTACTCTGGCTTGCTCCCAGTGATATGCAGTTAGTAAGGTTAAGTTAACTAAATTGGCTATAGGTGTGAATGGGAGTGTAAATGGTTGACCATCTCTGTATGTTAGCCCTATGACAGAATGGCCACCTGTCCAGTGTATAGCCTGCCTCTCACCCAATGGCAGCTAGGGTGGGCTCCAGCACCCTATGACCTGGAGCGCAGGATGTATGCATTTAAACATGCTTTTGTTGCCAAGCCAGAGCAGAAGTTGGCTGCAATCAAAGTAATGGAGATTGTACCACCAGGATGATACATATTGGCTGCTGAAGGGAATTCAGTCATTCAGCATTACTCTCTTTTTATGTGCAGTACTGTGCAAAAGTTTTTAGCCACCTCATTTTTCATACTTTGCATCTAAGAATCCAGACGTTCATTCTTTAAAAAACAACAACTAACAAGTATCTTCAGTTCTCCAGTCTTTCTGAAGCTCTTCAAAGTTTTTCTTTGGACATTAGCCACTTTTATTTGTTAAGCCGCTGTGGCGGGGTGTGATTTGTGGCTCAGTTGCAGGGGAGGGATGGACCAGTGGGTTCAGGGTGTGGTGTCAGGGGAGGCTGGCCCACACAGCTGCTGTCCATCACATGGTCATGCTTCCCTATTTCAGTAGGATGCCAGGACCTGACAGGGGAGTGTGTTGCATTAACGAGGTGGCTGGAAAGCTGCACAAACATTTAAATAGTTATAAATAAAGGAATTCACCTGTCTGTAACACTGTGTGCTCAGGTGCTTTCCAATACAGCTACTAAACACTGACCAGTGAAGCAATAAAAAAGTACCTAAGTCAAGGGATGAGCTACCATTGAGTCTACTAACAACAGAACACTTAGTAAAAAAGAAAAAAAATTATATTTATATATATTTTAATATTTATACATATATTGGTAAATGGTAAAATGGCCTGTATTTGTATAGTGCTTCACTAGTCCCCTAAGGACCCCAAAGCGCTTTACACATCCAGTCATCCACCCATCCACACACACATTCACACACTGGTGATGGCAAGCTACATATTGTTTATAATTCTCCTCATTTTGAACCATAATGAGTGCTAAGGTGATGATGGAGGGTGACCGCAGCAAAGGCTTTGGCTTTGTGTGCTTCTCTTCTTCAGAGGTGGACACTAAAGCTGTAACAGAGATGAATGGACGTATTATGGCTACAAAGCCACTGTATGTGGCCCTTGCTCAGCGGAAAGAGGAGCATCAGGCTCATCTAACCAACCAGTACATGCAAAAGATGGCCACTGTCCGAGCTGTGCCCAATCCTGTCCTTAACCCATACCAGCCTGATCCACCCTCATGGCAGCTATCCGACAGGCTCAGAACTGTGCTGCGTTCTCTGCCAAACAGCTGGCCCAGCTGGAAGTTCTGGAAGTGCGCCCTCAGCACTTCCAGAACATGCCGAATGCTATGCGTCAGTCAGCACCCAGGCCTCAGGCCTTAAACACCATCTATACAACCACCACCAACAACAACACCCAGGTCCCACACTGATGGCTGCTCAACGTATACCCACACAGGCACTCAACCAACGCCCTGCAAATGCTTCAGCCACCGCAGCCCCAGTGCGTGCCAGTACAAATATGCTGCCGGTCTCTGGTCCTAGCAGCTGTCAGGAAGCCATTGTTTAGGAATGGAAACAAGGGGAAAAGGCTGAGGTACGCTGAATTAAACAAGAACAGGACTGAAAATCAGTGGCAATAGTTCTCATGGAGTGATGAAAATTTCTAATTTTGACTTAAACTGTTATCATTTGTGACACCAAAGACCCCACAAGTACACATTGTTGCAGTGTTAGTGATGTTTTCGCAGCTGTCTAGCCTCTAGACAGCCTGGCCTCTTCTGAAGACTGATTAGCCAATCAAATTCATCCAAGAAGGCAATTTTTTCCATAGACTCTGGAGACAAGGGAATCTGCCTGTAGCCATTAGTTAAATCCAGTGTCGTGAAAAAATGAGCAGTACCCAACTGGCCCAGGAGCTCATCGACCCAGGGCGTGGGATAACTGAGACACTTTATTCATGGTAGTCAACACAGAACCGTAGAGACCCATCTTGGGGCTACACCACACTCTCTGTGACTCTTCTATTTTTCTCATTTTCAGTCTTTCAGCCATTGGGGGCAGGGATAGCTCAGTAGGTAGAGTGGTGGCACCACTGTAAGGTCAGGGGTTCAAATCCACTGAATGGCTACCCTGAGGTACCCCTGAGCAAGGTACCGTCCCTACACACTGCTCCCCAGGCGCCCAGTGGCTGCCCACTGCTTCACTGAGTGAATGGGTTAAATGCAGAGAGGAATTTCCCCACAGGGATCAATAAAGTATACATTATTATTATTTCTTTCTGAACTATTTTCATCTCATGCTCAGGTAACCTGTAGGGCTGTGAACTCATCGTCATGCCAGGTCCCATGTTAAAATGGTGCTCTGTCAGTGTCATACGACTGGGCAACATACAACATTGTGTGGCTCCTCCTCTGTCCGACACTACCATCTCATAGTCAGTGTCACCCATTCATTGTGTCACTACGAAGGGTCCTTGCCACTTGGAAAGTACCTTTGAGCTCAAAGAAGGAAGCAGTATTGCCTGATCCTAGACCCTCTGTTGTCCATGTGTTGCAAATTCTCTTGTGATAACATTGTGTGTAGTTTTGCTCTCCCGTCCAGGACCTATTGAATTTTGCTCTTAGCTGGGCTTGGGCCTTCCTCCCAGTTTTTAATAATTAGGGTCAACACACCCTGTGTCTTCCTGCCAAACAGTAGATCAAGGGGGAACCTACCCAAATGCAAACAACCGAGGGTCTAACCAGCAATCCCAGTTGTGCTCATCCTCGTAAATGAACTTCTGAATCATGGACTTTGAAATCTTATTCAGCTGCTCGACCAGCCTGTCAATCTGAGGGTGATAGATGCTGATGCAAACATCTTTAATGCCCAGTAATTCATACAGTTCTTTTAGTGTGGGAGACATGAATGCCCTGGTCAGACAGTATCTTTTTTGGGATGCCGACTTGGGTAATTACATGAAAGAGCACCTTCGCCACACTCTTTGCAGGAATGGAGTGCAGGGGCACTGCTTCAGGAGATCCCATTACATAGTTCACTAGAACTGATGTAAAGCAATATCCCCAATTTAAATAAAAAAGACTAAATGTGTGTGACGTGGTGTGGTCTGTGGCTCAGCTGCAGGAGAAGGATGGGGCTGTGGGTTTAGGGGCAGTGCCAGGGGAGACTCCAGGGGAGTGTTTCTAAATGTTGGGGCTTCAGAAAATCAACACAGTGTCAAGCACCTTATCCACAGAGAAAGCTAAAAATAACTACACTAAAATAAACCAACCAGAATACAAATGTAAATAAGCAAGAACTAAAAAAGAGGAGTCACGATATAAAGGAGTATAAAAATCTAAAACAAACAAACAAACAGAACATCAAATAACAAGACTTCAGTAACAAAAACCCCTCAAAACTGGACCAAAACCCAGGACCATATCAAGTTTTGACTTTAGAGCTTGTTAGATTTGCACAGACTCTTTTTTTGTGTTGTGTACTATATTTCCATGTCTGTTTGCACATCGCTGCACCTATTCCCAATTTTCAAAACATCAAGAGAAAAAGGGTGGCTCAAGACCTTTGTACAGTACTGTAAAATGACATTAATTCTATCTAAGACCTACCACATTAATGAAACATCCATTGTTTTTAATAAGCTGTACAAACAATAATGGTCTGGAATGTATTAGACAAAGTTGTTCACAGAACACAAGGACATAAACCTACAAACACAGAGGCCCACACAACACAACACAAGGAATATCTAAAAAGTTCTTCTTCATATTAAGTCAAAATCAAAACCTAAGAAGTAGAAACCTTCACTGATCACATCAACTCAGTGGTTAAAAACAAAGTTTAGGGAGGAGGATACAAAGGATAATGGGTTACCATTCCTGGACAGTGTTGTGCTCACTGACGAGGATGAAAGCCTCAACATTGAAGTTTACCAGAAACCCACACACAAGCCAAGCGCCTACTCTTTAACTCCCACCACCCAACAAAAGTCCAATGGCAGGACATTTCTCTTGTCCAGATCAGGCTGGCTGTTCCACCTGATCACACCCCTCCAGATCTAGCTGTCATTGTCCACATGACTGTTGAAGTCTGTCGATACGAAGTGTGGCATCATCCAGAACCCCACCCAGCAACTCCAAGAAAGTTGAGTACTCTGAACTGTTATTCAGCATAAGAAAACAAACCTTTTGTCTACTGGGAGAAAGCAAGAATACCCACTCTTGCCCACTGCCTCTAAGGGACACTTGAGACTGAGTCCAGTCCCTTGCCAGGAGCCTGGTTCTGGGGCCATTTTCAATATCAAGCCTAAATACTCTGAGCCAATAACTTTGGAAAGAAATTGGACTCAAAAGGGTTAAAAATGTGTATGGTATGTTAATAAAGATTTACAAAAATGTTCAATCCACACACAAATACAAAGCAATTTAACCACATGTAAACAATTTTGCAAATGCATGCACCTAAACATGAATAACTACGGATCATTTACACATAATTTATGAAGTTCAACTTCACACGATTTTCACTTTCAAAAAGCTTTCCGTGCATCTAGATGTCTAAACTACATGTAACATCCTTCTCACTTACAACCTTAAATACGAGTGCACAAATAACACAGGTCACATGCCCACGTGGGGACGAATTTCATGCTGCCAGCTTCACACAGACTCACAAATGTAAGCTGCGTTCAAGATCTTGCTGTCATCTGGCCTTCTTCTAAACAGAACTCTACTGGAAAACATAGATTTACCAATTACAGACACTACACAGTACCCTGTGAAGGTTGATATATATAGTTTAAATAAGCTGTTGCTGTGGATGATAACGTATGCATTTATAACCCTTTTGAGCCAAAATTCTCTCCATAGATAACCACCTTTGTGTGTCTGCTTGGCCTGATTGACACTGTTGGCGTGTGTCTGATGACAGAATGTCGAACTTTCTTTGTAATACTTGGTATGAGTGAGACTTTCCAACTCAAAAGTTCAGGAAGGAAATTAGTATGAGTTGAAATTTTTTTATGTCAGGTGACAACTAACTATGTCTTTTAGCTGTTAAAGCGCTACCTGCAACAAACTAATTTCTCAGATTCTCTTAGGTTAATTTATGCTGGCAGAGTTATTGGCTACACATGCTGGTTGGAGACAGGAACCAGATCAAGTTTGAGTCCACTGCTATGCTGGCTGGGTTGAGGACTCTTATCTCCTCCCTGCAGTCCTCCAATCATGGAGCCAAGGGTACTGCAGCTGCTGCTGTAGGTCTCCATCTGAGCTGCCATTCTCTTGCCAGGTTTGTCTTTCGGTGGCTGTGGCGAAGTTTGGTTCATGAGAAGAGACACTGGAGTGGTAGCCTTCTCGGTCAGACTCTGCACTGTCACTGATGACTGGCATAAGTACACATGGAAGGTACATTCATATTAGAAAAGATACATAGCTTTTCCATATGATTGTTATTCATCATAGTCAGTTTTAGTTTAGTTGTTTTTATTAACATAACACCGGAAGAGGGTTACAAGAATACCATATGACCAATCATATAACTGTCCCACTCTCATATTTTATGTTCCCATTAGTCCCAGTATATACTAAACATTAGCACTGTTTTCTGTAATCTGCCTGTAACACTCTTTTTCCACATTAAAACCACCGAATTGTGAATAACAAGGTTGGGTAATTTTCTGATCAATTTATAATGCGTACAAAATGCAATGTAGACAAGAAAAAATAACATTAAAAGTATGTTTGTGATTATGGTGCTGTGGGGATATATTAATTCATTGCACCAGACTGCTACTGGCAGCAATACTGACTATGAGGTGAATCATGTACTTGCTATTAGATGATAGAGCTACACTATCTGTGTCATATAAGTGTCAGTAAATAAAATTATGTTAAATGTTTTTGCTCTCATAAATGCATTCAGTTCAATGCGTTTTTTGAAGCTTTTTAGCTAGTCAATACAATTCAATTAAAATGTATTGATGCAGTGCCAAATTACAACAACAGTTGCCTCAAGGCGCTTCATATTGTAAGGTCAAGACTCTACAATAACACAGAGAAAACAGAGAAAATGCCAAGAATCATATGATCCCCTATGAGCAAGCGCTTTGGTGACAGTGGGAAGGAAAAACTCCCTTTTAACAGGAAGAAACGTCCAGCAGAACCAGGCTCAGAGTGTGAGGAGAGGGAGCCGAGTTGGTTAATATGGAGAGCCAGAGATGAATAACAATTAAGAGTGGGGGAGATGAAGAGTGGGGCACAATGAGTGAAAAAGGGTGAGCAAAAAAGAAACAGTCAGTGTATCGAGCTAAGCAAGGATTCAGCCCTGGCTATATGCTTTATCAACAAGGAAAGTCTGAAGCCTAATCTGAAAAGTAGAAAGGGTTCTGTTCTATTGGTGCAACAGTATGAGGTCTTTAGATTAAGATTCTATTCTGATGTTAAACATGGGCTAAGGAGGCAGGCCCAGGGAAGGCCGTCATCACACCGGGCAGTAATTGTGTAAATGGCCTGTATTTGTATAGTGCTTTACTAGTCCCTAAGGACCCCAAAGCACTTTACACATCCAGTCATCCACACACACTGGTGACGGCAAGCTACATTGTAGCCACAGCTGCCCTGGGGCACACTGACAGAGGCGAGGCTGCCGAACACTGGCGCCACCAGGCCTTCTGACCACCACCAGTAGGCAACAGGTGAAGTGTCTTGCCCAAGGACACAACGACCGAGACTGTCCAAACCAGGGCTCGAACCGGCAACCTTCCAATTACAAGGCGAACTCCCAACTCTTGAGCCATGATCTCCCTCTACCTCTCCTATTTCAGCAGGTGCCAGGACCTGAAGAGGGAAGGTAAGCAGTGAGCAGGAAGTAGCACCAGAGATGAGTTGGGAAGCCGGATACTGCCGGCCTGCATGTGCCAAAGTGTTTGTGTGCAAAACAGTAATAAAAGAAACCGTACTTCACCGTGACCCTCTGGCTGTGTGTGAGGTCCTTAGTGCTCCAGTGGTGCCCAAAGCGAATCTGCGTGATGACGGATATGTGACCTGCACAACTGGTGGAGGCACTAGCACAAATGGTGGTGGAGCTTGCTATTATGCACTGGGAGCAGCCAGTGGCCACCCATAAAAAACACGTAGAACCAGTCCGAGAGCCAGACAAAGGTACCTCCCACAAAAGAGGAGGCCCAGTTAGTGAATATGGTGGTCCTGGAACAATTCATGGAGGGGCTCCCAGCAGGAATGGCAGAGTGGGTCTGCTGCCACCAGCCCTTGGATCTGGCGGTGACCCTGGCCAACGATCACCTGGCAGCACGGCCAGGGTCTCTAAGGGAGCTCCTGAAGCTGGATGTCGGGAGCCGGGCAGTCTCAGCCCCGAAGAGGAGGTTCCGGAGCATGTTCCAAGCATGGCTATAGTTACTGCAGCTGCTGAACCGGATCCGCATCCCCTTCTGTTTCCACCCCCTTCTTCTGCTGATGCGACTCTAATTTGATTTGATTCAATTCGGTTTTTTACTCAGAAATATTATAATTATGATTTTTTATGAGTACATATCCATATTTTTATATCTATGTATAAAAGCAAAGCTGACACTTGTGAAACTTCATCAGAGGTGGGTGTACCCCTCTTCTTGATCTATAATAGCTGGGATAGGCTCCAGCCTAACTGTGAACCTGAATTGGATAAGAAAAAGATGGATGGTTGGATGGATGGAGAACACTGACACACACTGGAAGATGTGTTGCATTGGAATAGGAAAGAGCTTAGAAAAAGTGCTTAAGCAAATGGGTGTGAATGGGTGAATGAGGCAAGTTGTGTAAAGCACGTTGAGTGCTCAGAGTAGAAAAGCACTGTATATTAATGGTATATTTACCATAAGTCAATGAGAAAATAATGCTAACATCTGGAACGAGATTGTAACATGCTTTTGAGAACCAGTTTTCATTAGCTTGGTGGTTACACTGTGGGTTAATTGGTGTAATACCCACGCGACACAATTGCAGTAAAACATATACATACAGAACACAAACATAAAAATATCAAAACAAAATTGTAATAAATTGATGAAAATGTAAATTTATAGACACCTACAGTTGGTCAGGGAAGATGTAATACAGAAATAATGGGAACAAATTAGTATGAACCTGTTTATATACAACAAATGAATGACTACAGTGCTATTCACAGCAGAACAAACATTTAAGGCTCAGTGTTAAACTATGTAGGACAAAAGCTGGAGGACATGCACGGATGCTTCTCTAATGGAACATATTCAGAATATTAAAGCACTTTAACTCACATTGCTCACAGATACCTGGCTCCCTGCTAACATTTTCTTCTTTCTGGCCATGTTGGGATTCCAGTGGCAAACCAGACTGTCATTCTGCACGCTGTAGTTCTTGTGGCCAATCAGCCAGTATGTATACATTTTGCCCTTACCCTGGCAGGAGAAGACCGCGCGTGAAAAAGGAGCAATGACAAGGTACTGTTCACCAAAAAAAACAAAATGAAAACTAAGCACTGCATATTGTTTGTGTATATGTGGAAATTTTAAGAAATCTCTTAAAGTAGACTTGTGTTGAACATGAAGTAAGAAAATGTTTTATAAAAACTTGGACTAAAGACTCTTTAACAAACATAAAATTTCCACCAAATTTCACTTTTTTGTCTTTTAATTTAAATTTGGAACATTCTTAAAATAAATAAAATAATATTAATGATAACATATTATGGCATAGCTGGAAATTATTTTACCTTAATCTCAATCTCTCCACGAAGCTGCAGCTCATAAGCATTGTCTTTGATCAGAGCCAGGTATGCTTCTGAACTGATGTGGATTTTCTGAGCTGGCATAAAGAAAAATTAAAATCAACAGACATTAAAATCATGTAAAGATTTAAGATTTTCCAGATTTGTATTTGTATATTTGTGCAAGAAAGATCCAAGAAAGCTGTTTTTGGTACCAAATTCCAATACAACACATACAGTCTATTTAGTTTCATTTCATGTCCACTACATTGTGCTATATTGTGTGTGCTAGTGTATACTGGGACTAGCTGCACATACGCAGGCTGGTTGATTCCATTCTAGAGGCTGTGTTGACGGTATCTCCAAATAGACAGTATCTTGGCATCTTGTAGCCCACTATTCCTGCCACACATGGACCTGCATCACAGGAGAAAAAGAAGCAACACTTTACAATCTTCTAAAAAAAACCCTTTAGCACTAAACATTCAGAATATTCATCAATGGAAGAAGATTGGGGAAAAAAGCAACGACATATCAACTGTAATTTTTGTAAAATGTGTGGTGGTGGGGTGTGGTTTGTGGCTAAGCTGGGAGGGGTGGTGCCAGGGTGCCAGCCATCACCTAATTGTGCCTTTCCTATTTTACACAATAGGACACTGGGAGTGAGGGGCGTGTGGAGACAGGAGAAAAGCTGCAAGCAGCAGTCAGAGTGACATTAAAGTGGCTAAAAGAAAGCATGAGAGATATGACTGAGCGACGGCGCGCACTAACCAACCTATGGCTACGTGCATTGCCCAACTCACGGGAACTCGTGCAAACGCCACGACACTTCTGCCGGGTGGATCTTCTAGGCGGATGGTGTGTGTTCTGTGGATGGGCTAAAATCAGACAATTTACTCTGGATGATAAAGTACTTGTATTACTCTCCTTATCCAAATGAAAGTTATTTGCCAAGTGGCAGGGACCTTTTGTGGTCATGCAGTGAGTGAGGGATGTTGACTATAAAGTGGTGCATTCGGACAGGGGTGGAGCAAAACAAATATAGCACCTCCACCCCCTTAAAGGATGGAGAGAGACAGAAACTGTATCTCTGGGGAACCTGGTGAAAGACCGTTGTGATAACCATCTCACGCTGGTTCAGACAACAGCGTTTTCCAGATGCATTCTCTCACTTGCCCATTCACACCACACTCACCACTTTGAAACTCACCCAGGTGTAACACTGTGTTCATGGTCCTACAGATTATCTGTACGTAAAAGACAAGTAGTTCAGAAGGAACTGGCTTTAATGCTGGAGATGAGTGTAATAAGAGAGCTGCACAAAGACGGCTCTATATGCTCGTGCGCAGACTAAAACAAAGTGAATGAGGTGTCATCGCTTATCCCATGACGCAGGTTTTTATGTGTATATAGGCTAGGTGCATGTTAGGTTCATAGCTGCCAGCCATCACCTAATTGTGCCTTCCCTGTTTTACACAGTAGGACGCTGGAACCAAGAGCCATGCACAAGAAGCGGTCAGAGCAACATTCAAGTGGCTGAAAGCAAGCACGAGAGCTGCGGCTCACACAGCTGTGTGTGTGCCAAGCAGTGAAGACTGTCTGAACTGCCATGCTCCATGTTAGACTTGGTATTTTGGGTTTGTCAGTAGCCTCTTGTGTTGCAAAGAAACTGAAATACAAATTCTAGTCAAAATCATCTGTTGCTTTATCCATAAAAGTTAAAAACAGTACCTTTTTCAAATTTTTACAATCTTCCCTTCATGGTTGTCTCTTTGTGCACACCTGGACTGCTCCCAGCACTCCATATAGGCTCCTTATAAGTCCTGTTCAAGAATGTATACATGAACAACAAACTTAAACAGAGCCCAAAGATCAGTTTCTGTGTCAAAACAGAACCAATAGCAAACTGTTTCTTCAACTGAAGAATTGAAACCCTGTTGGTTTACGCTGTGAGTGACTGCCTTGCAAAAATCTTGGCAGCACAGATGCAGCACACTCATCCATTGTCACAAGTTGCAAGAACACGAGAATCTGCTAACATGTCCAAAGGAGAACATGCAGCTGTGGTGCATAAGGAGTAAGTACTTTTGAGTAAGTACTGCACAAGGAGACAACCTTCAAGAGGAGATTTGGCAAATGTAAATCAGATGTTCCTCAGACTTTTATATACTCACATATGTGGAAAGTACAAGATTGAATTAATGCTGAATAATGCTTAAGGAGCTATAAAGACTGTGTAAAACCACAAACAATGTGGACAACTTGAAATTGTTTGAAGAGTAAGTGTATACTGTATGCAAACTAAAAAGCACTCAAATACCTGGATATAGGCTTTGCATCTAAGAGCTACTAAGTGTTATTGAGTTTACCTGATGTCTATCATCTCCAATAAATTTTGTGGCTTTGTTCTGATGGTATACAGTTAAAGCTCTGTGAGGATGCCAACATTTCTATGTTTAAGATTTTCAACAGAATCGTCCTCTGAGGATTGTGAATTGTTGAGGATTGTTGCTTTTTAATGCCATTTTTATATTGTTAAGCACTTTGTGCAGCATCGGCTGTTTGAAATGTGCTATATAAATAAACTTGACCTTGACCTTGAATATCCAGGAATTGTAATCTGATATGGTTCCTTTACTAGATGGTACTTACCACAAAGCACCTGACCAAGGTCACTGTAGTGATTCACATTTTTATCAATCCCCACGCAGATTATAATTTTCTATAACACAGAAAACATCTGCTGTATCTTAATAAATTCCTCTGACCTGTGTGGATGCCAGCTCTGAGCTGAAGCCTCTCATTGGGCATGTGAGGAATGGAGACCTGTCTGACGGCTGCTACCAGATCCAGAGCCATCTTGGCAATTTCATCCACATGTCTGTCTCCGTTCCTTTCAGGTAGGCCGCTCACCACCATGTATGCATCTCCTATAGTCTCCACCTGGATTAACAGATTTTTAGAAATGCATAAAATATACAACCTACTCATGTCTAGGAAAATGCCGGGATCGGTGTGGGATCGACTCGTCTCATTTATATATTTTGCAATACCATATTTTCCACACTATAAGGCGCACTTAAAATCCTTTAATTTTCTCAAAAATCAACAATGCGCCTTATAATCCAGTGCGCCTTATGTATGAATTCTGGTTGTACTTACTGACCTCGAACTGATTTTATGTGGTACACGGCGCTCAAAAATCTGTCAAAAATGTTTTAGTACGACTTTGGTAAGCTACGAAGCCGCACCGCCTGATGGATTGTCGCAGCATTACGGCTACCGTAGTCAGGAGCCTTGCAGAATAATCTGGGTCCAAACTCTGCTTCAGGTCCCAAAGTCAAACAAACACTGCAGCATCACTGAGAGTTAAAAACTGTCTAAATTCTTTCATCTTTAACAAAATGATCAGCTATGCTGCTTTACCAGGTGTAACAATTAAGTTTAACATCCAGGCATCCATGAAAACAGAATTTATTATATTTAACAGAGTTAGAAGTTAGCAGGAAGTTAGCTCGCTAGTTTCCACCTAAACATGATATACCATGTTCTGACTGAGAGATTTCTGAAAATTTCTGCTATCACTTAAATGAAGGACCCTCCAGCAGGAACAGAAGATGAAGAAGAAATGAAGACAGAAAACTACATAAATGAAGACAGAAAACTAAACAGCAGTGATGTTTGTAGGGTTACTGAAGTTGGGCTAGCTGGTATATAATGATGTGCTATGTGATCGCGAGCGACACAGCTATGTTAGCATAGCATATACACAGTGAAGCTGGAGGATGAACGCTAACTTTTTTCACTCGATAAAAGTTAACGTGAGGGTTCCCGATGGTTAGAGACAAATGCAATCACATGGCAGGATGCTGTGAACGGACCAAACTTCAGTCAGGAGAACAACTGAGAAAATCCATTCACAATACGAGGTTAGTCATTAATATACTGCAACGACATTAGGAATCGATGGTACGGAAGTGGAGGAAGCAAGAAGAATGAGCTGAGTAAAGTTTGACTAATCTGACTGTTTTGTTTTGTTTAATGTGCCTTATAATCCGGTGGAGAGAGAGGTGGTCAGATTGTCCCAGGTGGGGTAGGGGTGTCGCTTTGCAGGTTTGCTTGATGTTACTGTACACGCGGTCCAGTATCCTGTGCCCCTGGTAGGACGCTTAACATGATGGTGGAATTTTGAGTTTACCGATTTCAAACATGGCTTATTAAAATCCCCAGCAACGACAGGGATGCCCTCAAGCTGGTCTCTCTGCTGTTTACTAATGATAAGTTTTAGGTGATCCCTTACCAGAGTCTTTGTTGCAATCCTGGCGGTGAAACATCAGATATTTGTGGATGGAGCCAAGATTCAGTTATAATCAGTAGATACCACGCCCGGACAAAATGGTTGTAGTAAATCTTTGATTGTAGCTCTTCCATTTTGTTTGTGTGGGATCTGTCGTTAGTTAGGAAGATGAATGGAAGCAGGGGTTTGTGTTGCTGCTTTTGCAGTTGGACACGATAGCCAGCTCTGCATCCCAGCTTTTTATTCCTCTCCTGCCATCTCTTGCTGTTCCTGACAATAACCAATGGAGCTCCCGGTGGTCTTGCAATCCTGATGGATACTGTGGGTCCAATCCAAATAAAGTCTAGCTTCAGGCTGAGGTCAGTGTCTATCAGTTCCTGACTACTGAAAGTGATCAGTGCATTGCAGGAACTAGCAATGAAAAAGCATAAAAAACACAAAAAGAAAAGTGCTGCAGCACGCGTCCGTTTGCATTTCAATCTTTGAATTTAGCTTATTTGAAACTTTAGTAGGATATAAACAAGGTACCCTAAAGTCCAAGTTTGTGGTGAGAGTAGCCAACAGTGAAATACTGAAAATATTCTTTGAGACTAGCTTCACACTGGAGTACTGCATTCCAAGTGAAGTATCACAATGACAACTATGTGACAAAGTACCAACATCAGGTCAGAATCAAATCACTGCTATGATCCGTCCATATTTGCGAACTTAGCAGAGGAACTTTATAGCATTCTCCTGTTGTATGGCGACACTTTCACATCATCTGGTATGTAGCCAGTCTATGATAAGAGCAAGACAATAGCATTTAACGCAGATGAAGAACTGATTCTATGTGACAGTCTTGTAACTCTTGGAGAAAAAAAAGTTTAAAAATGTCAGAAGTTTCATGTATCTTGGTGTAGTGCAGCTGCAGGGAAGGGGTAGAGCAGAGGGTTCAGGGGCAGTTCTAGGCGCACAGCCACAGTGTGCCAGCCACTATTTTAACTCAGTAAAATGCTGAGACCGGTCATGTTCAGAGAGTAAGGACAGCAGCAGTGGAAGAACGCTGGAGGAAAAGCTGCAAGTGAAGCACACGTGTAAAACAGTAATTGTGAGAATAAACGCGACCTGTTCAGTTGAAACTGAGAGTCTGGAGCTGGATGGTGGGTTTCCCATGACCGTGGTGTTACATTGGCACCCAACTGTGCCTATCACACAAGATGCAAGGGAGCTGGCCAACATGCACCAAGAGCAAGAGACAGCACCACAGCAGTAACTGGAGACGCTGCAGGCCCAAGCCGAGCAGCACACACAGGTAATAGGAGAAATAAAGTAAAAGTAAAGTTTATTTATTAAGCACTTTTCATAGACAGGCAGTCACAAAGCGCTGTACACAAAGGTTAAAATAAACAGAACGTTTGGTAACAAAATCAACAATATAGTCAATACAAAAGGTTCCATATAAATAAAAATGTAAAATTGAAAAAGGCGTTGATCAACAGAAGTTCTGTTTAAACAAAAGTTTTAAACTGCTTTTTAAAGAATCCACAGAGTTAACCAAAAGTAGTTGTGGTGGTCGACTGTTCCACAGCCTTAGTGCCACAGACTGAAAGGCTGGAGGATTTGTGGCTCCGTACCTGTTAATCCTGTCTGTTCCTGCTGAAGGGTCCGAGGAACCTCTTCATCCATCTTCTGTTCCTGCTCGAGGGTCCGAGGAACCGCTCCAGCCATCTGTCTGGAGGGTCAGAGGAACCATTTCTGTTCCTGCTGAAAGTCCCGAGGGGTCGCTCCAGCCGTCTTCTGTTCCTGCTGGAGGGTCCAGGGGGTCGCTCCAGCCGTCTTCTGTTCCTGCTGGAGGGTCCAGGGGGTCGCTCCAGCCGTCTGTTCCTGTGGAGGGGTCCAAGGAACTTCTTCAGCCATCTGTTTTCGCTGGAGGTTTAGAGGAACCGCTTCAGCCGTCTTCTGTTCCTGCTGAAGGTCCCGAGGGGTCACTTCAGCCGTTTCCTCATCCTGCTGGAGGGTCCGGGGGGTTCGCTCCAGCCGTCTTCTGTTCCTGCTGGAGGGGCTGGGGGGGTCGCTCCAGCCGTCTTCTGTTCCTGCTGGGGGTTCTGGAGAACCACGCCAGCCATCTGTTCCTGCAGGGGGGTCCGAGGAACTGCTTCAGCTGTCTGTCTTCGCTGGAGGGTCAGGGGAACCGCATCAGCCATCTTCTGTTCCTGCTGGAGGGGCCGGGGGGTCGCTCCAGCTGTATTCTGTTCCTGCTGGACGGTCCGGGGGTTGCTCCAGCCGTCTTCTGTTCCTGCTGGAGGGGCCGAAGGGTCGCTCCAGCCATCTTCTGTTCCTGCTGGGGAGTCCAAGGAACCGCTTCAGCCATCTGTCTTCACTGGAGGGTCAGAGGAACCGCTCCAGCCATCTTCTGTTTCTGCTGGGGGTTCTGGAGAACCGCGTCAGCCGTCTGTTCCTGCGGGGGGGTCCGAGGAACTGCTTCAGCTGTCTGTCTGTCTTCGCTGGAGGGTCAGATGAACCGCTTCAGCCGTCTTCTGTTCCTGCTGGAGGGTCCGGGGGGGTCGCTCCAGCCGTCTTCTGTTCCTGCTGGAGGGTCCGGGGGGGTCGCTCCGGCCAGCCATCTTCTGTTCCTGCTGGAGGGTCCGGGGGGGTCGCTCCAGCCGTCTTCTGTTCCTGCTGGAGGGTCCGGGGGGGGTCGCTCCAGCCATCTTCTGTTCCTGCTGGAGGGTCCGGGGGGGTCGCTCCAGCCATCTTCTGTTCCTGCTGGGGGGTCCAAGGAACTGCTTCAGCCATCTGTCTTTACTGGAGGGTCCATGGAACCTCTTCAGCTGTCTTCTGTTCCTGCTTGAGCGTCCGAGGAACCGCTCCAGCCATCTGTCTTTGCTGGAGGGTCAGAAGAACCGCTTCAGCCAGGTTCTGTTCCTGCTGAAGGTCCTGAGGGGTCGCTTCAGATGTTTTCTGTCTCTGCTGAAAGGTCCGAGGAGCCCATCCAGACACCATCAGCGCCACTAGATCCTCCACCGTTGCCTGCAGTTCCACCACCTGCAGTTTCCACACTGTCGCTTGCAGTTCCACCACCTGCAGTGACACCAACTGCTCCATCACCTGCAGCTGCCACACCTGTGCCATCTCCGTCCTTCACGTCCTGCTTGACTTCGTTCAGCTCCTCACTGTCGCCAGCCACTTTCCAGACTGCTGGCCGGATATCTTCGCCGTCATGGTCGGCCTCCGGACTTGCTTCGTCTGCTGCCTTTTCCATGGCCGGCCGCCGGACCGGTTCAGTCACCTGTGCCGTTGCCACTTTCCTTGTGGTTGGGCCCTGAACTGTTTAGCAATGGACTGTTGTGCTGTCGCCTTCCAGGTTGGTCACCTGAACTCTATGTGAACGGTGTCCATGAGCTTCAGTATTTTCTGTGGAATCTGTTTCCTGTTCCTGTTCCTGCTCATCATGTCCTGTGTTTCTCTGGTTATCATCTCATGTTTCTCTCCGCATGTTATAATTCAGGTTTGTTTACTGGGTTTCCCAGTTCAGAGTATTTCTTAGTTCTGTCCCTGCCACCCTTGCTTTTGTTTGTTTTCACCTATTGTAAATAAAGCTCACTAGCATCACTGCCTATGCCTGCATTCTGGGTCCTCACGTCTGCCGTAGCAGCCGTGACATGTTTTATTGTGAAGGTCTCATGTTTCCATGTTCAGTGTGTCTACCTGTGGCGTCACGTTAATTCGTGTCAGTTGTGTTCCCCGTGTGTTCTCACAAAGAAGTGCGGACAACTCGCAAACCCAGGGCTGTTGCTGATGATTTGGCCAGACCATTTGTTACCACAGGCAGTATATCGCTACTTGGACTGCCAAGTACTATCAGACCACTTCTGGACATGGTTCCTGCACCACTACCTGCCCGCCGTACTCCCTCTTAGTGGCAGTCAGATACAGCCCTGCTTCAACTGGGTAGTGTTTTGATAATCGCTGATCCCAAACTTCCCAGAGCTTCACATGGCCTGTAGGGAACATTGGCAAGGTGATCCCTGGCAGCCTTATTTGCACTGCAGAGGTTAAAGTGATGTACCATACCTATGGATGACCTGTGAGGTAACCTCATTCGGCTGACTGCTGTTCCGAATGAAGATTTATACAATGGATTTAGTACTGCAAACTTGCCTGAGCAGGTCTGGGGGTGGCTGTTCTGAAGATGTCATTTACTAGCCTGTCCACAAGGGGCAGCTGTGTACTGTATTTAGTGCAGATGGATCAGTGATAACCGGTTCAGCCATGCAGTCTCTTGGTTGGGGGCTTCATCAGATCCACAGTTTGTGTTCCTGTGTGTGCATCCAGAGAAATGTAAATTGTAACGTTGCAACTGTTCAGTAAGGCGTGCAGGCTGTGAACAACTTTTCAGTTTCTGATAAACTTTAATGTGCCTTATATTATTGTGTGTATGCATGTGAACCACATCTCTGTGCTGCCTTAAGAAGCAGTAAACCCATCAACTGTGTCATGATTCTTTGTCTGCATTGAGCCTGGGGGAAACATAGGGAGTGCATTCGAACCGATGTGATTATCACCAAGTGTAGCTGGCATGGTAGTTTAGAGCCTTCACCACAATAGCAACACAGCATAATGAACAGGATCCATACTGTCTTAATATCATTCTTTGCAGCAGAGACTTCAGGCTTCAATGATGGCTGCAGATAGAGAACCAGGGAAACTCAGCTGCAGCTTTTCAGACTGATTAGTAGTCTGAGGAGCAGCCCAGAACCCTGCTCTGTCTCTTCTGCAAGTACTGCAAAGGTTCTGTTGAGGTTTCCTTGTGTGTAACGGCACACACAAAATACCTAAAACAGGGAGGACTAGAATGTATGCTAGGGTGTTACTGATTGACAGTGCATATTGTTACTGAAATCTGTTGAAGCCTAAGCTACAACCAAAATTAGGCTTTACAGAGGTATACCGAAAGGCTACAACTACTAACTAGCAGATTCAATACATCTGCATAAGTGCAGACACCCCAGATTTCAACAATGTATAACAATGTATGCCCAGAGACATGCCCACAGAACAAGTAACTAAATAAAGAATTATTTCAATTGAAGTCAAAAAAGTGATGAAAGTGGAAGTAAAACTTGGGTTACCTTGTAGACATCATAGGAGTCAATGCGCGTATCAAAACACATGTAGAGGTTGTTGAGCATCTTCACAACTTGCAATGGAGTACAGGATGCAGATATAGAGGTGAAGCCCACAATGTCTGAGAAAAAAATGGTCACCTGGAACCAAAGGTAGAAAAGTAGTTCCATTACTATATAGAATTACTGTTTGTAGTGGAAATATAGTAGAAAACATCTAAAAGAGAAATAAAATCTTCAGACGGAGAAAACGAAGTTGAACTTGTACCAGAATTATGGGAAGATAAAACTACAGAGAAAAAAAGGAACATCTTGTGATCCAGAGTGTATGGCGTTATGTGTCAGACATGGTGACCGCAGTGTTGTGCCATGGGGATGTATGGCTGCTAAAGGAATGTGCCACTACTGTTTACTGTTGATGCGACTGCTGAGAAGCAGCAGGATGAATTCTGTAGTATACAGGACTACACTTTCTGCTCAGATTCACCCAGATGCTTATAAACTGAACTGAGTGACTATGAATAACAACCAAAAGCAATTTTAAAGTTTCTCAAGGCAAAGAAACTGTTGATTGCTTTGTTGTCAACTCATGAGAGCATGCTTTTCAGTTATTAAAGATGAAACCAAAAAGAGAGAGACACACAAACAAGCAGCAGGAGAATGGCTGTTGTAAAGGCCTGGCTAAGCATCTCAAGACATGAAAGGCAGTAACGGAGGATGTACATAGGTTCAAGACTTTAGGCAGTCACTACCCGAAAAAAAAAAGTTTACTTGGATATTAGGAAACATTCTTGTATTAAATTTTTTTAAATTGCTTACAGATGTTTTCAGATGAAAGATGTCCAAAACCTATGGGGCTACACACATGTATATATATATATATATATATATATATATATATATATAAAATTCGAAAGAAGGGACTGCTCTCACAGCTAGAGATTGACGAGGTACAACATAAATGCTACGGCAAGGGGGAGCCAGGACGCCAGGTCAGGGGGGAGATATCATCACCCCCACCCGAGATTGGGTACCAAGCCCCAAGTGCGACAGGAGAAGGATCGTTGAGTGCGAGAGGAACTGACCTGAAAGATAGGATCATGGCCAAGTTTGAAACCTGGACCCCCGTAGCCGGTTACCAAGATTACGTGAAGTACCCTCAGAAGGTCTGCTAGATGATGTTAATGCAGCACTACGGATGATACCTACAGCCACGCTTACCGACACTAACAAGCTGATCTACAATACGGCAGCAATGATCAGTGAGATGCTTGGCTACAAGTTCAACAGCCACAAGGGGCAGTACCCTCCATGGAGAAGGAGGCTAGAGGCTAAGATCAAGGTAGCACGGAGGGAGGTTAGCCAACTATCGGAGTTGCAGAAAGGCGCGATGAGGAAGGTGCCTAAGAAGTACAGGAATCTGTCCATACCTGAGGCCTTGGAAACTGCCAAGCAACGACTCACAGCCTTGGCCAGCCGCTTTAGGAGGTACACCAGAAAGATAGAAGACAGGAGAATAAACCAGCTGTTCTCCACGGAACCAGCCAAGGTGTACTCTCAGTGGCAGGGGAACAATATGAGAACAGCACCACCAAGGCTGGAGACGGAACAATACTGGAAGAGCATATGGGAGAAGGACGCAACTCATAACGGCAATGCTCAGTGGCTAGTGGATCTGAGGGCAGACCATAGCGACCTCCCTGAACAGGGTCCAGTAACCATCACAGTGGCAGATATCCAAGAAAGGGTCTCCAGTATGAAGAGTTGGACAGCACCAGGCCCTGACATGGTTCACGCCTAATGGCTGAAGAAGCTGACTGCACTCCACGAGCGTCTGGCAGCACAAATGAACCAGCTGCTAGTTGACGAGAGACACCCGGAATGGCTAACTGAAGGCCGGACAGTCCTGATCCTCAAGGACCCCCAGAAGGGACCGGTCCCCTCCAACTACCGACCAATAACCTGCCTCAGCACCACGTGGAAGCTCCTGTCAGGCATCATAGTGGCTAAGATGAACAGGCACATGAGTCAATACATGAGTGGGGCACAGAAAGGGATGGGCGAGAATACCAGAGGTGCAAAACACCAGCTACTGGCAGACCAAGCAGTCAGCCGAGACTGCAGGACCAGACTGACCAACCTGTGCACTGCCTGGATTGATTACAAGAAGGCCTATGACTCAATGCCCCACACCTGGATCCTGGAATGCCTAGAACTATATAAGATCAACAGGACCCTGAGAGCCTTCATCAGGAACTCAATGGGGATGTGGCGGACAACACTGGAGGCCAACTTCAAGCCCATAGCACAAGTCACCATCAAATGCGGGATCTACCAAGGAGATGCTCTGTCCCCACTGCTGTTCTGCATAGGCCTCAACCCCCTCAGTGAGATCATTAACAAGACTGGCTACGGATACCGACTACGGAATGGAGCAGTTGTCAGCCACCTCCTGTACATGGATGACATCAAGCTGTATGCCAAGAGTGAACGAGACATCGATTCACTGATCCACACCACCAGGATATACAGCAATGACATCGGAATGTCGTTCGGGCTGGAGAAGTGTAGTCGGATGATAACAAAGAGAGGGAAGGTAGCCAGAACAGAAGGCAACATTGCAGACATAGAGGACAGTTACAAGTACCTGGGGATCCCGCAGACGAATGGGAACCATGAAGAGGCCGCTAGGAAAGCTGTAACCACCAAGTACCTGCAGAGGGTCAGGCAAGTCCTGAGGAGTCAGCTGAACTGTAAGAACAAGATCCGGGCTATCAACACCTACACCCTGTCCGTGATCGGGTACCCTGCTGGGGTAATAGGCTGACCAAAGGAGGAGATAGAAGCCACTGACATCAAGACAAGAAAGCTCCTTACCATGCATGGAGGGTTTCACCCCAAGTCCAGCACCCTGAGGCTGTACGCTAAGTGGAAGGAAGGGAGCCGGGGACTGGTGAGTGTCAGCACCACAGTCCAGGATGAGACAACGAACATCCAAGAATACATTGGGAAGATGGCCCCAACTGACCGAGTGCTCAGTGAATACCTCAGGCAGCAGAAACCCAAGAAAGTGGAGGAAGGCGAGGAACCATCATGGAAGGACAGGCCCCTGCACGGTATGTACCACCGGCAGATAGAGGAGGTGGCTGATATCCAGAAATCCTACCAGTGGCTGGACAAAGCTGGACTGAAAGACAGCACGGAAGCACTAATCATGGCAGCACAGGAACAAGCACTAAGCACAAGATCCATTGAGGCTGGGGTCTATCACACCAGGCAAGACCCCAGGTGCAGGCTGTGTAAAGATGCTCCAGAGACAATCCAGCACATAACAGCAGGGTGCAAGATGCTAGCAGGCAAGGCATACATGGAACGCCATAACCAAGTGGCCGGCATAGTGTACAGGAACATCTGTGCCGAGTATAACCTGGAAGTCCCAAGGTCAAAATGGGAGATGCCCCCAAGGGTGATGGAGAATGACCGAGCTAAGATCCTGTGGGACTTCCAGATACAGACGGACAAAATGGTGGTGGCTAACCAACCGGACATAGTGGCGGTAGACAAACAGAAGAAGACGGCCGTAGTGATCGATGTAGCGGTTCCGAATGACAGCACTAGGTGCGGTGACTCCCAAACTAGGCGAGTGGCTCCAGCAGATCCCGGGAACAACATCGGAGATCTCTGTCCAGAAGAGCGCAGTCCTAGGAACAGCTAAGATACTGCGCAGGACCCTCAAGCTCCCAGGCCTCTGGTAGAAGACCCGAGCTTGAAGGATTGACCGCCCGCAGGGGCGAGTGGGGAATTATTATTTTTTATTTATATATATATATATATATATAACTTGGCAGAAGTTACACTTACAGCTTATAGTCTGTAAGGACAATCAGCATAGAGCATACAAAATGAACAGTCAAGTCTCCAGTTCATGCTAATAAATAAATAAATAAATAAATGGAAAACACCAGAGTGTGAGGTGACAGGTGACACTTTAGTGTACAGTGGTTCCTCGCTATAATGCGGTTCACCTTTCGCGGCCTCGCTGTTTTTTTAGGTGCAATTTTCCATGCCTTTTTTTTTTTTTTTTTTTTTTTTACAGTGTATTGTGTTCTGCGTCCTGATTGACAATGGTCTACAGCCAATCAATCTCGTGCCGTGTCTCCTGTACAGTACAGAATGCGTTCAGCTTGTCAAATTTACATAAATCTTTGTTCGCTAGCAGTGTGACTCTGAAGTGCTGTACTGTATGTTTGTAAGTTTTCTCCCCAACAAACACAACAATGTCGACAAAATGGTGTGTCAAAGGCACCTGCGGTAGCACCCAAAAGGCACAGGAAGATTTTATTTTATTTTTTTCAAAACAGTAGGGCAGGGTTTTTTTTAAAGATGTTTTCTAAGCTTTTCTTTTTGTTTATGTCTTCTGTGATCTTTGGGGCTTGTTCTGAATTCTCACAAGAGGACAGTGTTGGCCAGGTAAATGTAGGTAATAAGACTGGGACTAGCCAGGATGACTCAGCCAGGACTGGTGTCCTACACCACCACATGTGTGCTGCTTAGCTGTCCAATCCACTCAATACTGCTGAGGTATGAGGTATGTACTGTATGTGTGAACGAGAAGCTGTACGTTTTTTTAAATAACCATATGAATTATACTGGTGTTTCTGACTATCGTTCATTGTATTAGGGTCATTTAGAGAACTGTTTGCTCCCAGTGATCTTTCTTCTGCCAATTAATTTTCATGGTAATACGATAACATGACATTGAGACTAACTGACGACTGTTTCCTCTTTTGTTTACTTACAATTATTTTACATATGATTTGACAGTGCATGATTTGTCAACTTCTATATTCTTCCCTCTCTGATATGTTAAGTTTGTTATTTTAGCCTAATAATGTCCTCCCTCACTAACATCTCTTTGAGCCTGAAAAGCCTCTTCTTCTTCTTCTGGGTCATCTTTTGGCTGTTCCCTTTTGGCGTCACCACAGTGGAGCATCTCCCTCCATCTTATACTACCTGTGACACACCAACCCTCTTCGTATCTTTCTTTCCTGTAATATTCTCGATATTCACAAGCTATTGTGAAGAGCTATTTGTGTATATGAGCTATTTGTATATATTAGAGCTATTTCTTATATTTTGTAACTTTGAACTAAATTAAATAATACAATATATTCCAGTTTGTTACTGTTCTTATTGTCTGGGAGCAACTGTAACCACATAATTTTCTGAGGTTTCAATTATGATTTCATGACAAGCCTCCTCTTTGGTCTTACTCTTTTCCTCCTGCCTGGCAGCTCCATAGCAGATCAACATTGGTCTTCTGCTTGACTATCTCCAGATCTGCATAGAAATTTCATTGTCCTATATTTGGATGATTGTTTTTGAAATGTTTAGATTGTTTTTTTTGTATATTGAAAGCTATGTCAATGATTGAACATGAATATATAAATAATTATTTGTGTGATCTGTAATTTGGAACAGAAAATGCAAAACATGAAAAAAGTCTTAGTATTGGCTAGTTAAAAAAATTTTTTTTAATCAAGCAGTTTAATTGAGTTAGTGATACCAGGAACCATAGTAGTCCATGGTCACATTGAAGGATCCCTGAAACTGCTGGCTAAGAAAAAATGGGTCCCGACAAAACGGTGTTCCTGTCTTTGGGAATGCACAGCAGTGGCAGACATGGGCTGAGGCTCACCTGCGGCTACCTCCAGCGGACGCAAGGCAGGTCCCGTGGGTGCGCAGAACCCAAACTCTACTACAGCAGGTCCCTCCTGCGCTCTGGCCACCGCCGACCTCTGACTCCGGCTGCAAGGGACTCTCCCACATGCTGTCCGCTGGTTTAGGTCAAGCACCACAGTCCAGCACCTTGACCCCCGGGTCCGGCAGAGCAGGTCCCTCTGGTGCTCTGTCCAATGGGTTGGGCTGAGCAGGTGGTGGAAACTGAGGTTGCTCGACTGCCCTCCTCTGTGGAACAGGAACAGGTGAAGGCACCTGCCGGTCACCAACCGCCTCCCATCCGTGGATGGGGGTGAGGTCAGCAGTCCGGATATCAGCCACTCCACTGCAGTCAAGGGACACCGGTGGTGTCGGCCAGGAGCAGACCTTAGCAGCCAGACTCTATATCACGTGTATCTGGCACTCAGTCCGGTTCTCCAGTTCCTCCACCTCTCGGGGCGACACCGCTGCCTTCTCCCTCTGCGTGGCCACCAGCTCAGCCACCATTTCAGGATCCAGTTCAATCCTTTTATATGCAGGGGAGAAAGATGCAGCTCAGGTGTGTCCGCCTCCCCCGCAGCCTCACCACCGACCACGCCACAGAGACCTACCACAGGAGTAACACAGCATCACTGGTCAGTAAAGCCCAACAACAACTACTTCCTCCGCAAGCTGAGGAGAGCACCTCAACACCCATTATGAGCACCTTCTACAGAGGCACTGTTGAGAGTATTCTCACCAGCTGCATCACTGTGTGGTATGACTCTTGCAAAAAGCTGCATCGAGTAGTGAGAACATCCGAAAGGATCGTGGGCGCTTCTTTTCTCTCCCTCCAGGATATCTATTGCACACACCTCACCTGAAAAGCCCTCTACATTACAGGTGACTCCACTCATCTGTCCAACAGCTTCTTCAGTTTGCTGCCATAAGCAATGCACTTGATTTCTTCTTATGGTTGCCTTTGTCTTCACAGTTACCTTCATTTCCCACTTACTAACCTTCAGCACTTCCCGATTCACTAAATTACCTCCATCTGTGCTCTTCTCTCGCTCATTTTCTTCATCAGCTGATAAAAGTACCCCTTACATCTTATCAATACACTTTTTCATCCCTTTACTAGTCAATTTCCCTACATTTTATGTTAGGTCTGTAGTAAGAAGCGGACCCAAACACAGTGGTGATTTCCCCAAATTCCACACAGTGCTTGTGTCCATGGCATGAATCGTGAATCTTCAATTCTCTGTACAATGGCTCCGCCCCCATGACAAACTCCATTCCCAAATCTTAGTGAGAAAAAAAAACACATCAGTCTATCGGGCAAGCAGTGCGCACACAAAGTTTTCACTAGCAAACAGGGGCTTTAATGACGAGTAAACTCAACGATCCGGCATCGACTGAAGCTCAGCCACACAGTTAAGTAGGGAGGCTGCTGACGATGACAATCAGCTGCAGCTGGTGAGGGCTGATGAGCAGCAGGTGTGGCCGACTTCAGCGTGCCAATACTTCTCGGTCAAATGACGCTTGAAACCAGACTTCCGGACACACACATCAAAACACAGAAACACACAAACAGGGTAGGGAACTGGGAGGTGAGCCGAGACAAAACAAATCACAAGGACACAACGGGCAGGTCGACCGGCGAGGACATTTTAATTCACTTCCATGCCTTTCATTCTCTCTCACCGGTTCTGAACATGCATTCACCCGCTCCTCTAGTTCTGTCTTTAACCAACAATATCACAACCCAGGCCCTGACCGGTCGGGTATTGAAATGTTGATGATGTGCATGTTTGGTAAAAAATCAAACAGGGGCATCTGGGCTTGTGGCTGGCATTAGGACTACACTGGCTTGTGGCCATCTTGACTTTTTGATTTAAAATCCACTGTAGGGTTGTGTGGAGGCAAAATTACAGTCTTTCTCCAGCAAATTTTGGACCTGACTCTATAGGCTCATCCGTACTGGCTTCACCTGGGATACATGAAAAACATTATGGATCTTGATGTTGTGGGAAGATTCAAATAAACAGTTACAGGGTTGATGATAGACTGCATTTCAAAAGGACCACTCAGGGGTGCATACTTGTAAGAGAGCCAAACCTTCTGGCCAGCTTGGTAGGAGGGAGCTGGAACACAACGTTGATCAGCCAGATGCTTGTTCTGTTCCACTGACCTGAGGAAAGCTGCCTGTGTGGTCCTCCATAAACGGTGGCAGCGGTGCGTGTGTTGCTGCATGGAGGGTACAGCCAGTTCTCCCTCTGTGATGGTCAGAAGAGGAGGTTGGTATCCCTGGGACGCCTCAAAAGGAAAAACTCCAGTGGCAGCTGACATCATGGAGTTGTGAGCATACTCCACCCAAGTGAACACGTCATCTGGCTTGATTCGATGAGGCCACACAACCGAGAATGATTTCCAGCTCCTGATTGGCCCTCTCCACTTAGCTGTTGGTCTGAGGATGAAAACCAGAAGATTAACTGACTTGGGGCTCCAGTTCTGTGCAGAACTCCTTCCACACCCGGGAAGCGAACTGGGACCCCGATATGGCACAATATCCTGAGGAATGCCACGAAGTTGGGACACATGATCAGTAAGAAGTTTAGCAGTTTTAAGGGCTGTGGGTAACTTTGGTAGAGCAATAAAGTGGACCGCCTTGTAAAAATAGTCGATTATGGTGAGGATGGTTGTGTTACCTGATGAAGGTGGCAGGCTGGTGAGAAAGTCTAGAGCAATGTCAGATAACGGCCTCTTGGGTCCAGGCAGTGGTCGAAGCAGGCCAGCGGGAAGAGTGTTTGGCACCTTATTTTGTGCACAAAAGGAACAGGCCCCCACTTATTCTTGTGCGTCTTTCCAAAGACGGCCACCAAAACAGATGATGGGGAAACTGAATCATGCGATTCTTACCCGGGTGGCAGGCGAATCTAGCCACGTGTTCCCAGTGGATGACCTTGCCTTGGACCGCAGTGGGGATGTACAATTGGCCCGTGAGTCCAGACCCCAGGTCAGGTTCATTCTGTTGAGCCTCCCGCATCAGCTTCTCAATCTCCCAAGTGAGGGAGCACACTATGCATAAGGAGAGTAGGATGGGCTTCTCCTTTTCCAAGGCTTCCTGGTGCAGCGGAAACTGACACAACTTATTTATTTATCGTATTTCAAGATCTGGGCCTGTAGGTAATAGTGAGGTTAAATCTGGCAAAAAACAATGCCCACCTGGCTTGAAGGGCGTTCAGGTGCTTGGCTGCCTGCAGGTACACCAGATTCTTGTGGTTCATCCAGATCAGTTTGTTGAGGTCCGCTTGAATCAAGATGGGAGCGGAGGAGAACAGCTACTTGAGCTGGTTGAAAGCCTGCTAAGCAGAGGGAGACCACTGAAACAAGACTCTTCATGAGGTGAGTTGGGTGAGGGTTTGTTACCACTTTGCTGAACTCTCTGATAAACAGTCTTTAGAAGTTTGCAAATCCCAGGAATGTCTGTAGCTCCTTCTGATTCTTTGGCTTGGGCCATTCCACCACGAACCTGATCTTGGCTGGATCTGCCTGCAGCTGCCCCTGCTCCACAAAGAAACCCAGGAAGGAAAGACAAAATGGTTAATGGAGTCCTTCATCACATCATTCACCATAACCTAAAAAACACAGAAGGTGCATTGGTTAGCCCAAAGAGTATGGCTAAATACTCAAAGTTGCCCAGGTGAGTATTAAGCATGGTCATCACACTTTCGGATTTGAACCAAGTGGTAGGCGGTTGAGTTTAGAAAAGATGGTGGCCTCCTTCAGTAACTCGAGAGCTGACGAAAGCAGAGGTAAGTAAGCGATATTTATTTTTAACAGTGATCTTGTTTAAGCCATGGAAGAAGTGCAGGGACAGAGAGTCTTGTCTTTCTTTTTGACGAAGAAAAACCCTGCCCTAGGATTGGACAGGCTGTATAGCCGGCTAGTTGGCATATGGTTCGTGTATCAGGAGTGAAAGAGACAGATCTTTAATAAAAACTTTAGCCAGATCATGAGACACATCAAGAATGGTAGAGAGGTCCGGTTTAGTTAACCGCTCGGACAGTTCAGATACTGCAACGCAAGGAACAGCTGATCACAAACAGTTTTCGTGGCACCAAGTGCTCCACCCAGACACGCATCCTTGGCCCAGTCAATCTGTGGATTATGCTGGTGAAGCCAAGGATAACCTAACACCAAAGAGGCACTTGGTGCTTGGAACAGAAACAGGCTGACCTCCTCCACATGGTTGCCTGACTATGAGTTATGTTGGCTAATTGAGACCCAGTAAGGGCAGACACCTTTTTCAGGCCCCTCTTCTGTGGAACCAGCTTCCCATTTGGATTCAGGAGACAGACACTATCTCTATTTTTAAGATTAGGCTTCAAACTTTCCTTTTTGCTAAATCATATAGTTAGGTGACCCTGAATCCTCCCTTAGTTATGCTGCAATAGACGTAGGCTGCCAGGGGATTCCCATGATGCATTGAGTTTTTCCTTTCCAGCCACCTTTCTCACTCACTATGTGTTAACCCTTTAAAATTGGTCGGAGTGGGCACGCTCCGTTTTGCGTAACTATTTTTAAATCCCTGTAGAACTGCAACCACATAAGCTAGCTCAATAATTTTTTTTGCATAAGAAACCGGAGGAGTTGTACTTACATCTTATGCCATCAGCTTGCCCTAGGTCACGGTTTCCTTCCACATATAGCTTTGCAAAAATTGCATAAAAAGCACTTGCAGCAACAAAAACATAATATTCCAGAAACACGCTTCGCCGATCCGATCAGCTGTTCATAACACTTCCTAGTTGGAATAGAGGTCAGCGTGAGCTATCGCATGTCCGCCATTACCTGCCCGAAACCGGAAGTGACGGCATTTTCACGGAAAATGTAGTTTTTTACCTTTGGGGCCTTATAAGCCTACACTGGTGTTTTTAAAAGTCATGTTTGACTTTATGCTTTTCTGTATAGTTTCTGGGATGCTTAGAACTCAAATTGCACTGCTGGAAATAGTTTAATTTGATGCACATGCAGGTTTTTTGCAAATTTGTATTATAATGGGGTGGCTGTAGCTCAGGCGGTAAAGCAGGTCAACTACTGATCGGAAGGTTGGTGGTTCGATTCCCCTAGTCTGCATGCCAAATATCCTTGGGCAAGATATTAACCCCAAAATTGCTCTCCGATGCATCCATCGGAGTATGAATGTGTGTGAATGTTACTTAGAAAGCACTTAGATCAATGTGCTTGTGCGAATGGGTGAATGCACAAGTTGTGTAAAGCGCTTTGAGTGCTCAGAAGAGTAGAAAAGCGCTATATAAGAACCAGTCCATTTACCATTTAATATTTTTTCTTCGTTTTTCCTGCAGTATATAAAAATTGGTGTATCTCAAAAATAAAACTATGAAGACACTCAAAATAAATTTCCTGTTGTTGGAAACTATTTTGTGCAACTTTTTTGTATTTCCAGTTTTGAGGGATAAACCTCTTAAATTTCTCTAACTAGAAATATATGCAAAAGTATATATTTCTTTTTTGTAGTTTATTGCACTTTTTTGCAATTTGTGTAACTATTATGCACTTAATGCATACATATTATTAAAGTTTGGGCTATAATGGTTGTATTGATGTATAGCAACTTGAAATGCTCCCAAAAATGGCACTACAGCATGTAAAAATATAAAGATAAGCTCTGGCGGACTTGGTTCTATGGTAGGTCTTAAAGGGTTAATAGACCTCTCTGCATTGAATCATACTTGTTATTAATCTCTGTCTCTCTTCCTTTATCCTGTTTTCCTTCTCTCACCCCAACCAGTCGCAGCAGATGGCCCTGCCCCTCCCTGAGCCTGGTTTTGCCGGAGGTTTCTTCCTGTTAAAACTGAGTTTTTCCTTCCCACTGTTGCCAAAGTGCTTGCTCATAGGGGGTCATATGATTGTTGGGTTTTTTTCTGTTGTATAATTGTACGATCTACAATTGAATTGAATTGAATTGAATTGAACCTGCAAGGGTTCAGAGAGGGGGATTAATGGAAGCCCCAACCTCTTGGCGAGGGTCTCATTGATAAAATGTTGTTCTGCCCTAGAGTCAACACATTTTAAGTCAGGCCTGTCAGTATCCCCACAGCTACTGATGGGCAGCATCTTTTAGCTGCGAGGGGCAGGAATCTCCAAAATGACCCTTCTTTTCACCTACAATCTATCTTATTTTTCAATCAGGGAAGGACAGCTTGGCATGGCCCAACTGCATTGGCTATTCCTACCAGTCCACCTGCTCGTGTTCCACCTAGCGCCGGTCTGCAGACAGAGACCCTTTCCAGGGGCTCGAGCTTCTACCAGCCTGCCGAGGTCCACCAGTACATTTTCCATACTCATGCATATGATCATCCGCCCTGACACACATAGCAATGAAAGCATCCAAAGATTTGGGCATTTCTTTTGTAGCCAACTCACATTTAAACTCCTCATTTAGGCTGTTCAGGAATGCTCCAGGGAGCGCTTTCTCCTCCCAACCCATCTCCTCAGCCAAAACCCAGAAGTCCACTGAGAAATCTGCCATGCTTTTCCTGCCCTGTTTGAGGGTGAATATCCAGTGTGCGGCCGTGTCTGGGCTGCAACCTTTATCAAAAACCTTTATCAGAATTTAGCCAAAAGGTCATTATATGAGATCTCTGGCTGAGTCCTTGGTACTGCTTGTGCTCATTTCAGCGCTCGCCCCGTCACCAGTTCCACCACAAATGAAACCTTGGCACAGTCCGAAGCATAGGCTTGACTCTGCTGTCTGAAAAGCACATTGCATGAGAAAACCTGCACTTTTATCCAACTCTGTCAATAATTTTTCCGGCACCAGTAGCGGATGCTCCCAAGGAAAGGGTGCAGGGGAGGTAGAGGACAGGCAGCAGGAAGGCAGAGAGGGTGGAACATTTTCTGCCATGGTGAGGTTGAAACATACATTTCAGTTTGGTAACAACCTGGAGGAGCACATTCTGTTCCTTTGAGATATGCTGCAGCATTTTCTTATGGCGATCCAAAAAATCTGCCTGAAGTGACAGCTCTCGCTGAACAGGGCTCGAGTCCGCTGGGTCCTTTGCTGGCTGGATCGTTCTGTCAGGTCTGTGGTAAGAAGCGAACCCAAACGCAACACAAAGTTTTCACTAGTGAACAGGGGATGTACTGACGAGTAAACTCAACGATCCAGCTTCGAATGAAGCTCTGTCACACAGTTACGTAGGGAGGCTGCTGACGATGACAATCAGCTCCAGCTGGCGATGGCTGATGAGCAGCAAGTCTGGCCGACTTCAGCCTGGGAATACTTCCCGGTCAAATGACGCTTGAAACTGGACTTCCGGAAACACACACATCAAAACACAGAAACACACAAACAGGGAAATAGGGAACCGGGAAGGGAGCCGAGACAAAACAAAGCACATGGACACAACGGGCAGGTCGACCGGCGAGGACATTTTAATTCACTTCCACGCCTTTCATTCTCTCTCACCGGTTCTGAACATGCATTCACCTCTAGTTTTGTCTAGCCAACAATATCACAACCCAGGCCCTGACCGGTCGGGTACGGAAATGTTGATGATGTGCATGTTTGATTTGGCAAAAACTCAAACAGGGGCATCTGGGCTTGTGGCTGGCATTAGGACTACACTGGCTTGTGGCCATCCCCCTACCTGGGTTCAATTACATCACATCTTGACTTTTTGATTTAAAATCCACTGTGGGGTTGTGTGGAGGCAAAATTACAGTCTTTCTCCAGCAAATTTTGGATATGACTCTAAGACATTGATTTTTAAAATAAAGGTACTGTTATGGCAATAGCTTAAGAAAATGCACTTGAAGACATTAAAAATCCTCTTTTTTAACATTATATAGAGGACATGGCAGTATAAAACATATACAAAAACCCACACACCTACAGTCGATTTAGAATCACCAATTAACATAACGACATACATGTCTTTTATAAGAGACAGATAAGAGGAAGCTGGAGTACCCAGAGAGAACCGCCAATCCCCACACAGAAAGGCCCAGGCTGCATTCAAACCCTGGAGCTTATAGTATGAGGCACCAGTGCCACCACACCACCATGCTACCTGAAAGCAAATGCCAAATGTCTAGCAAGTGATAGTTTAATCTTTGATGTTTGTTTTTTTTAAAGGATCAGTGCATAGCATTTATAGGCATTTAGCCATAAGTTTACAAATTCAAACTCACTAAATATACCTTTCACTTTCCAAAACGCAAATGCCTAGGGGAGCCAGCATAACAGAAGAAGACCCATCCAGGTCATCGTACTCTAAGGAGCTTGCAAAGAAAAGCGTCTGGACTTCTTTAGGTTGCTTGAAGACGTTTCACCTCTCATCCGAGAAGCTTCTTCAGTTCTAGGTGGGGAGTCCCAGATTTAAGCTCTGTGGGAGTGTCTCCTCAAGAGGGACAATGGATTCCATATGATTCTCTACCTAATCATACGAGCCGAGGTGTGAAAACAGGTGTGGGTCACAATCAGCCAAGGTTTTGGGTGAGCTCATTGTGAAACCCAGCCCCACAACTATCATGTGATTTCCTGACGTCAGATGGCCCAGGGTGTGAGTGGGCGTTAAGGCGTCTGGGAAGGGATCTCAAAACTGGATTATAGATGGCAGACAGTTGGTGTCGTAAGCCACCGCCTCTGTTCAAAGATGGTCGCTCACAGAGGACATACTGTCAAATGGCTTCTTTCACTCCTCTTTCAAACCATCTATCTTCTCTGTCCAACATGTGAACATTGGCATCCTCGAAAGAGTGACCTTTGACCTTTAGATGCAGATGGACCGCCAAGTCTTGTCCCGTGGAGGGACATGTGTTGTGCCATGCGTTTATGAAGTGGCTGTTTGGTCTCTCCAATGTAGAGGTCTGAGCATTCCTCGGTACACTGTACAGCATACACCACATTGTTAAGTTTGTGTTTAGGAGTTTTTCTTTTGGATGAACCAGTTTTTGTCTGAGTGTGTTGCTGGGTCTGAAGTACACTGGGATGTTGTGCTTGGAGAAGACTCTCCTGAGTTTTTCCGATACACCGGCTACATAGAGGATGTCACTAAGGAAGGAGGCATGTTGTACAAAATGCTCAGAGTAGAAATGCAACATATAAGACCCAGTCCATTCTTAGCTAACAAAAACAAGGCAGTTTGTAGGTGATTGTAAAGAAAAGATGAGATAATTATTTATACTACCCTTCAATTTTGGCACTGCCCCCCCCCCCTGTAGCCTGAACAATGGTCCTTTATATAGAAAGTCAGTAATAATATCTTGAAATATCAGAGTTACATTTTCAAGTACCTCTCACTTTGTCTTTTTCATATCTGACTTTTTGTCATCTGAGTACAATGTGTCAGCTTGCAGCTCAAAGTCTAGGATTTTTCCCATGGTTAGCCCACAAGCGGTATTACAGCTTATGTCCTATATCATAGAGGGCTTTATATTTTATATTGGTATCTCTATCCTGTTCTCAGTTGGTAGTGTTCTCCGTTTTCATTTAGTTTGAAACAAATTAATAAGGGGTATAACATTTTCCTCCTAGAATACTCTAGAACTTGAAATTTGTTTAAAATTTACCCTATCAAGCCATATTCTGTAATCGCCCCACAGCCCTGTTCAGAGGGCTTTTTTGCTACAGCTGCTTCAAATCTCTTCAAAAAGCCAGATGCAATTTTCACTCATACGATATGTTTTATCTTCCAATGAATATGCAACAGGGCAATTATAGACAATTATGCTAACAATAGCAACAAAGGCAGCAAACACACACACATTCATTGTGTGTGTGTGTTTGCAGATCTTCCAGAAGTAACCCCCTCGCAGCAACATCCCACAGCTCTCACAGCCGCACATGCTCTGGATTTGTTTGGTTAAATGATCAAAGCAAATGGCAATTGTATAAGGTAAAGGTTGTTGTCTTCCCTTTCTTTGCCAAAGTTGCAACTTGCATTTAAGATTTTAGGTTTTTGCATCATCAGAGGAATAAAAGTTGAAATGAGCCCATACTGAAGGCTTTTTTTTCCATCAATCTTTGTAAACTAGTAAAAGATTACTCTTAGAGATATAAAATCTCTTTCCTCTCAAGAGGACTCTCCATTTATATGAACAAACTGGAGTCTATTAGATAGATATGATACAAACTACTGCAGCGCAGTACCTGTAATACCTACAGCATGTTCTAATCGCTCTAATAGGATATTATGGTCAACAGTATCGAACGCTGCACTGAGGTCTAGCAGGACAAGCACAGAGATGAATTTAGATTTAGGGGTTTTCAGAATCAGATTCTTCTAATTATAAAGCTACTAAAGATTCAGACACAAAGCCTACCTCATTTCTGCAGATTAATTTTCTTATTTTGTGTTTTTCCTGTTGCACATTTCTAACTTTTCTTTTATTTCATTAGAAAATGTACAAATTAAAATGACACAAGATACAATAAAACCTGACTGCATAAACAGTTTCTAATGGAGAATTTATTTTGAAACTGTTCTGGTGTATAATTTGTTTCCAATGACAGGCAAGGAAGGCTGGTCCATTGGTCCAATCAGGTTTGAAGGGGGATTTAAACACCAGCAATCCTTCACTGTATAACCTGGTATAGTCATAGCTACCTCTTGCACCAACCTTTTCGTAGCTCTCAGCTTCAACATGTTTATGCTGGCGGAGCTGTTTGGCAACTGACTTTGGCAGCATTTGGTGAAGCAGATCTTCAGCCAGCTGCCTCTGGTGCTTAAGGTCTTGTGTTTTCTCCTTCAGACTGTGAGCATAGTTCTGTATCCACTCTGTCATCTGTTTGAAAGAGAACATCACCACAGGGTAGATAAGGCACGCCATGGCCAGCAGGCATATCCTCATACTGAGGCCTGAAGAGATGGATCGAGAGCCCGCCCTGAGAGCCAACACTGCACGATCAAATAAACACTGCTGAGTGTTTGTCAGAGCTTGAATTCCAGTGTGAGACCCAGACAGACGTTCCGTACTTGTGCCAGAGATCTGCCATTGACTTGTGTCAAAAATATAGGAATGCTGAACATCCAGCGTAGTGTTTATCTCGTGGTCTATGTTTTCTAGCCAACAGTCATTCAGTTTCTCTGTCAAAACCCTGGCAAAGCTGAGGTAGCTCAGAATGTATGACCATCTAAACTGGAAGCCAGTAGGAGTTTGCATGTGGCCAAAGTCTCTCAACTGGTGGTTGAGCTCAATAAATGTGACCAACAGTCTTGCAGACAGTACATCTCTCCAATTAGAATTCTGTTTGGCCTTTACCAAAGTATCTTCTACTGTACACCAGACGTCAAGAAGTCTTTCAATAGCCAGTGAGAAAGCAAGAATTCCACTTTCACTGGTAATGTTTGTATCCTGTGAAGTATTTAAAAATCCTTGAATGCTCCTCACTAGCTCTTTGCAAAAGCTAGGAAACTCAGTACTGCAAGGAATCCCAATGTCATTACTTCGACCCACCAGTTTGTCACAGTGATTATCAAAGATGAGAAAAAGCATCTTAGGAAAACTTGCCTCAGCTGTCTCATTCCCTACATTTTTGGAAAATAAATGTCTCGTCTTTTGAAGTTTACTGACAAGTTGCAGGAGAGTTAGAGTCTTGCATGAAGTCAGCTCGCTGTAAGCTGCTTCTGTAGTGTACAGCAAGTCAAAGTTGGAGTTGATGTCGATGAATACAGATCCGAGCAGGGCCATGAAAGAGAGGAGGCAGGCTGTCAGAATCCGACGAACAGTCTGGTTGCTGCCTGAATGGGAAAATATGGAACATCTGCAAAAGAAGAATACAGTTTGTTTAATGTGCTTCAGACTAACTACCCAATGCTAAGTACTGTCTAAATGCTAATTACAGGCACTGTTTTTGTTCCTTTTAGACAAATACCGGTTTCTAGACTCTGTATTTTTAAGCTTTAATGTTATTGCGCCCACTATGCCGGCACACATGCGAATTAGTGCTAAGTGACACATTAAAAAAACAAGAATTGAACCACACAGCTCATAGCAGGCCATGTTATTTGGCAGGTGAATATGCAAATGCATATTATTTGCATTACAAATATTCCAAAGGACATCACTACCAGACGTTTAACTGGGTTTTAGTCCATTTTTAAAAAAATTTATTTTGCTGGGACTGTTGCAACACATCATACAACATGTTGTTGTTGGATTATTTTTAATATTAGTGGGAATAATCTCACTATATGTTACTGTACAGATACATTCTTTATTACTGTTATATTTAGTGGTAGAATCGTTACAAAACAATAGATCCTACTATGTGCTATTGTCAAATATTATTATTATTATTTCTCAAGGACTGATATAGGGACACAATTCTTGCCCCAAATCATTTGACTCTGTGGTGAGATGGCTGCTTTTACTTCTGTCAGGCGTATGTCTTATGGATCTTGAATTATTTATAATGTTAAAACAAAGTCCTAAAAACACCTCCCTATTTAAGTGAGGGAGGACCGGAATAGATTAATTAACAGAATGTAGAATCGGAGAAATTAGAAAAATTCTAGTGAAAAGTGACGAGCTACTTCAGTTTTTGTTTTTATTATTTTATCATGACAATATAACTTGTGGTTGTGAATTTATTAACTTTATCAAATGAATAGTGCTGAGTGGCATTTTGTAGATTTAATTAAGTGAAAGCCTCTTTATGAGGTACACCAGGCACCTCCCTTCAGCCTTTTTAGCCAACCTAAACTGCCAGCTCGTTAGTAGGAAGCCTCAGACCAAATCCCTCTGCAACTTCCACATTACTTTTCTTTTTGTTGTCACTTTTTTGATTTTCACCGAGTTTTTAATTACTTGGTGTGATGTCGCAGTTTCTCAGTGCAAAACAGTTATATGTTATAGGACAGAACACATTAACCTTAACTTTAATGTTGTTGAGTGTAGAGGTCCACCAATATTTAGATGTACTGTGAATAAAGCTGATAATCTCTTTATATTCTTTGTTTAGTGCAAATAAACTAAGCAAACTCTTGTTTTCCGCTAAATAAGATGCAAACTTATCCAATTAGTCATTATTATGAAGACAACATAAACATGAACCCTAACTGCAATCTGTCAAGTAATCAGTCAGCAGAATCTACAGCAAATGTGGAAAATGTATTTATTTATTTAATTTTAAAAGAACCATATATTCCAAATGTCTGCCTGTGTTTGGGGGGTTTTCTCGGTGTGTCCTAACTTTCTGTCTCACCTGCACAGCTGACACTCGCTGCCCGCATCGTGTTGCCTCCCCGGAGCGACCCTGCTGTTCTTTATGAACCTTCTTTTGAGAGAAGCTGAGGACAGCGTCCCAGATGCAAAACACTGTTTTTTCATCAAGTCCAAGGACGTCATGAGACTTGTGCTGGAGCTGCTGTTATTTGATTCACCGCAGATGATAGAAGCTGATAGAAGTCAGCGCAAGTCAACAGTATTGTCCACTTAATCTGTGGCCTTAAAAAATTAAAATACTGATAAAAATAAATGTATTCATTCAAATAAAACGCATTTAATCCAAAACACACATTAGGTTAGTTTTACCGTAAAAGCTGTTTCTGCCTTTCGTAGCTCTGTGATCGCCGGCCTGTGCGGGATGTAGTACGCAGCCTCTCTCCCGAGCGGCGGGGCACGACTAAAGCTGCATGTCTCTTCAATGGCACAGGCTCCAGCGGTTTTATTATGAAAGTGATCTCGGTGGACAGGAAGTCGTGGTTTTCCTGCCAACTATTTGATGTTTTATTGGTAATAATTATTCAAATTTGATTTAATAATATGGCCATGGTTAACCTGGCACAAGTCTATCGATCTATTTCTAAAATATAATGTTTGGGATACAGAATCATATTTTCTATGAAACTGCAAATCTCTGCAGCAGCTCACAGTTATTCATACAGCGTAAATTCCCCTAATGTTAATCAGCCTGAAAATATCTGGCTGATTACAGCCAGATATTTTACATCTGGAAGCTGAACTGAACCGTGTCCACAGGCTGATCTGCACGTCCCACTCTGCACGGTCTCGCATTAACTCTAATTAAATGCTATACTCATATAATCCCGTTCACCTTTTTGTTCCTTTAGAATCGTATGTCATTCACTCTTGTTGTTGTTTGTCTTGTCTTTCTATTCTCCTCTTTTTCCTGTCTTTTCCTCAGCCAACCAGTGGGACGGATGGCTGTTGCTGTGGAGCGATATAAACAAAACGGACTAAACTGACTGAAACGTTTCATTGGTCCGATAAGTTCACTTCCCAGACTTTTGTGTTTTGCAGTGGTTTCACTGCATTTTATACATTTAAAAAATATATATATATTTGTCATCTCACTCGAAAACATTTATTTCGATTAGATGTAAAGAAAGAAGTTCATGTTTTCCGAAGAGATATCTGGAAATTTGAGTTTAGATTCAGGAATCGAAGCGCACATATTTGCACAGCTCTTTTTCCTCTTGGTTGTGGCTTTTAATTTTGAAAGCGCTTGCCGGAAGTGCTTTATGTAACTTTATTTGGCTTGAGAAATGAACACACACGTCCAAGTGTATAGTATTGTGTGCAGAAAGAAGGAGAATGGTGAAACATAGTGCGGTTATGGTAGGGTCGCTAACTTTCCGCGTCCTCGTGTAACGCGGTGGGCCCGCTGCCCGGTAAAGATTCCCGGGTCGGACTCCTTGTCGTTTTCACGCAGGGAGTGTAATCAGTATATGAAAGCGTTGTTTGGAGCCGTTGAACAAAGAGCTTTTCTTCCCTCTACTATTGTTACTGGGACGGCTGGTATCCCTCCGATCCAGAGGCGGTCTCGAACCGTAAAAGTAAGTGAACTCATCTTTAATGTCTTTTTTTAAGGAGAAGAAAAGGTGCGTTTGAATGCGCTAATTTTATCCATTACGCAACCAGCAGGTCCAAGTGTCCGCCTGGCTAAACTGATTTGATTGAAAGCTAGCTGTAAGTTTACGCAACACTGCATATATATATATGTATATATAATAGTATTTACAGGTATATTTGGTTCACACGGGTCTTTCGCTTAAATGTAATGTGTGCGGTTTAAATTTGAGCCAAACTCCTTGTTTTGTTTTCGTTAGCGAGTTTGGAAAACTAACACTCTGCGTTCTTGCTGTTCAAAGTCACACAACCTATAGTGTTAACGTTATCCAGATCACATGCATATATATGGCAGCTTGATTCCACGGTTCTTTCTTTCATTTTTTTTGGTGCTTATTAAATCGTGGGTTTCCACAGCAACCGCGCACGTAGCCTAACTGAGGTCCCCCTTTGTAAGAGTGACTCACGCCATTCTTAAATCTGGAAATTCAGATTCAGTTAAGGCACATATATACGCTCAAATCGGACCGGGACACAGTGGATCCCGTCTTTATATCAGCATGAGTTAAAACTCAGATTAGTGCAAGAAGTTGGCAAAAGAACCAAAGTTTACATGACTGAAAAAACAGCTGCTGTAAGGGATTCAGGATCCAAAAGTGTTGCTGAAAGATTAAAACTAACACTTTTCATAATCAGTGTTATATCAACGCGGTGAGCTTTGCCAGAGACACTGAGTAACATTTAATTGTCTCTTCCAAATAATGTGAGACTTCGTCCACATGGCGAGCACTTGTTGAGTTTGTCATGTTGCTCCTGTTGACAGGTGAGGGGTGCCCTGTGCTCCAGTCATGACCTCTGGGAATGGGAACACTAACAGCACCCAAAACAATGGAGAGAGTAAACCTGCCCAGGCCATAGTCAAGTCTCACATCCTCACCCATCTCATAGAAGGCTTCGTTATCCAAGAGGGTGCAGAGCCTTTCCCTGTGAGTACCGGAGCTATGTATGTTTCTGTTAATGCAAATGTTTGTTGAGTGCATGAATACACAGCCTGAAAGTGACAACAGAAGATTAGATTTGATATATCTGACAGAATATAATGTTTTGTGTTGTGTTTGTCAGCTGTTCCTCTCAGACTTCAGGTTTCTAACAGTCTGAGTCCTAATCCTCAGAACCCTTTGCACAGTGTTTGGCTCTTTCTATCAAAAGACTTCTTATAGAAAAACAATATTGATTTTCTTTCATCCTCGTCTCTTTTCACCATTTTCAAAGAGAAACACTTGCGTGAAACTTCACCTTACACCGAATTATTTTTTGTTTGCAGGCCTGAGTGCTCCTCATCCTCCCTCTTTGGGATTTTTGAGCCACTAATTGAAATTTTCTTGGCAGAACTGACTTCATGTTTCTATATAGATTATAGTGCATTATGACATTATAATAATTGGCCTCACTTAGTAAATCTGTCCAATAATGTATAAAAAAATAAAAGCATCTTATTTTCTTATATTTACGTGCTGTGTACCTGCTCTACGCCTCACTGGTTAGGATTTCCATGACTGCAGTAAAATTCTTCATCCATCACTTATCTCAGCTGCCCTGAAGAAAAAATTAATTCATGATGATCCCAAAGACTGCAGTTACTAATGACCACTGATGACCTTAAACACATTTTTATAATTTAACATAGTCCATAATCTTGAGCTTGTGTAGCGTTCTGCGTTCTTCATGCAGAAACAACTCAACAAGAAGTAGTTTATATTCCAGAGTTGTGGTGTTCACAGTTCAGCTGTGGTTGTGGTTAAAAACTTAAGAATGATCAGGAGGTTATGGCATCAAATGCAAAACTACATGATCTGCTCCACTTTGTTTATTATGGCAGTTGTTTTCACGAATGGTCTGATAGTCTGTCGTCATGAATTATGGGATGGCGTCTCCCCCTATTTCATAAAGGATGGTCCAGTGACCGTCTTTTCACATAACGTGGCTACTCTGGTTCTGACGATCTGTGCTGATGGTTTTACAAACTCGCTGTAGAAAGCTGGAGCGTGTGGCTCCACGTCCTCCCATTGTGCAAATGTGAAACCAGACTTTCCCGTCTGTGGGAGCTGTTACGTTGCACTTTTGGAGCCAGTGTCTGCGCAGTACTGACTTGAGGTGCAGTCACTGCGTCGAACTCCCGCCCACACCGACTGGACGTGACCACGAACATGCCCCTCTGCTCTTTTAAGGTAGCCCAGCAGCTCCAGTTTGAGGGTATCTGCTGATGGGTTTACCGTTACTGACAGCTTGTTAAATTAAGGTAAATACAATCACGTCACTATGATTCAAAAGACTCACATCTTAACGTCTTATAGTTGTACACAACACCTGACATCACTCTGTAGCTCCTGGTGGTGATTTGTTTGCTAGATTAGCTGTTAGCATATGCAGTGTGTTAAAGACTTGTTACTGGCTAGTTAGCAGTGCTACACACATTTTTGAAGGATTTATTACTCCTTAGTTTGTGTTGTCTTATTTTAAACAGAGGTGACGTCAGCAGAGTTGCTTTTAGAATTATCTGGACATTAAAAGTCATTCTTTGAGATTTTAACATAAGACTGAGGATGATATAGAACTGCAGATTTAAACAGTCTTAGATCCACTCACAGAGCACTCTGCTGACATGGAAACATTAAATAAAATGTTAGATCTAAAAATGCAGCAGAGGGTTTGATAGAAGTTTAATTTGTCCTTTTCATGTAATAACAGAGTCCACATTATTATGAACAGATAGTGAGGGAGACCAAGCTGGGTGTCCAGAGGTTTGGAGAAGCTTGTTTCCTTTCTGTCACCACAGCTGTCCTGTGCCAGATGTTCTGTTGACTCACTGAGAGACATCATTTCAGAAACATCAGGACTGAAGCTTATCGCAGGGATCAGCCTGCTAGAACAGCCTGTTTCAGTTTAAGCGTTGTTTTCAATAAATTTAATGCTCAAAAAAGGTTTTGTGTTCCATGTTGAAGCAAAATATGATTTTTGCCATTTTTCAAGTGGTCTTAAAGTTTTGGACTGTGTATTATCCTCTCTGGTTACTCTGGAATGAATGGCTTTGAATGACTTTATGGCAAATAAGACTCTATTAGCAAAACACAATGTGAAAGAATTCCTTATTAAAGTGAATAAGTGAAGACCTTTGACTTTCATCAGGTTTTATTTAATGCTGTCAAAGAAAATCTCATGTTCTCTTTATGCAGTTGAATATATTCAGTGTTTAAAGCAGAAACTGTGCAGGTCTGAGATCAGCAGCTTTCCTAAACACTGTTTATGCTCCTATGTAATGACTCCAGTTACATGGATGTTTAATCTCTTTGACTTTTTGAAGTTTAGTCCAATGTAATGTGGGTAGTTACCATTAAGAGTGGACATATAAGAATATTTATCTGTTGTCACTGGGCAGGGTGAGGAATCCTAGGTCAGCATCTGTTACTCTAGAGACAAAATAATCATCACAAACTGTCAAATGTGAAGTTTATCCCTAAAAGATGTGGAGACAGAAACATGCAGCTGTTTACAAATATTTATTTAACAGCTCTGCAGAGGAAAAGGAGAACAGTTCAGCCTGTAATGTAACAGTAATGTTGGTGACTGGGCAGCGCGATGACTTTTGGACCTCGGTGTAACAGCATCAAGTTAGAAGTTAGAATCAAACTTATGGGAGAGGGTAGCCCTCAAACACGTAATGAGAACGACCAATAACAGCTGAAACCATCTTTGGGTAAAACTTATCTGAGAAAATGTGTTTTTGTTTAGTTTTACCACAGTCCCATCTGCTTTATGGCCTGTGCTGCAGATAGACACCAGGGGGCAGTAGAGATGGCTCCAGGTGTTTTCTACATTCATTGGTCTGAATGAGTAATGTCACATTAACAAGATGAGGATTGTGCACGCCCCTGCCCAGTGTCTTAAGTTTCTGCCTTATTACTGTTTTGGAGAATGCTGTGTGTGTGTGCGTGTGTGTGTGCGTGTGTGTGTGTGTGTGTGTGTGTGTGTGTGTGTGTGTGTGTGTGTGTGTGTGTGTGCACGTGCACACACTGTAATTTGATGCCTACATCACATCAAATTACAGTGAGGTAATTTAAAGTGATGTAGGCAGGGTAAAAATGCTAAAGTTTTATCAGCATTTCAAAAACCAAACATGAGCACACTGTGCATGTGTGTGCAAAAGTTCAAGGCCTTAACTTTATACAAAGTCTGTTTGGGCTGAACAAGTGAAGTAAGGTTTAGTGACTGAGGGGAAAATGCTGAAATTTGTGCTCTTTGAGCACTTTGCCTGGGCTGAGCCACCTGACTGCTAAGTGGTAGCCTGTATCACCATGTTCAGTTTCATGCTCCTCCAAAAGTACAACAAACTGCATGTAAATCAGTGCCTTTGTTACAACATCAACAGCATGGTTCATTTTAAACACCTATTTGCACAACGCCTCCTGGTGTATAACACAATGCAAAAATACCAGTTAAAATTCTGGGTTTGATTCAGTCACTTTAACTCCTCCTCAGAGGCTTGATATTTTTCCCAACCATAAAAAACTACTCAAAAAACACTAAAGATAAAAAGCCTGAAATTTTCACTGTTTTTTGTTTGGTTTCTTACCATCTAAATTGTTAATTAGTATAAGCAATGTGAGCGACACAGAGAAACCATGAAGGTCCTGGGTTCGAATCAGCTATCTGGGGCCTTTCTGTGGGGAGTTTGCATGTTCTCCCCTTGTCTGCATGGGGTTCCCTGCAGGTACTCTGGTACTCGTTCTTCCTCCCACAATCCAGAGACATGTAGTTGGTGGGATTAGGTTAAAGTGATGATTCTAAATTGCCGATAGGTATGAATGTAAGTGCAAACTAATGTCTGTCTCTCTGTGTTAACCTGCAACATGACCTGTGTAGGCGGTACCCTGTGTTTTGCCACATGGAAGCTGGGATAGGCTGAATAGGAGAAAAATATTTTTGTTTTGTTTTATTTATTTTTTGCCAACACAAATAAGATCTTACTCTCACAGCAACTTTAATAAGTGCTTTTATTTATTTAGATTACTTCCTTCTTCTGTTGCTCTGTCTAAGCAGATTTCTGTAATTCTATAATTCAAGCCAACGACATGTTTGTTAAACCGTTTCCTAACAAGACCGTTGGAAGAAGCCTCAGCATCAATATTAACTATGAGCTGTTTATCTTTATTAAAAGACTATGTATAACAGGCTTTTAAGTCATGTTTTTAACCACAGTCTTCTTAAAAAGCTTTTATTTTTGCTAATTATAGAATTATTCCTAAATAGTTCTAGGATGACGTCAGTTCTGCCTCCATAACCCACCAGCTGATCGCTGTAAGATTTAAGAGAGACACAAGGCCTTTTATTTCCCACTAGGACAAGAGTGATTATAGGTCATACTATTAAGAAAGTTTCATTCATGTACATGCTTATGAATGATTTCATCCAACAGTATTTAATAAGCATGAGTGCACTGATACGTTTTTGTGTCTGCAGGTGGAACGTCCATCTTTCTCAATAGAGAATCTAAGAAGATATACACCAGATTCAAAGATGGACAGCCTGTCAACAAAGGGTTTGTCAAATTTAAACGTTTCTCTTTCTCAGAATATGGGCTTGGTTTGGGCACGCTTGTCCCTGTAAATCAGTCCAAAGCTGTACTGAGTGGTTGTCTTTATTCCTCAGATTCCTTGTAGACTTTCAAAATCAGTGCCCAGGACTATGAAGCTGTTTTTGTGGCTCTTGGTGGCCCGACACTTTACTAAGACAAGCTATAAAATTAATTTATAACTTTTTAGAAATGCATTTTTCTGAATTTTTTTAGTTATTGTTCTGTCTCTCACTGTTCAAATCAACTGAAATTGTAGACTAGAGGTAGATTTCTTTATTTAGTGGGCAAACTTACAAAATCAGCTGGTGTTCAAATAATTTTTTCCCTGACTGTAGATTGTACCAACATCAATTTGTGTCCCACTGTTTTCCAACTGTCAGTAGGGTTTTGGATGGCCCTTTGTAATAAATGTATAAATGAAAATCATTACTGTGCCTCAGCATATTTGACCCGTCCAACACGCCCAACACTTCTTCACCAGCTGGGTTTGTGACAAAGATTTGATTGACTGCAGAGCTTCAGAATACACAGTAAGCTGTAGTCAGTAACGTCCACACCTTCATCCTTGCTCAGTTATATGCAAGATTGAGGAGATTTCCAGCATTTCTTTTCTGAGGGTGCATGTAGAGGTAGAAGGTGTAGGACAGCATCATGTTGAAGATGCTTAAAAGCATAAGAGCAAGCAGGGACGCTTGTTTTGCATCACTTTTGAATGGGCTCTGAACAGGAACGTTTTACAGAATGATGCCATATGCATTTTCATGGAAGGACGGTATCATCAAAAGCTCCCTAAGTTGGAACAGTTTGTTAATTTAATTTCATATCGTACAAGTGAAACCAAGTCCAGTCTGATCTGTCACTACCACAGGGATTGGTCGAAGGGTTTTGAAAGTAGCAAAGTGATCTCAGCTGCACATATAAACGTGTTTTGGCTGCTCAGTGAGACTAAAAAAGTGCCATTAAATTTCATTCAGCATTTATTTTGTGTAAGAAAGCAGTCAGGAATACTGGGCATAAAGGGAGTTGTGTAGAACTCTAGAGTTGTGTTAGCCCCTTGTTTTGGTTAACAGCTTTGGTGTTGGTGCTGCTGGATGCAGTTCTTTTTACTGGATGTTCAACAGTTTCAGCGTGATGATCACAAAGATTGTGTTGACTGTTCCCTCAGAGGTAAAGGGCCAACAGGAGCCCATGCTGACCTGTGAATTATGCGGCAGGGTGGATTTTGCCTACATCTTCAAAAGATCTAAGAGGTTCTGTTCTACGGTGTGCGCTAAACGGTAAGATCATTGTCTTCATTTTCACAGTTCACTGTGGTTCACTGCCTTAATATTGTCTCCGAGCTGATACATCATTAGTCAACATTTAGGAGAATATGACTGAGGAAGCTACTTGAGTGTTTGGTCCAGTCTTTGCCTGTGACCTCAGTGTCACATGTTTCTCTCCCGTGTGCAGTGACTTGCTGTGTGCTATAGTTCCAGCTATTTTAAAATATTTTAGGGTCTTTACCTTAGAATATAAAGCATCTTGAGGTGACTACTGTTGTGAACTGGCGCTATAGAAATAAAATGGAACTGAATACAAAGAACACTTCTACTGAGAATGACAAAGGAATAACTTAATTCACAACACACCAGACGTAAACATCTAGTTCAGACTTGTGAATGATGCACAGATTTTGAACTTGCCTTGTTTGCTATCCTTGTAGTTACAATGTGGGATGCACAAAGCGAATGGGTCTGTTCCCGAACCGCAAAACCACCCTGGAGAACATGAAGAAGCAAAAAGCTGTGAATGGAAACCACAAAAACACCATCATAGACTCTAAAAAGAAGGTGAGACAGTCAGGACTATTTACCCTAATGAAGTGAAGGATAACTGAGAGTGGTTTGCAAAGATGGTGGTGGTTGGTGCTTTGAACCCCGGCTGCTCCAGTCTGCATGTGGCTAACATTGTAACGTTAGTAAGATGCTGAACCCAAGTTACTCCCAGTGCATCCATCAGACTGTAAATGTTACATAGAAGTGCAGAGTGTGTGTGGGTTTGCTGTGTCTCTCAGTACAGTCTCAACAGCATAGAGGAGGTTTCAGTACTCTAGCAGAGCTGAACACGGCCATAGAAGCTCTTTAAGCTGTCAGCAGGACTGGTATCTGCTCCTTTGTGTAAGAAGGAACAGGATAAGCACTGCCCAAACCAGAGAGTGGATATCTCTGACCAAACAATCAGAAACGAGCTTTATCAGGATGGCCTGAGGGCACGAGTCCTTCAGTGGCCTTGTGCTTCCTGCAGTTTCTGAAGGATGAAGAACTGAAATGTTTGAAGGTTGCCATGTTGCCGCCATCCTGGAGGTCCAGACTGGCTCTTAGTCCACATTCTTGTGCCTTCCCAGTGTCATCAGCATGGACCCTACCACTAACAAGGGTGATCAAAACACAAACAACCAAAATATAAATAAACATGAGGCTAAGAAGAATTCTGGATTCTGCTGGTAAAAAAATGGGTACCAAACTTTTGAATATGGTTATATAGTCATATATATATATATATATATATATATATATATATATATATATATATATATATATAATTTATTTATTTATTTATTTATTTTTTTCCAGTTTTTATGACCACAGATTGTAGCTGCTGGCTTTTGAGTTGTGGCTGTTTGACCAAACCTCTGGTACCAGCTTCTTAAAAGTAAATGATAAGATTTAAGCTACAGCTGAGTCAGTTTACCTGAGTTTACATGATTCTTGCATTTTTCAAATAATTCTGGCACTTTAGGTTTTGTTTGTCAGTAATGAGACAGAAGACATTCTTTTGAAAAGGTGTCGAACAGACATTTTTAAGTTCAAATGGGGATGATGGTAGACATTTTATTCATCAGAAAAGCTGTTAGGTATCGTATGTATGTATGTATGTCTGTCTGTCTGTCTGTCTTTTCTCTTTTCTTTTTTTTTTAAAATGAGACTGATGTATTACATCTATAAATGAGAGAAAAACCTCAATATAGTCCCATTTTTCTCTCGGACTCCCTCAGACTGCTCCCTGTGTTCAGAAGCCTGCTGCTGCTCTGCCTACTGCTCACTCAGTCCACCCTGCACAGGAGGATTCAAATCAGTGTTCAGATTTGTCCCTCTACAAAAGACCCCCATCCCCCGTGTCAGTTCCCCAGCGCCTGCCTGTGACACAAGGCTCTGAGCTGCCACTGCTGCACCATGGCTTCCTGCCCAGTGATCCGGGGCAGTGGAACATAGAGGACGTTTACGAGTTCATCTCGTCTCTGCCAGGTGGGTGCTCAATCTGGTAACGCCTGCGTTCATATCCAGCTGTGCATTTTTCCTTCTTTACAGTGCAGAAAGAGTCAAGTGTGCACAACTCTACAGAGGCTCTTCTCATTTATTCATAATTTGTTTCTATGGAGACAGACAAACTTGTAATAACTTAAACTGAACATTAATCTACGAATCGTTAAAGGCACTTAACTCAATCGATGACAACTAAAAATCTCAACCAGTCTAAATCTCAGTGACCTGAAGTTTTGTGAAAATCTTGTGAATGTTCTAACCCTGAGAGGAAGCCACTTAGGGGTTTCAAACTGATACCATCGGTGTATCTACTATCTGCTCTCAGACAAGTTCCAGTGTCAGTCATCTTGGACTCAGCGTCAGAATCAGAATACTTCCTCAGGGATTAATAAAGTTTTCTGATTCTGTTTCAGAGGTGAGAAGTCGCGTTTTCTAAAAATCTTGTGAATGCAGTAACTGGACATGACGTAGGATAGGTCTATCTCCTAAATATCTTTGACGAGTTCAAATCTCAGTGACCTCGACCTCAAGGTTAGTGGTCAAGTTTCTGTAACCTTCTGAATGCAGTAACTCAACAACAAAGTCACCTCGGATTTTAAAACTGATACCAGATGTGTATCTACAAGGAGCTAAGGGGTTGCACTGGCAGCTGCCAGCAAGTTTGTTTTTCCAGTGAAATATATAAAAATGCCAAAGATGATACAGTTTGTCAGGCATAAAATAATATTTTTACACCACCAAGGTATTACCAAAGAGCCTTTGGGATGGTGTGTTGGGTATGTTCTTTAAAAACTCGAGATATCTGGACAAATGGAGGACAGAACAAGCTGTCTAGAGCAGCTGACCAAATTTAAAAAATCCAGCAAAGATCTGACGCAGATTAAATTGATCCTGACTCGGCTGATCCTGTGGTTTGCTGAAGCCTCATCATCAATTGATTGATTGATTGATTGATTGATTGATTGATTGATTGATCATACTTTATTCAGCCCAAGGGAAATTGGGTTAAGGCTGCCAGCCGTGCCAGCGCTATCTTACCCTTCTGACCATACATACATTACACAAACATCACATGGGGAAGACAGGTCAGAGAGGTATAACAATGGAAAATACACAACATGAGGAAAGACGAGGAGAAAAAAGAACTCCCCCCAGACTGAGCTCCAACTGGGAGACCAGTTTGAGAACAGAAAAAAAACAAAACACCTCAGCGCATACAAAAAGCACATGACTATCAATACACCATAGAAACACAAGACAAGCAACAGGGGCGGGCAAAGGGTAATAGAGAGCCGGTGTAAACAGCGCATCCGGTCCTGCAGCATGTCTGCGCTGGTCCAGTTGATCGCCATCTTCCCCGGGAGGGGACAAGCATCGAAGGCGTTTGGAAAGGGAGGGGGGATGAGTGTGTATCAGTGTATGTGTATGTGTGTGTGTGTGTGTCCAGAGTTCAGCTGAGACGGTGTCCTTCGCCCTGCCAGGCTAAGTAAACAGTCTTCCAGCCAACTCAGGTGGCCTTGCATAGGGGAGGAACAGTCTAAGCACCGTCTGTTATCAGGGTGTTTTTGTTCAGCTCCAGCCTTGAGATCACAGCTGGCGCCGAAGTGGTAGCCGCATGAAGTGATGGTGGTTTTTACTTTAGTGCGAACAACTCATGTGAATTTCAAAGCTGTTCTAACAGTCCGACACTGGTCTCTCAATCTCCTGTTGGAGAGCTGTGAGCTTCTCCATGATGTTATCAAACTTATGCTTCGTGATGTTGTCATTCTGGGTGGCTGTAGCTCAGGAGGTAGAGCAGGTCACTTACTGATTGGAAGGTTGGAGGTTCGATCCCAGGCTCCTCCAGTCTGCATGCCAAGTATCCTTGGGCAAGATACTAACCCCAAGTTGCTTTCCGATGCATCCATCGGAGTATGAATGTGTGTGAGTGTAGTTAGAAAGCACTCAGTATAGAGGTAGTGCTTGTGAGAATGGGTGTGACTGGGTGAATGTGGTGTGTTGTATAGAGCGCTTTAAGTACTCCGGGAGAGTAGAAAAGCGCTATATAAGAATCAGTCCATTTACCATCAGTCCATTCTTGTGCTCAAAGAGCCGATTCTGAGAACTCACGACTGCAGTGAGCTTCTCCAAGGTGTAATCAAATTTTCGCTCGAAGGTCTTATTCTGAGTGTTCTTCTCCAAGATATTATCCGTGCTGCGCGTGTCACTTCCAGTTAGTAGCACAGGTCAACTTCTAATTGGAAGGTTGGTAGTTCGATCACCATCCTCTAACTGAAGCATCAGAGAGCAACTTGGAATTAGTATCTAATCTAATTAGGCAAGCTGAAGAGGGCGGTGATCGAACTACCAACCTTCCAGTTAGTAGATGACCTGTGCTACTAACTGGAAGTGACAGCCAGCCCAGTGTGGTAGAACAGTCCCCACCAACAATAACTGCTTCCTGAGAGTGGCTGTTTTCAGGTCATCAAGCCACTGATGTAATGACACTGAGTATTCAGGACCACCTGTATGTCTGTGTGAAGGGGAGTGAAACAGCAATGATGGCTGAGAATATCCATGGAAGACAAAAGGCTGCATTTAACTGCAAAACACAAGTTTGGCTTTCCAAGTAACTTAAGGGTTAACCCAGGGTTTTCTGTACTACTAAGGTGGTTTACTCCTTAACAGGGTAAGTCGTCATGGTAACTTGTGCTGTGAACCTATCTAGCTCTGAAGCAGGTTAAAATCCAGATCAACAATCAGTTCTCCAGAAAGTAGCATCACCTGTCCTGGAAAATCTGCCCGACCTCTGTACACACACAGTAGGAGGGTTTATTGTTTTTTAATGGAGGTGTCTTTGTTTCCCTAATGAACGTCTGTAATGTCGATGATTAGACACAACTTCATTCTGCGACACCACGCCCGACATGTTGGCAGAACCTTCACTGTATATCAAAGTCATACATACATTATGTTTGAATTCTATTTTTATATTTAATGTTTGCTCTCAAATCCAACACTGAGTGTGCAGCTGAGAGAATAAAAGCTGAAACCGTTAGAAGCAGGTTTCAGTTTAAAATCGGCTGGAAGTGCCACATTTACAGTTTGTTTTAAGCGTATTATAGAGTTACTGCTGGTTGAATGTGTTTTATATGTGCAGCTTGTTAAACTGTGCTTTGCTAAAAAACACTGAATGAATCACAAACTGTCACATTGTCACAAGAACACAGGACACATGTTACGATTACCTGTTCATTAGTTTAAAGCTTTCCAGTAAGCTTTAAACTGGATCCATTTAAAGATTAAAGTTGCAGAGCTCTAATGTTTAACCATCAGCTTAGGAATCAGCAGTGAGAGTGCACTCAATGTTAAAATGATCAACTGGATTTAAAATGATACCATTCTGTGTGCTGAATCACCACGTTAACAATGAATGATCGTGTCTTTTTTTACAACAGTGTTTCATTTTATTGACATGTTTTCTATGTTTCTTATAGATTTTAACACATTTCTAGTAAAGCTGTCACATGGATCATTTTCTGTGATCCATAAAGGCTGGTAATGTAAATGTGCATTTGAAGTGTTTTAAGTAGCAGGTCATTTCAAATGCAACATTTCTGTCAGCTGAACAAACATCAGCAAACACACAAACTGTGTGTGTGTGTGTGCAGTCTGTGACAGTGTGTTGCTAACTAAAGGTCCAGCTGCTGGATTCCCAGGGAGAGAAAAGAGTGTAACTTTAGTCAGAGATGGAGGAAGACAGATGAACAGGTTATAGTTAAAGGTAAGAGCTGCAGATTTAAAGGTTACATGTAATGTCCTCATTTTTATTCCCATATTGGATCTGTATATAATGTGTTTTGATAAGTTGTATATTTTCACATTGTGAAACTCCCTGCAAAACGAGCTAAGTATAGTAACTTTGTGTTATTCAAATGCTGATGTTGCATGGTAGTTTTGTGCAGGTTAAACAGGTTAGCTTGCTCACAGTCAGTGTTGGGTTACATTAAATGTAGCAAAGATTAATGTGGACTGGAGCTGCTGTCGCTTAGATTCATTCACTGAATTTCTACCAACTGTATAAAGACAGTGTACAGTGTACTGTTAGAGTAGGATAAGTCAGCAAAGATGGCTCAGCAAACATCTGCTTACATTTAGTTGAATTCAGTTGTGTAAATCCACAAAGAGCAGCAGGTCAGCTGACCTGTTCACTAATAATCACAACTGATGTAGAGTTACTGAATCCCACCTTAAACCCCGACTGTAAACGTTTTTCTGTTTAGATGTGGAGGCAAAGTCGCCCTCTACAATATAAGCAACAGAAAATAATGATGTTTGGAAACTGTCTTTCACTGCCTGTGTCCTGCATCACTCGTTTAAGCTTAGTGCATTCATTAGAATTAGAAAGTAGATTTGTATTCTCCCGTTGTAGTCTAATGTAAAACTAGGTTTAGTTACCTTTGGTAGAATTGTCCTTCATGGAGCTACTCTTTACTTCCTTACTTTGAGTACATTTCACTTGTTTACTTATGCTCGAGTAAAATTGATTTAATACTTCAACTTTTACTGCAGTATTTTTTTTAATTCAGGTATTTGCACTTCAGCCTATTTCAATAATGTCTGTACTTCTGACACTCTGTGCCTTCATAAATTAGACAGCAAAGCTTTGACAATCTCTCTGAGATTGCAACCAATCTGTCCAAGTGAGGCTATGACTATTTGCTGAAAGGTTACCTTCTGTCAGGGGATATTTGCTGTCTTTAAAAAATAATAATAAAATATCAATATTTGGGTTCCCCGTATTAATACAATATGCCTGCGAAAAATTTGGTAATGCTATGCTGTATCAATTTTTTCCTCCACCCCCTTTGAGCTTAGTGATGCAAGGCTTGGATGCAGTTGCTCAGCTGTGGAAAACTGCTCCATGAGCCCCTCTCCACCCTTTTCTTGATCTAATCTGAAGACCACCTGAAGTTTGGAGCTGACTGTGATTTTATGTGGCCTACCACTCCATGTCTGGGTTGCTGTTATTCCCAAGTACCACTAACTAGATCATTGAAAAGATCATTGGAGCCTCTGTTCCCTCCATCACAGACACTTATCGCACCCACTGCATCTGCAACGCCACCAGCATCGTGGACGACCCCACACACCCCTCACACACACTCATCATCCTGCTGCCTTCTGGCAAGAGATACCGCAGCATTCGGCCCTCACTGCCAGACTGCCAAACAGTTTCTTCCCTCACACTCCAGAACACTCAGTGACTGGACCGACACGCTGACACACACCTTCTTACACCAAGTGACTTTTTGCACAACACTCAGTCTTTTGTGCATTTCTATTGCACTGTTGTGTCTGTATCATTCTGTTGTGTCTTTGTTGTAGACCATGTAGCACCATGGTCTTGGAGGAACGCTGTCTCGTCTCACTGTGTACTGCACCACTACACATGGTTGGAATGACAATAAAGCCACTTGACTAACAGCTGACTGCAGAACATTTAGTAGTCAGGATTTTTACTGATTTTTACTCGTGAACTCGAGGCTGGTCACGAACATGATCCTGACGGACATCAGGCTGGTCGACTTTGGCCACACAACAAAGGCAGCAGTGAAATTGTAAGAAGTGAAGCTGAACACCAAACAGGTGTTAACAGCATGGAAATCCCAACCCTCTATGCAGATTAGGGTTGTCACTATCTGATTATTACACAACAACAGTCGATCATAGTGATTTCTTTGATGCCTGACTTCAGCAGTGTCCTGTTCTGATTCCGCCCTCTTTGTGCTTCCCTTTTCTTGCAAAGAGATTTCCGATAGATTGTTTTACTGTTCTCTGTAAGGACTGCATGTGAGCTGTGAACTCACCATTGTCGCTCTGTTGCTGCAGGCTGCCTGGAAATTGCCGAGGAGTTCCGCTCTCAGGAGATCGACGGGCAGGCCCTGCTGCTGCTGAAGGAGGATCACCTAATGGGAACCATGAACATCAAACTGGGGCCTGCACTCAAGATCTTTGCTCAGATCAGCATGCTCAAAGACTCATAGTTCATCTCATCCAATACATACACAGCTCTCAATGGCAGCTCAGCTATTACTGCACTAACAGGACGTGCTCAGGATTCCCCATGTTAAATAGTTCTCGGCTGAATTCAGGTCCCAAGACAATTTTCATTGATGGATATTTTGTAACTGTCTTCTGACCTAATGGCCGTCAGCTCCAACGTTTACACTGAAAACTTCACTGTGCCCTGTGGTTGGGAGGGCTGCTGTGTTACCTAGGCAGTGTAGAAAAAAGTTTGATTACGAATACATTTAGTTTTTTATAGTGTTTATTGTACCTTAAGTTTAGCATTTCATTTGTTCTGGAGGGTGACTGTGAAGATTTCAAACGTGTGCCTACTGTTTCAGTAAAATACACTTTATTCAAGCCTCTGCGTCCTGCATGGAGTCAGTTATTCCTTAGTTTGTTTAGTAATCTTTGACTGAAACGGAGGTAAAGATGCAGAACAGCCCAGCTCAGAGCCAAGATGCAGCTGGGAATGTGTAAGAGTATACTCTGTCAGAGCATGTCATTGCTTCATACACAATAACATTTAAAGGTTTTCAGAAAGGTGAACTATGAAGCAAGTTCAGGATAGCCAGGTGTTCTTATTTAGATGGCCCAAATATTCGAGCAGCTACCACAGCAGTGGCTTCACTCACTTAAAATGGGGCTATTTGCCTGAACATTTGTTAAACACAGACTGGTGCTTTCTGATCCTCTCCCAAATTCAAGGAGGCCTGGAAATTGCCTGGAAGTGTGCAGAAACGACAACAATCCAATACACTTTCTGCAAAAAACAGAAATAAGAAACCCTCAAGAGGCTCTTCAGCGATGGTACTTAGACTTTTTTTGTTGTGCTTTTATTGCACTGAAGCCGTCGTAATGTTTTCTTGGTATTGATACACAGAACTACTACTAAAACTGGTCTGTGGAGGTTCATCTCCAGGACAAAACAGAAACTAAACAACATTGTGTATGCTGTGCAGAGCAGTGAGGAGTGCTCAGTCCGTTACATTGGAGAACCTAAACCATAAACACATGGCACAACATAGAAGAGCCATATTGACAGCACACGACTCAGCCGCACATCTGCACCCTAGGACAAAGGAAATAGAAATAGAAAAGACAGATGGTTTGATAGAGGAGTGAAAGAGGAGGCCAATTATGCATACTGTCATCTTTGAACATGAGCTTACGACTCATGGCTCAGAGAAGGTTGGGGACCACTGCCTTAGATGACTCTAGAATGTACTGCATATGTGTCAGCCTTTTAATTACTTAAAAGCTGCCTTATGAAGGTGACATGCTTCATTGCTATATGACAACATTCGTCTAAATCAGTTGGAAGACCTACACTTTTCCATGTTTATGGAATAGTGTTTGTCTGCTTCCACTCTGCCAGACTAAAGATTTCATTGGTGGTGGATGCACAGACAATATCAACTGGTCACAGGATGCCTTCATCAGATGAGCAGCTTGTTTGTTTGTTGGATCAAAAACAAAAACAGGAACAATCAGTCTGCCGAAAGATGATGATTACTTTTGCAAGAATTTGAATTTACAAACACACAGACTCAGGTTGAGGCTGACAGCAGGGGCACCTGTAAAGTTGATGGTGTCCGTTGATTCAGTCACATTTCAGTTCACCACTTGCATTCATTGTTTCTTTACAATGTGCTTCTCGTGTCCTCTGTCCTCTGATCGTCTGCATGTGACCTCAAGCAAACCAAGGATGTGTCAAAAATTAAAATACAGCTGTGGTGGGCTGCATCAAAACAATTCATGATTTAGTTATAAAATTATGTCATTAATATTGTTTATAAAGGTTTACAGATATTACATTGGATTCAAGTTTCCGCCCTTCCTGGGCCACTGAAGGACATTCAAAGAGTGGTCCTGATTCAGTCCCTTTCTGTGTCCCTACTGTCATTGTCCCGTTGGGAGATGAACCTTTGCACCAGTTGGAGGTCCAGATTGCTCTGGAGCAGGTTATTAACAAGCATGCACTGTACATGTTCATCTTTCCTTTGACCATTACTAGTCTCTCAGTTTCCAGTCTCTCCCCAAAGCCATCCCCACAACATGATGCTGCCACCGCATCACTGTGGGGATGGTACTGACCAGGTGATGAGCCGTGCCTGGTTCATCCAGACATCATGATTGGCATTCAAGCCAAACAGGTGAACCTTTGTTTCATCAGACTAAAGAATTTTATTTCTCATGTCATGCATCATTTACTGAGGAGTGGCTTCGTCTGGCAGCTCTACCATACAGGGCTGATTGTTGCAGTGCTTCAGAAATGGATGTCTTGGAAGATGCTCCTCACTCCACAAAGCAGCACTGAAGCTCTGTTGAAGTGACCATCGGGTTCTTGGTCACCTCACTAACTACAGCCTCTCTACCCTGATTGCTCAGATTTGCCAGGCAGGAAGAGAACTGGAGGCCACTGTGCTCACTGGGACAGACAATTCCTTGTAACTGGACACAAAGGAATATATTCTAGCATCCACAGAACTTTCTTTTGTGGTCTTCCAGATCTTTTGGTGTTAGACCTGTTATGGGCTCCTGACCTGTCTCTTGCCCAGGGACAGTTGGAATAGGCTCCAGATTAAGTTTCACACTTTCTTTTTTTTTCTCGATAAAACTTAGAGATGGGGTTGGATCAGGTGACCCTGAAGCTGATATAGGCTGCTTGGAAACCAGCCAAACCAGTTTATTCCTAATGTTGGTCCCAAGCCCAGGTAAATCAGGAGGGTTGCATTGGGAAGTGTAAAACCTTTGCCAAATTAGACATGTAGATAATCCTGGGTTAACAACGCTGCCAAATCGTTGTTCAGTAAATTATGTGCAGTTTGTTCACCTATTAGTTCTGTTTCATTCAGCCGACACTGGGTCCGATGGGTCCCAGATGAAAGAAGAGACAAAAAATGAACACATTTCAATATTTTCTCACAATAATTCGTGATTTATTCTCCCCAGTGTAAGACAAAAAAATCATTTGCTTTAAATTTACATGATCAGAAATCACCCTAGCTTCTTTCTTCATTATAAGGCACACACAGCAGAAACTAAAAGCTTCACATCCTCTCGGCTACAACGTGTTCATGAACGTACACTCACATAAGAACCTCAGTTGAAAAATACAAAACATTTTTTGCAACTTGTTAAAAGTAGAAATGTGTACACACATAAACTGAGTTTGCTTTGTTTTTAAAACCCTTTATTTGATACAAGTATTTTTGAAAATTCTGAAATCAATTCTAACCTTCGATTTATTTATTTTATTAAAGTTGTTATAAATTGTCAGTTGCAAATTGTTTCTGAAGTGCTTCAGTAAAGATAGAAAACAGCAGAGCTACAAGTTACTAATGATGTTGTCATGGCCTCTGACACTGAGCTCTGTGCAGACACTAGAATAAACTGTTGGCATTAAAATAGTTGTGCTGGTCTAATCTCATCTGTCTGATACATCATTTATGTGAATGACGATTTTTCCTCATGCACGAGTTCTGCAGGATTGTGTGTTGGGACCAGTACTTTCCATATTCTACATGCTTCCCTTAGAAATTATTATAATGAAAGTGTTATTATTAAATTATTAGAAACACGTACATTGCACATGATACCTAACAGCTTTTCTGATGAATAAAATGTCTACCATCATCCCCATTTGAACTTAAAAATGTCTGTTCGACACCTTTTCAAAAGAATGTCTTCTGTCTCATTACTGACAAACAAAACCTAAAGTGCCAGAATTATTTGAAAAATGCAAGAATCATGTAAACTCAGGTAAACTGACTCAGCTGTAGCTTAAATCTTATCATTTACTTTTAAGAAGCTGGTACCAGAGGTTTGGTCAAACAGCCACAACTCAAAAGCCAGCAGCTACAATCTGTGGTCATAAAAACTGGAAAAAATTTTTTTATATATATACACATATATACACACACACACACACACATATATATATATATATATATATATATATATATATATATATATATATATATATATATATATATATATATATATATATACATATATACATACATATACATATATACATACATA